>NC_133659.1:216646243-217013493 GCF_037893015.1 Macrotis lagotis | reverse complement strand
TCTCCTATCTTTCCTCTGACAGTGCCACCATACTACTGTTAGACCCTTATCACCTCACCACTTAGAATATTGCAATAGTCTGATGACTGGTCTCCAGACCATCCTTCACTTATTTGTCAAAGGGATTTTTCTAAAGCCTGGTTCTCCTGCTCAACAAAACTTCAGGAACTCCCTATTACCTTCAGCATCAAGTATATATTTTTTTTGCTATCTTCTTAAAGTCCTTCATAACATGGCTCCTTCTGATGCTGCCAGGCTTCTTACATCTTATTTCCCTTCTCTGACATAGGCCTTCTTGCTTTTCCCCTTACATTAGATACTCCAATAAGATTGTGCTGTCCCCCCATACTTTTAATCATCCACCTCCTTATCTCTGCCACCTGGCTTCCTTAAAATCTCAACTTTCTGCAAGACAGCTTTCCTTGTCTGCCTTAATGCTTGAACTTTCTCTCTGTGATCATCTCTGATTTCTCCTAAAATATGTCTTGATTTTTTTTATTTTTTATTTAAGGCAATGGGGATAAGAGTAACTTGCACAAGGTCACACAACTAGGCACTTATTAAGTGTCTGAGCTGAATCTGAACCCAGGTCCTCCTGACTCTAGGGGCAGTGCTCTATCTACTGTGCCACCTAGCTGCCCCTCTATTTCAGGTAATATGTTTCTCCTGTCTCATATTTTCGACTGCCTTTTAGACATATCAAACTTGATGTCCTAAAGAAATCTTAAACTAGATGGTGCAGTGGATAGAGTACCAGCCTTGAAGTCAGGAGAACCTGAGTTCAAATTTGATCTCTGACACTCAGTACTTACTTAGTTGTGTCACCTAACCTTATTGCCTTGCCAATTGAAAAAAAAACTAACAGAGAAGTATAGAAGAGAGAGGAATTTTAGGGTAAGGATACTGAGTTAAATTTTTGGATGTATAGATTTTAAGATGTCTAAAACAGTGCAATCTATCCATAGTAGATTTGAAAATCATCTTCATAGAGATGAAAATTGAAGGCTAGAATCAAGAAGACTCATTTTACTGAATTCAATTCATATATATATATATATATATATATATATATATATATATATATATAATGTTATTTATACATCTTGTTTTTTGCCTAATTGTTTGCTCCTCCCAATGTAACTGACTGACCTCTATTTCAGGTAATATGCTTCTCCTGTCTCATATCTTCAAGTGCCTTTTAGACATATCAAACTTGATGTCCTAAAGAAATCTTAAACTTACCCTGTCTCAAATTGAGCTCATTATCTTTCCTCTTAAACCCTTCCCTTTTCCAAACTTCCCTATTATTGTCAAGGTTACCACAATCATGCTAATTAATAAACTTCAATGGCTCTCTATTTCTTGTCGGATCAAATATAAAATTTTCTTTTTGGCTTTAAAATGCCCTTCATAAAATGGCTTTTCTCACATTTCCAATCTTCTTACAACTTCTCTTCTTATACTCTGTGATATAGACACTATTTAGTCTCTTCGTTGTTCCTTGCACAAAACACTCCATTTCCAGTTTATGAGTGTTTTCACTGTCTCCTTGCCCAGAACTCTCTCCCTTATTTTCTCTGCCTTCTGGTTTCCCTGATTCCCTTCAAACTACACCTTCAGCAAGAAGCCATTTGATTATTCCCAATTTATCTTGTATATATCTTGTTTGTATTTTTTGTTTTCATGTTGTCTCCCCCATCAGAGAATGAATTCCTTAAGAGTAGGAAATGTTTTTCTTCTTTTTGTATCCTCAGCATTTCACACATTGCCTAGAACAGAATGGGCATTTGATAAACAAAAGTTAGTTAACTAACTGACTAGATGTCCATAAATTATTTGCAATATGATGTTGTCTTCTAATGCTTACCTTATGTCATCCCTCCATTGTATTTTGAGTATCATAATTTTGACTCTTTACCAATCAAGATTCAAGTCATAGAGCATCACTAGGAAGATATTTTGAAAATATGGGTTTTATGATATAAGTAGATGTCATTTTATCTTTACAGGAAAGGAAACTGAAGTTGGTAAAAGTGACAAAGTCACATAGTTGGTAAGAGAGATAGAACTGGAACTCAAAACAATATCTTCAAATTTGATCCTAGTACTCTGTTCTACCACATTGTTTCCAACATTGACCCATTTCACTCTTTCTGGCTAATTTTAGGATTTTAGGAGAGAAAGTCTCAGAATCATTTGTGTGTGTGTGTGTGTGTGTGTATGGATGCTTTACTAAATATCATTCTTTTAGTGTGGTAACAAAATCTATATTATGAATCACACAGTGTGTATTTTCTTTCTCACTCCATCCCTCTTTCACTACCTAATCTTTTCTTTATATGTTCCTCTCAGATAACCACTACCCAAATACTGGCCCATTCTTGAACAGCTCCACCCCAGTTCATCAGCCATAAATCCACAAATCAACCACTAAGCACAACTTAGTGACCTGTACCCTAAAATTTCCCATTTAATATCTATCCTCACCCATTGACTAAATAAAAAATTCCATTCTATTAAAAATGCACTATTCATGAATGTACAGAGAACAAAGTTCTCTTTCTGGTTCTAACTCTGAAGTGTTGATGTAGATCAATAACTTAAAGTGTTTTCCTTATTTGTAAAATTAACAATAGAATACTTGTAGTCCCTATAACCTAGAGTTGGAGCTAGAAGGGCACGCAAAGGTAAGTTTACAGGAGAATGTCCACGTAGCTTGGAAATCATTGGCTTATCTGGTCTGATAGAATTATACAGCATCATATATTTAGAAATTTAACTAATAGGAAATGTTTTTATTCTTAGGAATAAACTGATGATGGGGCTTAAAATTTGAATGTCAGGTCCACTGGAAGTAACATATGTGGGTAGGAGTAACAGACATCAGAACCTGTAGGGAATCAATTGTTTACCCATCTGCTGGCCTGGCCCTGTGGGTCAGGAATCAATAGCAGAAAGGTCCTAGGAATACAAATAGTCAATACTGAAGAAACAAATAATTTCCTAGTTTAATGAAAAAAAAACTGAAACAAAATTTGAAATAAAATGGTTTAGGACTTTAGCTAACTCAAAAAAACATTTTTTCCCCTGACACTTTAATCTAATATGATTTTCTAGTTTTCTCCCTGTTTGGTCTTAAATCATTTTTCCTTGGTTTACTTACTGAATTTGTTATAAATTGTCCTTAACAGAGCTTGGAGCATTGGGCAAGAGCATGAATAAATACACACACATACTTGCAAACACACTTACACAAACTTACATTTTCAGCACAGGAAGCTTATAATGCCTTAGAGACAGTGTTCTCATCAATAAATGATTCTTGCATTACTCACATCATAGAATTGGACACAGGAGAATAGGATGTGATAGTTTTATAAAAGGAAGGTTCAATGAGGGTTTTTATGTTTTGAATGAGGGTCTTTTAGTCTTGAAATCAGGAAGACCTGGATTCTGTGTCCCTAGAGAAATCACTCTTGTTAGGACCACAGGCAACTCCTCAATGGAGGAATTCCTTA
Source organism: Macrotis lagotis (assembly GCF_037893015.1). NCBI lineage: Eukaryota > Metazoa > Chordata > Mammalia > Peramelemorphia > Peramelidae > Macrotis > Macrotis lagotis. The sequence continues at coordinate 217,009,975 of NC_133659.1, read as the reverse complement.
TACCAGTACTGGGAATCCCTACTAAAGCAATGAAATCAAAAATAAGAACCTAGTCACCCTCATATAAAGGATTGCATCCACATCACAAATAGAACCTGGTTTATTTGACCATTTGAGACAATTTAAGGAGGTCAGGATTTTTCATTGGTTTTATGAATCTTAATATCATAGGCCAAGCAATAAAGATCTTTTTAAGGAAAATAATTAGGTGTTTATAGCAACTGATGTTTTTGAGAAAATAAATTTGAGCAGGAGTACTAGAAGATAAGGAAGTTGCAATGACTGGGAATAGAGAGAAGAAATGTATGGAAACTAAGCTTCCTAAGGGGAGGATGGTTGGGGTGGGTGGGTGGGGAAATACTTGTCACTCCATTAAATGTAGAATTGGGAATTGAGAGTCAATGAGAATGATTACCTTCAAAGGAAATTTGTTATGGAGGAAAAAGCAATTAATTGCTAGGGTATAACTATATAATTTAATAACTTAGAGTTCTGCCCCCTTACCTTCACTGCCTTAATTTACAAAATACTATCACGGGAAAAAAGATTACTATCCCTCCTATCCTTGATGATGATGATGATGATGATACCTTATAGATCCAGTATTTTAATGTTTTCAAAAATGTTTTTCTCACAATAAATCAATAAAGCAGAAAATTCAAGTGCTAGTCCCATTTTACAGGTGAAGCTATGGAGTCTCTGAGAACTCAAATGACTCAATCACATCACTAGTAAAGGTCTGAGGCAGGCTTTTATTTCAGATATTTTGACTTTACATCCAACATTTTATCCACGATGACGCCATGCCTCCTAATTACTACATTTCCAGGCAGATAGCATTTTCTGAGTTCCTATTCTTTAAAGGGAACTCTTCTGAGAAAAGAGGATAATTCTTTAAAGCCAACTGTTTTGAGAAAAGAGGAAAATTTTCCTAACAATTAGAATTATCTAAAAGTAGAATGAGTTGTTTCTAGAGGTGGTAGATCTCCCTTCCTTGGAAATCCCCAAGCAGAGGTTGGATGAATATTGTGGGTTACTTTCATGTATGGATACTGAGGTCCTTTTCTCAAGTTTTCAGATTCTGTAGTTTTGAGAAGATGAAAATACTGATGACAGGGAAGTCCAAAAATCAGCCATTTTGAAATTCAAATTCTATTTTCCTATTTTACAGCTGTACTACCACAGTAGAGACAAAAAAAACCCCATCTTTTTCCTCTCTGGCTGATCAAACCAAGAGGAAAAGAACTGCTCAGATGAGGTTCCAATTACAATTAAGCAAATTTGACTATTTTTATTATCTAAGTTTGCACTTAATTACTTATATCTTAATCAATAGAATCCCAACCAACCCACTTGGTGAAACTATAGAATGTAATAGGCAGCCTAAGAAAGACAGAAGTATGTCTGAGGATATATCTTTTCAGTCTCTGAAGTAGCCCATTCACAACAGTGATCATTGTTTTTCTCACCTTGATAGTCTTGGCTTTCTAGTATAGCTTCCTTCCCCTTTAAAACCTAAATTAACCCGTTTCTCTGATGTACTTTCCCAACTACAGTCAATAAAAACCCATATCATGTAAGCTCCAGGTCCCTCAGATTTGATGGATACCTGAGATTTCAGGATTTGGACATGTCTTGATGATGTTAACCAGATTCATTTTCATGTTTCCAGATAGAGACAAATAGAGCCATATCCAGAGAAGCTAAATCATTGTATCTTTGTTGCATATCTTTGCTGTGAAAGGTTGAATTAAACCTCCTCCTTTAAATGTTGGATGAATCATGAGAGCCCAATATCAAATCTGAACTATGAGGGTGCTGGTGTTAGAGCCCCCCCCCCCCAATAATAGCCTACAAACAGTATGAAATTGTGAGAGGCTCATGTCCTGAATGTTCTATTGCAAATAAGTTCAATCTTTAATGGGCCCAAATAAAGTATTGTTTTCCATTTCTCTTTTCTCCTTAGATAGTACTGGAGAAGACTTTTGAGAGTTCCTTGGATCTCAGGGAGATAAAATCAGTCAATAAAGAAATTAATTGAGGTTATTCACTGAAAAGTCAAATACTGAAGCTGAAACTTAAATTCTTTGGTGGCTCATTGATATTGAAAAACATTGATGACAAAAAGGAAAGGAATTGGCAGAGCATGAGATGAATAGTATCATGGAAACAACAAAAATGAAATTGGATAGACTTTGAGAAATAGTGGACTGGAATACTTTCTCATTGTGATTCTAGTTCATCCATCCATCCATCCATCCATCCATCCATCCATCCATCCATCCATCCATCCATCCATCCATTCATATCCATCCATCCATTTATTTATCTCCTATATTTTTATAGTTCATGGTCATGAACTTATTTTTGGGTAACTATTAAGTGTCTGAGGCCAGATTTGGGCTCAGGTCCTCCTGACTCCTGGGCCAGTGTCCATTCACTGTCCATTCAGCCACCTAGCTGCCCCCATTTTTAATACCAGAAAATTCCTGATCTAAATCTAGTACAGGACTTACAGATTTAAAACTAAGAGGAATATTAGAGGCCATTGAGTCCTGTTGCTACTTTAAAAGTTTAATAGTTTTCCTAGAGTTTCACATTAATGGAACTGGGATTTAAACTCAGCTAATCTGACTCTAAATCTTTTGTTTTCATTATGTCACATTGAATTCCTGCCCTTTGACAAAAATTCCACCCACTGACATAGAATTTGGATTAAAAGTAGGAGTTATTAGCAAGTATTCCTGTCTCAAAGCCTCCATCACCTCATTCTGGCATTTGTCAAAGTTTGCCTGTAGCCTCTTGTGTTAGTTGGTAAAAGGGAGGACCTGAGTCTTTAGCCATATATATATATATATATGTTTAACAGGACTGTGGTGTCTAAACAGCCATGCTCTCAAGCTTCTTTTTCTTCATCTATTCTGATTGTTTGAGGGGAAATTTATTACCATAAATTGAGTATAAAACAGCACCATATCCACCTCCATTTGTATTTCCTGCACCATGTCTCAAAGCAACTACTGGGCAATTAATCTAATTTTATTTCTGTATTCTTTAGAAATTCTAGGATTTTCTCCAATTTCTCTAAACAGGAATCCTTACTAAATAACTTCTACTTTAATCCAAATTCTATGTCAGTGGGTGGAATTTTATTTTAAAGGCAGGAATTCATGATGGAATAATAAAGAATAAAAAATTTAGAGTCAGATTATTTGGGTTTAAATCCAAGTTCTATTAAAGTGAAACTCTGGGAAAATTCTTAAATTGGGCTCAATGGTCTCTAATATTTTATTCAATTTGAAATCTATAATCCTAGATGTCTCCCATGTGAGAATAGTGTCAAAAAAGGATTTGAAGTCAGGATGATCTGGATTTAAAGTTTGATACAGAGAAGTCTCTTCAATATTTCAATTTCATTATCTCTAAAATGATGACATTGTGATCTCTTAAGTCCCTTCCAGTTCTAAATTTATGATGTAGTGGATTGTTCTATCTGATAATAGTAAATAGTATCAAAAGCCTATTTCCCATAATGGGAAAGCAAGGTGGCACAGTGCATAGAATGCTGGGTGCAGGCAGGAAGACTTATCTTCCTGATTTCAAATGTGACCTCAGACACTCATTAGCTGTGTCACTCTAGATAAGTCACATAACCCTGTTTGACTTAGTTTCCTCATCTGTAAAAAGAATTGGAGAAGGAAATAGCAAACACTCCTGTATTCTTGCTAAGAAAACTTCAAATGTGTTCACAAACAATTGGACATTACTGAAAATGACTGAATAGCAACATCTCCCATAAGATAAATATCTTACATTAGGGAAATTTTCCTTACATTTGTGTTTTCAAAGAAGATATTATCTTGAACAAAATTTTCTCATCTTCAAAACTGTTCTTTTTTCATCAGTTACCCCCCCACCCTTGGTTTTTGTTAAGCAATGGGGTTAAGTGACTTGCCCAATATCACATAGCTAAGTAATTTTTAAGTGTCTGGGTTCACATTTGAACTCAGGTCCTTCTGCCTCTAGGACTGGTGCTTAAAAATCCCATATTTGTTGCTAATTGAATTGGTTGAGATTTTCTAATTTTTAAGAAGAATTAATTCTTTGAGTTCAAGTACTCAAGACAATAAGGAAAAAAATGAGTGACAAAAATTCATCAGCAAGTCCTGGAGGCATAAGGGAGTCACTAAATATTTTTTAGGAGAGGAATTACATAGATGTATATTTCAGTAATAATAGTAGCTAGCACTTTAACATTCACAAAGTGCTTTACGTATATTCTTTCATTTGATTCTCACAACAATCTTTGGAAGAAAAGCAATATTATTATTATTATTATTATTATTATTATTATTATTATTATTCCAATAGGATATCCCCTCTAAAACAGAGTTTTAAAACCTACTTTGGGTCATAAACCCCTTTAACAATACATTGAAATCTGTGGACTCTGTTTACATTTATAATTTTTTTTTTTAGGTTTTTGCAAGGCAAACGGGGTTAAGTGGCTTGCCCAAGGCCACACAGCTAGGTAATTATTAAATGTCTGAGATCAGATTTGAACCCAGGTACTCCTGACTACAGGGCCGGTGCTTATCCACTACACCACCTAGCCACCCCTGTTTACATTTAATTGAAGGAAATGTCAATTTTGTCAGAGGTGAGTAAAAAATAAAGATGTAAATCTTTTCCCCACCCAAGTTTACAATCTCCTTGAAATCTATCCATGGGCCCTTAGTGGAAGTAGAGGAGCTATCTGAGGACTCCAGGTTTAATACTCTGCTCAAAGGAGAAAATATTCAGTGATTTAGTCAGTCAGATAAATGACTTTTATTTACTTCAGTCAACATTTTTACTCATTTGTTTTATTCCGTATACTCATTTACTCAGTTTTTTAATTTAGAAGGGGGAAAATCTTTATTCTGATTCTCACACAACATAATGGAAATCATTTAGTTTCTTGAGATATATCCTAGGTTATACCCACTTCAATTTCTTCTTGAAACTCCCAGCAATCTGTTCTTAAAATAGTGAAAATGATGATGGTGGAACAGAATACAAGAGTGAAGGGTGTGGAGAGTTGGAGCTGAGCAGATAGATTGAATGGTTATTAGGAACCATGGTTAGTTCTATTTCTGAAGAGGTAGCAGTGAAATCCCTTGGAATCCAGGAAGTTGGACACTCTCAAGTGTGATTTCTTCTCAAATCTTGGGCCACTTTTGTTTGAAATTAGACTTTGTTTCTTATTGGCTATTTTTTCTATTATGATCAGAATTAGTAACCTAAGCCTTCTTTATCTTTTTTTTTTTGTTTTGTTTTGTTGGGTTTTTTTTGGCAAGGCAAAGGGGTTAAATGAGTGGCCCAAGGTCACACAGCTAGATAATTATTAAATGTCTGAGGCTGGATTTGAACTCAGGTCCTCCTGACTCCAGGGCCGGTGCTCTATCCATTGTGCTACCTAGCTGCCCCTCTTTCTTTATCTTTTTTGAAAGTGAGTTTGAGTTCAATCAATCCAGTTATGACTAATGCAATGAATGGCTAAGGCTGTATGTTGTAGTTGTTCAGTCATTTTTTCCAGTCATGTCTGCCTCTTTGTGACCCTATTTGAGATTTTCTTGGTAAAGATACCAGAGTAGCTTGCCATTTGCGTCTCCTGCTTGTTCTATAGATGAGAATGAAGCAAACAGAGTTAAGTGACCTGCTCAAGGTCACACAGTTATTACGTGTCTGAGGTCAGATTTGAACTCAGAAAGATGAGTCTTCCTGACTCTAGGTTCAGAATCCTATCCACTGTGCCACCTAGCTGCCCGCAAGGCTGTGTATCAATGTACTAATAAACTGATGTTCCTTCTCAGGGTGATTATCCAAAGTTTAGTAAATAACAAAATAAATATACAGTGTGAGTAAATATCTCCAGATGAATAGGTCTGGCTATTACAGAAAACTGTTTGGTGAAGGTAATCAGGTAATACTCATCACTAGCCATTAGGTTATCCTGATCCTTACAGTCAAGGTGTGTGTGTACTTAAGTGCTCACAAATTCAAAATGGAACCAGTCATTTCAAAGATGCTCCTTTGACACAGCAATATTAAATAAAAATGGAAAAGCTGGTGAGAGCCACATTTTGAAGACCTTTAAAGGAAAAGCTTAAGATTTTGCATTTAATTTTAGAGGCAGGAGGGAGCTACTAAGCATTTTTGAGTAGAATGATGTAATCATGTATTTTAGGAATTATAAAGCAATCATATAGTTTGCAAACTGCTTTACTTAAATGATTTCATCTGTTCCTCACAACAATCCTGTCAGGTAGGTGACATTACTGCTATTTTACAGATGAGAAAACTAAGGCTTAAAAAGTAATGATTTGCTCCAAATCCCACATCTAGTAAATATCTGAGGCCAGATTCAATCTCAGGCCATCCTGATGACAAATTCAGCACACTCTTCACTATACTATCTACCTACTTCCAAATCAGTTTAGGAGCTGTTTGCAGGATGGATTGAAGAGACCACCAATTAGGAGGCAATTATAAAAGTTTAGGCAAAAGGTAATGAGGATCTAACTATGATGAAGGCTGTAGGCTTTGGAGGTAGGAGACTTTGTCAAATGATTCAAGTTGAGAGGGTAAGAGAAAAAAAAAACGATTGTTTGTATTTCTGATGATCACATTCACTCCAGTCCTATTTTCAGTTCACCTTTTTCATTTTCCATAGTGATGTATCCATAGTAACCTTCCTTTGTTGTAACATCTTGCACAATCTCTCATTCAATTTTCAAAAAAATGTTTTGCCAAGCATCTGTCTAAATGCTTGCTACTTGAGAAAGTTAATGTTAGGGGTGGCTAACTTCTCAAAATGGTCCATTTCATGGCTGGAAAACTATTTTTCCTTATGCTTAGTATAAATATGTTTCCCTGTATTTCTACCATTTTATCCCTAATTCTGTTCTTTGGAGCCACACAAAATAACTTTTATTTCGTTTCCAAATATCATTCAGTTATTTAAAGATAGGTTGTTTAGCTTTCAGCCCCTCCCACCGTCCTTCCTCTTAAGTTTAGTGGCTGGAACTTATATCTTCAAGGCTTAGTTTACAATTTCTGGTTATATGCTAAGTACTTAATAAAGTTGTCATCTATGTGAATTTAGGAAAATCACTTCCCATAAAGGGGCCTTAGTTTCCTCATTCTTGTTATGAGGACATTGTATTAAATGATCGCTTATTGTCCTTATCAGCCCTAAAAAAATTGTTCTCAAACTCTAAAAATAATTTAATCCTTCCATCCTTCACTGAAATGCTCCATATCTTTTCTTACAAAAATGAGCTGATTTTGGCAACTTGTATCAATCTAGTCCTCCAGAATGCTATCTCTTCTGAATTCTTTTAACATTTGCTTTATATATATTACTCAATGGGTACTTAGCACAGTCTATTTTCTATTGTTATGTTTACCCAGTGGTTACCAGAATTCCAACAAAAGTGAGGCAATCAAATTAGAGAGGACTCAGCAAGGTTGAAATTATAGTTTAGCAGCTTCTCTTCAGATGAACTCTGGCTCTGCTCTAATCTTCACTCATTTTTTTCCTCCTTCACACATTTTTTACCCAAATTCATTTATGCCCCTGAAAGTTCAAATATTGCCAAGTCAAGTTCTGCTGATCTTCCTGACTACAATTTAAACTAAGTGCATGGATGATGTCTGACACATTTTTGTATCAGCAGTACCCCCACCATGGTAGGTGTTCAGTAATACCTACTATTTTTTTTTTTTTAGTTTTTTTTACAAAGCAATGGGGTTAAGCGACTTGCCCAAGGCCACACAGCTAGGTAATTATTAAATGTCTGAGGCTGGATTTGAACTCAGGTACTCCTGACTCCAGGGCCGGTGCTCTAGCCACTGCACCACCTAGCTGCTCCTTTTACTTACTATTTTTAATAATTTTAATAATCTCTTTTTCCTAGATATTTCTTTTTGTGATCAATGCATAAATCTTCCCATATATGTGATGGTATCAAAAACTCAAGTAAGTATGTAGCTCACCCTTAGAGTAAAATTGTTATTAGGGCAATGTGTGTACTGAATTTATAGGACAGGAACACCAACAGCAACCCCTTTAGAAGCTAGAAAGGACTGAGCCTAGCCCTTAAAGTTTGAGTTAAATTTCTTTCCAGCCTCACTTTGCTCTTCTGCATTGTCCCATCTTCACCACCAATGGCCTTGGTTTCTTGTCTACTATCCTGGGATCTTAGTTTATCTGCTAGATGAGGGAGGGGATAGAGCACCAGCCCTGGAGTCTGGAGGAGCTGAGTTCAAATCCTTATCAGACACTTGCTACTTACTAGCCATGTGACCTTGGGCAAGTCATTTAACCCTGACTGCCTTGCAGCTGACTTTAGTCTTTCTGATTCATATCTGACCACTGGACCCAGATGGCCCTGGAGAAGAAAATGAAGTTGGTCACCATGCAGCTCCCCCCCCCCCACTTCAATCTAATTCATGTGCTTATCAATGGCATCATTTCTCTGATGTTATGGTCTTCTTCAAGAAAGAAGAATAAACATCATCAGGTCCCTTTAGCTACTGTTCCCAGACACAAAATGAGTGCAAGATGACTCTGAGCATTTTACATTTATAAAAAGAGGGTATATGGGCTAGATGGGACTTGTCATCCCTTCCTGCTCTGATGTTGGGTAATTATTTTCAGAGAGAAATATAAGCCCAAATGGAGATCTAGGCCCCAACAAGGCACTCTAAGATGAAACTACCACTACAGAGAGATGGTGAAATTGAAATTCAATTCTCCCCTCTACATAACAGAGATTAGGGGGTGGTACCCCAGGATTTGGAAAATTCACATAAAATTTTTGACCTCTTCATACTGGAAAAGAAATCTGAATTTTTCTTTTTCTTTGATGGGGAGTTCACAGTACTTTATTGTAAAATTTAGTCATAGGCTCTCTGTTGTCTGCGGCTTCCACAAAACTCCCTCCTAAATTCTCATTTAATTTCTTATGCTGACTTGAGATCTATGGAAATCATGATGGGGAAAGTCACAGTGTGGAAAGTATAACTATAGTATTGTTCTTTAAAACAAAAGCTTTGCTTTCTCTCGCTACCCAGAACCATTATTAAAAGCTTACTTTACAGAAAAGAAGGGGAATGTCTCTAAGCATGTAAATAAGACCAAAGAGACCAAGGAATGATCATTATCTTTATTCATACACACTTGCTTTCAAACTACAATTAGTATATTTAACAAAGCAGATCATGCAAACAAGAAGTAAAGGTTTTAAGAAATAAGAAAATCAATGCCAGTAATTTATACATCATTCTTTTTTTTAAATTCCCGATGTTGTTTGACATTCAAATGGCCTTTACATTTCTTAGTAGTTGTTTACTGAGAAAATAAAGCAACTTCCTTCTTACAAATATAAATTTGAGGATCTTCTGGTAATTTGCAGGATTAGTACTTTTCAAGTGACTTTTTTTGTTAAAAAATTAACATCACAAAAAGCAATGTTGCAACTGCCCCCAAAGTTAATCTTTTGCTAAAAAAATTCTAAAATAAAGATCATGATTTGAATTTTTAGCAAAATATTTAGACCCAGAGGAATCACTGCCTCCATTCCAAGTGGTTTTGAAGTTTATTATTACCTCCATCACTACTAATTCCCAGGAAAGAAACAAAATCCCAGAAAGGGAAAAAAAACACACCCCACAATCATTGATTATTACTCTTAAAGGAACTTGATGCACACAAAATTGATTTCTGCAAAATTGTTAACCAGAAAAAGTCAGTATCCAATTTTTCTCCGTGTATTTTAGAGAGTTCTAATTAAGTCTAATTAATGCATGTTTTCTGAAAATTAATTCTTGTCTATGCTATCAGTTATGTAAGAAGCAACACCAAGGAGCAGGTATGCTGCTCATTCTTTCCCATTGGAAACTACATAGAAATGCTTCTGAACATGGAGGAGATCAGGTCTACAGGGACAGAAATAAGCAAGGCATGGCAAGGATTAACACTGCAACTAGCAGTATAGATAGCTATGCATGTGCAAGGAAAACTGCCAGGAGTCTCAGGGAATCACATGACTTATGACCGACTACAATCTCCAATTGAAATAGTAAAATAAGTGCATCTTTCCTGTAAGACAATTGTTCCTGAATTTTATGTATTTTTGTCTTCAGTATCACTTCAAATGGCTACAGAGGGCTTTAGGCTAACTAAGGAATCCCACCAGGACTTCCAATGTTTTCAAAATGGCACAAATCCCCAGAGAAGTTAAAAAAAATAGTGCAACTGTGCTCCACAGATGCCATTTTGTGCCACTGGAGCTCTGGATGACAACAGCTAAGTCTTCCTCCAGGGTCTGTGTGCTTATTTTTATGAAACATTGTCAGTGATGGTATATTTTTTAAAAAAATGGTCTTAGCAGAATTAGCTATTAAAGTTGTATATAAAAAAGTACAAACAGCCTAGTATATGCAGCCATCCCATGTTAATTTAATAAATTGATTTTTACTTGAAGGCTAAAAAATTTCTTCTGAACCTTTTGCACTTTAGTGCAGGGTTACTATAAGGCTGTTTTGAGTATTGAGTTGTTAAACAGATACAAAATCACATAGACTAGATATACTTATGTCAGAGTTCATTTCAAAGTTTCAAATCCTACCCCCCACCCTCCAAATTTCTGGCATTATGGAATTTCACAAACCACACTCAATTAACTTTTTTAAGGTTATCCTCATCCAGATAGGCTCTCATTATTTTTCTCCTTTTAAATATTGTTACAAGATCCAGTTACCTCTTTTTCCCTCAAAGTCACCAGAAAGGCAATGAGAACATCTAACAATTGGTCATGATCTGCCCTGAAGAGATATATCAGTTATTAAAAAAATAAAAGCAACTGGCCTTTAACTGTTTCTAGGAATTCATTGATGAATTAGTAAACATTCACTAATAACCAAATCTTGCCAGTTTTTCCTTTATTTTCTGTCCTTTTTCTGTCCTTATCACTAATACTAGGTGACTTAAATGACTCTTGTATTGGACTCAAACTACTTTGTCTCCTCCTTACAAGACGCAGGCCTTCACTTCCTTTCCCATGAGTGTGAAAAAAGTGCATCCTGGATATCATGTGGTATCAGCAATAAGAAAATTATCCTATATAAAGTGATCTGTTTACAGAATTCAAAAAAGATCATTTGCCTCCTGAGGCTATATAGAAAAATCATACCATTTTTGTTAGCAACAAAGAAAATAGGATGGAAAATGTGTATGTGTTTGTGTGTGTGTGTGTGTGTGTGTGTGTGTTTTGATTTCTAAGGTGGTTTAAAATGAGACTTGAAGGACTAGTTAAGTGAACTAGGCCTTTCCCATCTGGGTTGAATTCCTAGGCCCTCTGCAGGAAGCCATAGTCAAAAGGGACAAAAAATGGAAAAAGGTCCCACTGATGTCTGATCTATACCTATTAAAACTCTTCTCCTTTTGTTGTGATTTTAAATTAGTAACTCGGGGAGAGGGGAATGATAGAGACATGATTAACAGCATGTGAGACATTTTTCCTCCATAAGGGGAATTTTTTTGGGTGGGCAGGGGAGTGTTGAATAAGAGCAAAAGTGTTTTCTAGGCACTAATACAATTCCACATTTGCACTGATAAAGGTCAGTTAATGTTTACTTAAAACAGCTGCTTCCTTAAAATTCCATAAAGTCAATATACTAATCTTTTTGGGTTCAGTTCAAATTTTACTTCCTCACTTCATTTTACCCTTGCTATGTCGTCAATTTTTGAATTTCCAGAGGACTTAAGAGTTTGTATCTCTCATTTTCATTCTAAGTCCTAAGTTGTCTTTAGCTTTTCTTTTTTTGTTCTTAACATGGGTTGGTGTTCCTGGGGTTCTGGAGTCTCTTATTGCTGCCAGTGAGAAATACATGACTTTAGCATTCTAATTGAATTTGATCACTTAGTCTTTCATATTCTTTGAACAGTTTCCTTGAACACTTCTGACATAATGTTACTCTAAATAGCTAATTTAAATAGTAAGCCCAATCTAAAAGACTTTGTTAGATTTTGCATTAGTAGTATTTCATAAGGACTGAGGAGTAAAGGCACTAAGAAAAAAAAGAATTTCATTATTAATGGTTTTCCTTATACCTCTTATTTTTCTTTCATCAATTCTCATTTTCTCATTTGATTTTAAATTGCCACTAATACCTAGGTCTCAGCTGTATAATTTTACTTTGGTCCAAACACTAAGTTTTGTGAAGAGAAGTTGGGGGGGGGGGAATGCCAGGAATCCAGAATTAAACCAACTTAAGGTTGGTTTACAGCTATTTAATCGTGTCTGGGAAAAATAATGCTAAGCCATATGGATAACTTTAAAATTTTCCTAAGGCATTTGGTTTCTGAGAGAAAAATAATGAGTCAGAGCCTATCAGGTAGATCTGAAAACCCCAAAGGTAAGTTTCTGGGCTCTACAAGCTACCATTGTAAGGGGGCATTGATTGTGAACTTATTCAGGGCAGTTGCCATCTTATTTTTGCCTTGTGTCTATAGTACTTAACTGGAACAAAAGTAGGGACTTGATAAATGTTTACTGAGTTAAATTTATCTTCCAAAGTACCCCATTTGGTCTGCTCAACTAAGATATTCTGATTTTTAAATGTTTTACAACTACCTTATACTATTTTGCATCACTCACAGAATCGGTCAATTCTGGTACAATCTGCTTTATAAACAAATGCTGTAAGTCGGAGGTCTCTTAAAAGTTGCTCATAGAATTCTCTGCTTTCAGTAGTTGACTCTGTAAAAGAGTCATTCCAGAATTGGTCCTAATATCTCTGTTCTCAGGCATATAAGATTTCAATAGATCAAAAATTCTTCACTCCAATTCCCACCCCCAACAACCTTGCTCCAATTGATTTCCATATCTTTATCTTTAAAATCTATTCTCAGAAAATTTGCTGGGCCTAAAATCTCCTTATTCAGAGCAAAGAGATGTCCTCTTAGCTTAGTATCTTTTGTGATCTAAACTCTTACAAGGATTAAGAAAAGGATACAATAAGGAGGTTAAGTTGTCTGGTTTTGTTTCCTAAGAAAAATCTACATACAAATTTGTATGGGCATCAAAAGAGGTTTCCCCAAATTTGGTTTTAGATCTGTTTCCTGAAAAGGATGGTCTTTAATTAAAGTCTTAATTAATTAAGTGATGTAACTTGGGAATCACAGGTGGTTCCAAGGGCTTGTATGATAATCTATTCTTTGGCTATTTCTTGATTTCTTATTTATTTGTTTGTTTGTTTTTAGGATTTTGCAAGGCAAATGAGGTTAAGTGGCTTGCCCAAGGCCACACAGCTAGGTAATTATTAAGTGTCTGAGCTCGGATTTGAACCCAGGTACTACTGACTCCAGGGCCGGTGCTTTATCCACTGCACCACCTAGCCGCCCCTATTTCTTGATTTCTGCTCATTCATCAGATTTTACCTTTAATCCTGAAATCTAACTTTAGTGCCACAAAGGCTTGGATTCAAAGCCGATGCTGAGGCATCACACTTTGCAGCTCTGCCTGTCTCTTCTTCAGTTTCTTCTCACCCTTGTCAGGCACTGTAGAGCCCAAGTGTATAGGTACAGGACATCAGAGAGAGATCTTTGCAGGTCATATCTAAGTCTAAAAATTTCTTTTAAAAAATTATATATGTATGTGTGTGGTTGTATGTGCGTAGTAAAAGCATTGGCTGGGAGGCATGCTTTAAGAACAGTGGAAAATCTAGCAGTCTTCTGCAAGAGCCAATGGATACTTCTAGTTCAGATATTTCAGAATCATCAGATGTTTTTAAATTCCTTTGATCACTGTGCTTTTGGATGATAGTTTACAGCACCCTTGCTTTTCTACCAGCAGCCATTAATGAAACCTGCATTCTGGAATGGAGTATTTTTGGCACAATTTGGGGACCTCTTTGCTACTGGGCCTGATGCAAAGTTAAATCTCATCTGGCAAATATTGTTCTCATGTCAGCATGTTATATTCTGAAAAAACACAGCAGCTTGTTTCGCAAATAGCAGTTCAGACAACATGCTATAGGCATTCCTGGGCCTCCTTAAAAGGTTCCCTTTCTGCCTTTTCCTTGCCCACAAGTCACTCATACAAACCAGGCCCAAGGTGCTGGAAAGGAGCCTGAGTCGGCATAAATTATGGGACTAGAAACAATCACTTCTCATTAACTCTAAGAGGAAATATTGTGCATGAGCCAACAAGGAGAAGAGTGTATTAAGAAGATAAGTGTGTCATCTCAAAAATAACACTTTCTGGCCTAGAAAATCTCTCTCTCTGGTTCTCTCTCTCTCTCTCTCTCTCTCTCTCTCTCTCTCTCTCTCTCTCTCTCTCTCCTGCTTTATGTATGTTTGAGTGCTTTATAAGGAGAAGCAGACAGATATAAAAAAAGCCCAACTAAATCATGTAAAGTAGCCATTCATTTTGGATAGTTGATCTAAGTCAAAAAATAAATATACTTGATATCAGTGACAATCAGCAGGAGATGCATTGAGGGAGAAAAGAATCAGGGCAGAAGAACATGAAGCTAGAATCTAAACAAAGGGAAAGTTGCTTGAAAATGAGAACCTTCACAAATATAACACAAAGTGTGTCTTATAAAATTATTATAATACTCTCTTTATACTGCATATGATTATTTAAATGGAATAGATTTAAGATTTATTATAAACATGCAAAATTCATTGCATGATGCAGATGCAAAACATAGTAAATTCCTTCTAGAAATTAATGTTTGGGGAAATGATTTGAATCCGGGCTAACTGATTCTACATCTTCAGGTGAGTCATTCAATGGGAAACAGAAATAGAAAATGAAGCCTTTTTTTTTCCTAAGTAAACTCAAAAGGACAAAGTTTCCCAACTTAAGAGACAGGCTCTCTAGTTCAATACTTCATTAAGTTATTGTACATAGCACTTTCATAAACATCACTGTAGTCTATCAAATAAATAAGTACAAAAGGGGCAAAAGGTTACAGCTCAGTTTCTAAGTTAATAAAGTCAGTAGCAAAATATTGTGTTTTGTTTAGATTGGCTAACAATGCTCTTGAATAGTGGCATAATTAACAATGGCACCCTGGATCTCAGAATAATCTCTCAGAGATTAACATGAACATAAATATGGAATTTTTACTTTTGATCTGAAATGATTTCACATGCTACCTTAGCATTGTCCTTAAAATATTTGGCCTCTTAATAGAAATGTAATTTAAAACTAGTTATCAAACCAGTCAGACATGATATGATAGATTCATGAAATATTTGTGTGTTTTTTTTTCTTTTTTGGTCTTTTAAACAGAGCTGATGGACTGTGGTTGAGTTATGAACAGCCAATGTTTGGGAATGTTTTACTTGCAACTGTGTCATCATCTGCACTTTCCTGTTCCTCCTTGGTCTTTTCTAGCAATTATTTTTGTTAACTCGCAAATATCATAGAAATACCTGTTTCAATGAAGTGCCTCCTCTCCCAACACAGTGCTTATTTTCTGTGCTCTCCATGATTCCATTCCAAAGACTGTTCAATTGAAGAAATTCTCAGTCTATCACATAATGAGAGGGTTCTAATCTGAACTCTATAATAAGGAATTCTATGGGTGAAAATTGACAGGTAAAAGTTAAATATACAAAACGTACCAAAAATGGGTTAAGAATTTGTTTGTTTTGTAAGAGTGACATACAACCAGCTGTGGCTCCTAAAAGTCTAAATTTGGGTACTATATCAACCTTCACTAGGATAATGTTTCTTGGTTGATAGTGAGATCCTGAATGGTTGACCACATTTAGGCTTCTAACCCTACAATTTTTAGGTCTCCAACTGGAATAAGCATCAAGACTGAGACCTTAAAATTTTAGGAATTAAGGAACACTGTGGGTGGGACCAGGGAATTAGGGTTTTTGTTCCTGTTGGTTAGTTTCATACCGCACTCTGCAAGATGGGGTGCACAAACTGTGGATTGACATAAGAGAACCCTTCAAAATCGCCTTGGTCTATGTTAGAAATGACCAGTTGATCAGGTGGTGTTAACACCGGCTGTCCTCGTGTAAAGAATTTGTCAAAGTTTTCTGCTCCTTTGCCACACTGTGAAAGAAGAGAAAAAGAGAGAGACATCAGTAGAGAATATAAATATAGGAAACATCTTTGGGGGGGAGGAAGTTTGGAGGAAATATCCTTTGAAAGCCAGGGCTGTTCAAGCAGGAAGAATTTGAGAGGAATAGCAGGACTGCTATTTTAAAGTCCTACACAGTGATAAGGAAATAATAGAATGTATTTCCTCGAAAACACACTCACCCACAAATCCAACATAATATTTTATCTTTAAAAGCTTCTAAGAGCAACATAATAGAAATGTCAGGGGGAGATGCACTGTGGGAGATAAAGTGATAGCAATAAAGTAATCCTTTTGGATATTACCACAGCCTCACACAGGTTCTAACATACTAACCCCAGGGGGAGTGGATTAGCTGTTGTTTTCTTGAGAGTTTTATACTTAGGTTAGAGGGGGAAAACAGATGCCCTAAGTTGAAAGGTTCCACTCTAATTGAATATCTGTCTTATCTTGTGCAGACTCTTCTAAATTCTAAGCAATAATATTAATACAGTAAAACGTGAATTATCAGATATTTGGTCAACTGGTTTTTTTAGAAACTTGTATTTCTAATTTGGCCCAGATTAAAATTTTAATTTAATAATTAACTAGGAGCATTGGGAGGGTAGTTCAAGAGTTATTTACTGTTCTTGCTGTTTTTTTTTAAATAAGATCTAAGCTTCATTGATTTATTTAAATCACTATCCATTCTATCACTGGCACATTTCCCTTTGCTGTATGGGCCAAAACCACCTGGATGCAACATGAATTACAGAAGTTTTGATGAAGGGGAAAACTTTTTTCTATTATTAGGAAATAGCTAGTCCTTGGCAAAATGGAGGAAGAAACCCCCCAAATCACCTTATTTCACTTACACTTAATATTAATCCTGCTTTCAATGTGCAAGATGATACTTTATCCTATTTGTATGTATTTTTTGTTGTGCTTTTTCTCCAAAATCTCAGTAGATTCCAAAGCAAAGAACAAATAGAGCAAGTTTCTGACATTCACATTCTTCTCCATGAATATACACCTCAAGAATGCATAGATTAATGAAAGAGAACTCCAAACTCAGTCCAAGATGGTAGCTCCAAATGAGTTCTGTGGCAGAGACAGCTGTATTAGCTGAAGGCTGATATTTTGGGTAAGTCTTTTTCAATGCCTGATTAATCAAAACTCATCTGTTGCAACAGCTTATATAATGATCATCCAGCTGATGGTGACCTACTTCAGAGAGAAATCAATTGGCCTTTTCTTGATAATGACCTTTGCCAGGGTTAGGGAGGAGTATTTGCTCAAAGAGAATCATGCTAGTCCAGAAAGAGAAGGGATGAAAAACAGGTTAAGTCCTATACTGATTGACTAGAGCGATCTTCTTCTCTCAGATTTCTAGGTTCCTCAGTATTATTAGTCCATGCCTTTCTCCCTGCATATGGTCATTTATAAATCACTTTCTGCTCATAAGATAGTAATAAGTAATAACTTTTTAACTGTGCAAACAAAATTGAAAAAGCAAATATTCTGAAAGGTATCTACAAAAACAGACTTCTGAATAGCCTGAATGAAAAGAGTTTCATGATTCTGAATTTCAAGGCTTAATTCTGAACCTGGGTGACTTTTAAAATCATTCCCTTGCTTATAAAAACATATTATTTTAATAAATGGCATAAAGCCACAGACAGAAGGTTTGTCTGCTTCCTTATAAACATTTCCTTTTGTTCTCTTCTATGCATTTAAAGACATGTCTCAATGCTTTTCCCTTGTTTTTTTGTCAAGTTAACACACATTAAATATTTACTATGTGCTCTTGTCAAGGCAAACCCTTCTGTATGTAGAAGTGAGCCTATTCCAATCTATCTTCTTCAGTGTTTTTTTTAAACAGAAATGGCTATTTTTCATATTATTTGTTGTTCTTATTAGTAAATCAGTCAAATTTCTCTTACTTTCCCTCCTCTTTCTCTTCCCTTTTAGTCTAACTTAGTCTGCAACTATAATCTGTAGCCTAAATACCCTCCAGAAGACCAATATGAATCTGAACTTAGAGAATTAGGAGAGAGAGATTGAAGTGTTATAAATAAAACCAATGTGGGCCCTGGGTTTCTTACCTCTGTTCTTCAGGATGTACATAGACACCTTGTTTAAAGAGTTAGTTCACATGCAACCTTATTAGATTCTATGGCAGCTAGCTAGTTCAAGCTTCTGAGGCAGTCCATCACCACATACATGAAAAGAAACAGCTGGCACACCTTTAAATCAGGGTAGCAAATGACAGCCCAAGCAAACTTTTCCTATATTACAAACACATTCTAACTGCCTACCGTGGCCATCACATACCTCCTCTTCCAGATATGTAAGCACTATTTCTGTTGGCATGCATTCTACCAATGCTGTCTATCAACTAGCTTTGCACAGAATGCACCAGAGAGCTCTAAAACAAACTGGATCCTAGGGAGTAAGCCTAATCTGAGGTAGACAAGGCTATTTTTGGTCTTCCAAATTTTTTATTTACTTTTCACCAAACTCTTCTCTTTAGATAAAGGATGGGTATATCAGTGTGCCACAGTTTTGCTTCCTGTGAGACTGAAATATTCTTCTTTTGAGTGGAACAATTTCGTATATTTACACTATGGATAGAATACTGACCTTATAGACAGTAAGATATGGATTGAACTCTTCCATCTGATACATGTTGCCTATTGATCACTGCAAGTCTCACAGTCTCTCAATATTCTAAACAACTCTCTAAAATTCTAAGTTACAGAGAAATTGCTGATCTGCATAAGCAGAGAGAGAGAGAGAGAGAGAGAGAGAGAGAGAGAGAGAGAGAGAGAGAGAGAGAGAGAGAGAGAGAGATTCCACCACACTGGCAGTTTCCAAAGAAGATAAAACCCAAAAAAGAATGTCTTTCCCTTTCTTTAGATTCCTTAGTCTGGGAATGATCCTTTGAAAGCCACAATCTGTTCGATAAAACTATTGGTTAATAAAATAAATCAAATGAAAATCAGTTCAGTGTAGTCTGACAAATCAAAATGGGTCATTGTTATGACTTAAGCTGGATACAACTAAATTCAGAGTATTTCAGCAAGATTTCTGACCTAGTAACTATTTATTTAGACCCAAATTCTTATTGGGGAGATTGAGGGGTAGTGTCTATGGCATGCTGACCTTCGGCTTCTTTTTATTCTACAAGATGTATCTGATAACATCTGTACTGGGAAGAAGGAATTCTGTCTCTTAATTTGTGCCTGTATTCTTAATATTTCATATTCGGAAACATATATTCCCTGTAAATAATGGAAATATAAGGTGAAAAAGAGCAGCTTGATAATACTATCATAAAGAAAAATAACCACAGAAAAGAACAGGAAGGTCACTAACAAAATTAAGAGGAAAAAGTATTTTAGGTTGAACTATAGATAGGAATTAGAAAAAGCAGAGAAGAACCTCTTGTGTTATTTGACATAGCCCATTCTGTGGCAGAATTTACAAAAGAACATCTACTTATTTTTAAGTGGATAGTTTAATTTGCTTTACATCCTAGGAACTGTTTTTTGGCCAACTAGCATCTGAAGTATTATACTGGGGGATGCATTGGAATCTGTACCACCAGTGCCAGCATTGTGGATAGTTCTTTGATGTGAGATTTAAGGTCAGACAAAAAGCTCAAAAAGCTACCTTCATTCACTTCACTTTACCTGACTGGCCCCAGTCCAAGCTAGCATACATAACAGCCATGATTTTCTGGGATAAAATATCAACACTTCTGAACCACTGAGCAGACCTTTTGAGTACTGCTTAATAGTTCTGTCTCCTCTATGCCCCCCCATCTTGGAAGATCAGCAATCTCAGGGGGAACGGTGTCAACAGCACTCTGTTGTTTCATTATGAACACAAGCAGAAACACATGACAAGTGTTAAAAGAGAGAAGTTAGTTAGCTGATTTATTCACCCATGGTTCTGAAAATGTGCTCACCGAAGACTTTGAAGCCCAATGAAGCCAGTGCATTTTGGTACAGAATTTCTGGGGAACAAGAATGGACACAGTAGAATATTTGGAGAAGGGTAGAGATTAAGAGTTGAATTGGACTGATATGATTACCACTTACAAAAATTTCCCTATGGATAGAGTAATAGATTTGAAGTGAAGAAGACTTAGGTCCTAATCCTGTTCACTGTGAGACTATGGTCAATGCACTTTAATCATTCACAATCTCCATTTCCTCATCTATAAAATTGAAGTAATAATACTATAATACCTCATAAGAGTTATTATGGAACTTAAGGTGGATAGTTGTGTAAAATACCTGTAAACTTTAAAAGCACTAAGTGAAAGTCATCTGTTATTAAAAACATTTGTCTAGGGGATATATGATTGGAAGTGGGTTTCCATATATTTAAAACATCACCATCATCATAATTCTCTTCTCTCATTTTTTTTCAATATTGGTCACTGATGAGCTATCACAGTAAATGGAAACGTTTATTCTGGAGAAAATTTTTATTTCTAAGCTTTCCTGTGAATACAGGAATACAGGGTTTAAGTCTTCATGATATGAAAGCTAAATCTATTTGAGTTTGAGAGCCATATATACATTTTGGGGCAAAGACTTGGGCTTCTCTCCTACTACAAATGGGGATTGTGAAATTCTTGAGGGTAGGATGATTTTTATCTTTGTTTTCCCAGGGCTCTGCACAGAGAAGATACTTAAAAAATGCTTATGACTAGTTCAAGCTAGAAATGTGAAGGGAAAGCATAGACTCTTTATATGTTACACATCTTACTTTGTACTGTAACTGGTTTAGGGAACAGTGGGCTCCTTTCCTAGATAGATTTGGAGCAATAATAGCTAATAGGAGAAAGAGTGATACTTTTAATACAGATTTGCAATAGACTAGACTTGGCACTTCACAGACACTTAGAGGATTGCACATGCTTGGGGGCTCTGGTGCATCCAAATAGGATTAGAGACTGAAACTGCTTTTACAACTATCAGTGATTCATAGCTGAGGACACTCCCTTTTATCAGTATGGACTTTCTTAGCAACTTGTAGTCAAGGAAAGTGCTTAGAACACTAAAAAGGTTAAGTGACTAGCCATGTGTCATATAATCAGTACACTGAACAAGTTGCTTAATCTCTTCAAGTTTGAATTCTCTCTCATGTTAAAAATGGGGACAAAATATTTGTAGTACTTATTCCATAATGCTGTTCTGAAGAAAATACTTTTAAAGTCACTCTCTCTCGCTCTCTCTCTCTCTCTCTATATATATATATATATATATACACATATATATATATATGTAAATAAGCTATTATTACAATTTTCTGAAAATGTAAATTATAATAATACTTGCACTAGATGCAACAGGGCTATTATGAATAAAATGTTTTATTAATTTCAAAATAGTATGTAAATATAAGTTTTTATCATTATCATTGTTATCCAAGCGTAAGATGACTTCTAAATGGAAACCAGGCTCAATTTGACAACATTAGACTTTCAGGACATCCTGAGTGTTTAAATCCTATTTAACTTCTAGAATCCATGCCATGACTACTGCTATCCCTCCCATCATCATCGTCATCATCATCATCATCATCATTATCATCATCGCTGGCATTTATATAACACTTTATATAACAAAATACTTTACAAATTATCTTATTTTATCATCACAACCACTCTAGGAGATGGGTGCTATTATCTTTACTTTATAGATGAGAAAACAGCAAATAGAGATTCGTTAATTTGACCAAGGTCACACAACTAACAAGTATCTCAGGCAGAATTTGAACTCAGATTTCATATGACTCAAATGTACAGCACCTTATCCACTGATCACCAACCTGCCTACATCACAGGTACCACTTTATAATCTAAGTCTAAAAAATCCAAGTGTTGGTTTTTCTCTAGCCAGGACCTTCTCATCTGTTCTTGTTTCTTTTCTTGTCTCTCATTTTATTTACTTCCATTGCACAATTATCACTTTTATGAAAGTAATTCTCACTTTCCTCAATTATTTTTGTTCCACAAACTAAAGACCTAACATTCTTGGTTTATTTTATCAGGCAAAAATCTGTAATTCAAAATTAGGCACTTTATAAGAATTTGAACAATACTGATGGTCTACATTTGGAATTTAAAAGAGCCCATTGTTAACTCAAGACAATTGTAGCTTCTTCATGGGAAATCCAATAAGAAATAAATTTTTGATTGTGAAGTATTTTGAGAAATATAGTTAATTTTAAGTGTTTCAGTGGAATGGGAATCTAATTCAGAAAAAAAAAGTGAAACAATTCTTCACCCTACCCTGACACTGAAATAAGATGCAAAATTGGTTTATAATATATTCTTTGTTTTGTTTTGTTTTTTAGATTTTGGCAAGGCAAATGGGGTTAAGTGGCTTGCCCAAGGCCACACAGCTAGGTAATTATTAAATGTAGGAGGTTGGATTTGAACTCCTGATTCCAGGGCCGGTGCTTTATTCACTGCACCACCTAGCCACCCCTTATAATATATTCTTTATGATATCACTTGATAAAATAAATTTTATTAATTTCCCAAGAAAGACTATTCATAGAAGAAAGCTGGACTGAAGCAACTTTGAAGTCTGTCAACTAAGGGATGGTTTCTGGAAAATTTTTTTCATATGATCTCATCTTTTAAAAAAGAATTATAGTGATCATAAACACTATTTTAAAATTAACTCCTTTATTTTTACAGTTATAAAATTATTCCTCTTCTTGGCAAAGGATCTGTTACAATGTAAATATAAAAGCCTTCACTTCACTTTTTTCTTTGTGGTCCTATGGGAAAAACCAAACTTTCCTCTTCAGATTAGTCTATTTTTTGTGAATTTTAATTAGCTTACCATCCTAACAGCCTGACTTATAAAGGTTTAACTAACTGAAAACCTGAAATGATTTTTATTTCTAAGACTATAATGTATTCTTTAGAATGTAATTTCACAAAAGAATAAATGAATGCTTATATCTTCAATTTTGCAAAATGAGCAGTCTATTGACATTCTGAGAACTCTAGAAATGAGTTTTTTTTAAAAAAAATAATTTCTTAGTCATAGAGGATAAGGCATAGTTAAAAAAAAATTTGATTCCCAGAATAATCTTCATTTGTCTTCTTCAAAGTCTAGGCTTTTAAAATTTTTTTCAAATGAATTTCAGGTACTGATATATATGTTGAATTTTGAATTTTTATGTAATTTGGTAAGATATATTTGCTCAAATCAGATTCTAAGCCACTGGAACCTAGAGGTAGACTTAGGGATCAGAAGAAGAATTCTGTCATTGAATTAGTCATTTCTACTTTTTAGTTTCCAAATTCCATATCTGTAAAATGAAGCTATTAGATGATATTCTAGTCCAGATGGCCTATAGAGCTAAAAAAAAATGTGATTTGATCAGTTGTCTTTATTTTAAAACAAGTATAAAAGAATGTAGCTTTAACATTCTCTCCCCCCAGACCATAGCTGCTGTTAATATACCTTTTAGAGGCTCAACTCTCAGTCTACAAGAAGAATGAGGCAGCCACGTGCCTCATGGCAATAAACAGGAGGCACAGTAAATAAGAGCAATGGGTTCAAATCCTGCCTCAGACATTTACTTGCTGCATCACCCTAGGCAAGTTACTTAATCTATTTACTTCAAATTTCCTACATGGTAAAATTGGGTTAATAAAAGCACAGATTAGCAAGGTTGACATGAGGATCAAATGAGATATTTGGGAAGCAGTTAGCACAGTGCCCAGCACATGGGAGGCACTTAAATGTTTATTCCCTTCCCTTTGTCTCCCTTCATAAATTGCCCAAGTTTAACTGTCATTCTGGGGAGATTTAATTGTGGAGATTTGAAGAAAGGAGAGAGAGGAAAAAAGGACTTAGAGAACTAAATCTAACGTTTATCTTGTAAAGAAACATGAATTCTTGAGAAAAGAATTTAATTGGTATCCTGAGAAATGTGAATAGGGGGACTGTGTTTCCAGAATTGAGAAGTCAGCACTTATGCTGATTACAATGAACTTTGCGAACTTTCTCAAAGGTAATATATTGTAAATAATTATGTCTTGGTTTTACTGTTTGTTTTGCTATTAATAGTGAAGGCAATAATCTTGATTTTTTTACTTAAGCCTAAGAAATAGGGAGGTTGAAGAAATGAGGAAATGTTTGAAAAAAAAAGCTTTCTCTATCTAACAAAATAAGTATTTAATATCTTGAGCTGGGGATTCAGATCTGTTTCAGTAATGAGAAAGGTACTGCAGTCTTAGTAATTAATGTAGAAATAGCAGAACATATCTCTAATTGCTTATAAACTTAGGATGAGAATTAATGAGAAAAATGAACTGAAAGCCAATAGAGAGATAATCCTTTCCACTTAGGATATGAATGGGTGTTAACCATAACATAAGAGTTTATGAGGGATTTATGAATTTATTGTTTTTATGAGTAATTTCTTTATCAGGTCACTGAGACTCTTAGGATGAAAATACTTTAGTTAGCTCACGGTCTTGAATCTGCATCCACAGGTTCTTTGTCTCTTTATGAGTTCTGCATAAAAATAGTTTACACTTATTCATTTGTTTGTTTATTTATTTATTTTCCAAGGTAATCAGGGTTAAGTGAGACTTACTCAGGGTCTTACAGCTAGTAAATGTCAAGTGTCTGAGACCTGATTTGAACTCAGGTCCTTCTGACTCCAGGACACTTAATTCACTACCTCACCCAGCTGCCCCAACAAGTACTTTTCTTATGCCAGCTTATGATCCTCTTTTTATAAATAAGGAAAATAAATTTCAGAGTGGTAAACTGATTTAATCCCAGGTCAAAGAGCTTGGGAGAACTTGAATCTAGATATTTATTTGAACATGAAAAACTGTACATCATGCTACCACTATAAACATAATAACTAATTACTTTTGCTAAAATTTTAACTCACAAAACTGATAAATAATCATTCAGTTTTTGGAATAAATTTTTTCTGAAACTCTGAAATCAAGATCTTTTGGGGCTGTAACATTAAAATTGCTGACATTTAAACAGTAAATTATTATTTGTAAATTATTTTCCATATATTTTCTCATTTAAGCCTATAAGCAGACCCATAAGGTATTTTTTCCTAGTATTAATACTCCCATTTTGCAAAAGAGAAAACAGAGATTAGAGGATTTGACCATGGTCAAATAGCTAATATATATATATATATATATATATATATGCTGGAGGTGAGATTCAAACCCTAGAACTTCCTGATTTCAAATTCAACACTGAATCCATTATAAAGGCATTTGCTAATGAAATATGACATATTATATCCTAGTTCTATTAGACATTATAAATATCCAGACTAAAAATATTAGAGAGTAGTTTAGCAAAAATATTAGAGAGTTCATTGACTTAAGTCCAAAGACTTAGGCTTGAATAACTGGTTTTGTCATTTCTTACTTATGTGGCTTTGGACAAATTTCTTAACCTCTTTCATTTATAAGATTAGAAGATTGAACTAGATAAACAGATATGGTCTCTTCGAGTTCTTTGTTTGTGATCTTAGGACAATAATTCTCCAGTTATTTATTTTTCAGGAATCATACTTGCTGCATTTTCACTACTAGTCCTGGGAAATGATGTTACTTTCATATTTAAACCTCAAAGTTATTTCTGCTCAAGTAATTCAAATCATTTTCAACACGAATAAGTGAAAGATTTAGGCTTTTAAAATTTATTTTATCTTGGTGCAAAGAATAAGCAATCTGTTTTGAACTTCAGGACAGACTTTTACATCTGGTTTGAATTTTCTGAATTTTGACAGGTTGAGATATTCATTGTTTGATTATTTCTTCAATTCCCTCTTCTTTCTAACTTAGAGGGAATGGAAGTAAATTAGCTAAGTGGTATGGATGGGGTATCCTAAACATGCTATGCAATGCTGAGGGTACTGTGGGAATGAAGTCACTATTCTCCTTCAGGTATAAGGAAGATGAATGGAAATAAAGGGTTATGCTAGTATCCAGGAACTTTAATTAAGCTACAAAAGCTTATAAGCCCAGGTTGGGCCTGGATAAGCTTATTTTATATTTATGTATCATTTTCTGGTACAGTACTTCTGAATTTAGACAAGACTTTCTCCTTATAAATAAATGCTAGAAAATGTATTCTTATGGTTTGCAGTGGAAGAAAATAGGGGTAGGATGGAAAGAAGATAATGCTAGAACAGGTAATTAGGGTTGGGGTGTAAAAGATGTATGAAATTAAGGAACTCAGTAACTTAGAAAAGTCCAGAAGGCTTTGAATCATCAATTATATTCAGTGATCAGGAAACATTTGAAAGTGGGGAAAGATAAAAGCTCCAGGTATGAAAGCAAATAAACACTTGTACACATTTGCATAGGAAAGATTAATTTCCAGATAAACTGAGTATGGGTTGTGAGACTTCCCAGGGATCTGAGTTCAAATCCAGCTTCAGACACTTACTATCTGTGTAACCCTGGGCAAATCACTAAACCCTGATTCCCTCAGTTTTCTCATCTGCAAAATGATCTAGAGAAGGAAATGACAAACAACAGTATCTTTGCCAAGAAAACCCCTCAATAGAGGTCATGAAGAGTCAGATATTCCTGAAATTAGATAACAACAACAAAATCCCAGGATTAGACCTATATGTTACTCTTTATAGTAATCATATTATATAAGGCCATATTCCTTAAAATTTTCTTTTAATTTTGAAATTTATCATTTCAAACTTCTTCCCACAAAGCTTCAAAGAACACAATCTTTTTTTTTTTTTAAGATTTTTTCAAGGCAATGGGGTTAAGTGGCTTGCCCAAGGCCACACAGCTAGGTAATTATTAAGTGTCTGAGGTCGGATTTGAACCCAGGTACTCCTGACCCCAAGGCCGGTGCTCTATCCACTGCACCGCCTAGCTGCCCCCACAATCTTTTTTTTTTAAACTATTCAAGTGGCAATAGTGAAAATATATTTCTATATTCTAAATAGGTAAGATTTTGTTTGCTGCTATGTAAGTATTCTCTCTTTGCCAGAGAATGAAATGTTTACAAGCCTAAATAGTAGCTTCATGAGTTTCTATTGCCCAAAACATTTCATCATCTGGCAGCTATTAGTCAGATATCACTGAAAGTCTTGGTGGTAAGGTAGGAATCTATCATAATTTTTGGAAACTCAGTGTAATCTTCATGCTACACTGAGTCATCAGAGTAGAGCTTTTATTTTTTTAAATCAAGGATGATATAGAGCTTGACTTTTTAAAAATATTAATGAAATAACGTTCAGAATTAAAGATGAATAAATTATAATAATGATAACAATATCTAGCTTTTCCATAATGCTTTAAGGTTTGCAAAGTACTTTACAAATATTATCATCATCCTCATAATAACCTTGGGAAACCCTGGGAGGAAGTTGTGACTATCATGTCTATTTTATAGAGGGGGCAAAACTGAGGAAAATAGAAGTTCAAATGATTTGTTCAGGGTTGCAGGGCTTAAAAAAGGTCTGAGACTGCGTTCAAACTTAGGTCTTTCTGACTCCAGATCTAGCATTCTAGCCTTTCCTGCCTTACTTTCTTGCCATGTAGTATATGGGATTGGGATGGGAGAAGAAGAACTATTGCTAATAGCAACCCATTAAGGGTAAATCCAGTTTTATACAGCTGAAAAAATAGCATTTCATAATTTCTCCTGCATTTAATTTTAGTGTTAAAGTAACTACCAGAAAAGTGGAAAATTATGTGAATAAACAGAATTTATGTGCATCTTAAAATGGAATTCAGTGAGAACATACAACAACCATATAGTAATTCATTTATTTTGGAAAGCCAAGAATATCTATATTTTAAATTAACTTTAAAAGCACTTTCAATATTTATTCTTCTATTCATTAAAGGAGTTAGTTTTCAACTGGATGACCTTGCATTTTCTTTTTCAATAGAGTCAGGCAAATACATGAACCAACAAAGAAAAACAGATTGAAATTCTGCCTAAGGTAGTCAGGGCAGAATTCATCACTCTTCATACACTGTGCTTTTGCTCAGTGCAGGGTTTTGGGCTTTATACTTTGGAGATCTGGAAACACAAGACAAAGCCCTGAACTCAATGTTCTGGATTTTCTGGGTTAATGTTATCAAAGAAAAATGTAGAAGGAAGATGAATAGAGGCTGATTTTAAAATACTGGTTCAAAAAAAAGTCACTGACTAGATTAACATTGGTTTTTGTTCAGTCCTAAAAAACATCCTGAAAAAATAAAATTAGACTTAGTCACCACTTTTCTTTTTGCAGTAGGTGAAGCACAAGCATGTATTTGATGATGAAGTTCCTATTTTGACTGTAAAAAAGGGTTTGACATCTCTGTCAATTGGGTGAGAAACTGTGGTGTGAGGAATTATTCCTTTGGTTGATAATAGTAGTTGCTTTGTGAAAACTAATCCATAGACTGATTTAATAATAACCTGTGAATACAAGGGACCCATTTCTCAGAATCATAGAGTTTAAGAGTTGGAAGTTCTGTCAGCAATCATCTAGTACAATATGGTAGGAATTTGTCATAATGCTTGGAAACTCAGTTTCATCTTCACGCTACACTCACTGAAGCATCAGGATAGGGCTTTTATCTTTTTAAATCAAGGATGATATAGAGCTTGAATTTTTAAAAATATTAGTGAAATAACCTTCAGGATTAAATGGATGAATACATTTTAATAAGTTTTTCCGTAGTACTTTAAGATTTGCAAAGTTCTTTAAAAATATTATCATCATCCTCACAACAACCCTGAGAGGAGGTTGCAATTATCATGTCTATTTTATAGATGGGGCAAAAATGAGGAAAACAGAAGTTCAAATGATTTGTTCAGGGTTACAGGGCTAATAAAAGTCGGAGGCTGGATTCCCACTTAGGTCTTTCTGTCTCCAGATCTAGTAGTCTATCCATTGAGTATTCTCCTTTTTATGGGAAACCAAGAACACTGGATACAGCGCTGGCACTGACTCAGACTTTTCAGAGTTCAAGAGTGGCCTCAGACACTTCCTAACAGTGTGACCCTGGGTAAGGCACTTAATCCTATTTGCATAAGTTTCCTTATCAGTAGAATGAGCTGGAGAGAGAAATGGCAGACCACTCCAATGTATTTGCCAAGAAAACTCCAAATGAAGTCACAAAGAGTTGGAAATAACTCAAGAACCATATTCTCCATTTTGAGAGGAAGTCTTTGGCTACCAGTATTCAGAAAGAACAAAGTAGTAGCTGATCTACAACAGATATTAATAATGGAGAGGTGATCAGGTACCTTCATATTATTTACAAAAGGGTTATTTGGTGAAAATAAAAAGGTTGCCAAATAAACTCAAAACCCAATATAAGCTGAAGTCAATAGTCAGAAAACTAATAATAATAATGGAATAATTAACACACATTAGGTTAAATTAAGATGTTAAGATGTTAAGTCTGGAGGTAATAGCTGAAGTAACTATGTCAAGGAAGGAATGGGAAGAAAGATATAAGGAAATTATGATATGGTTATGAATAACTTGGGGATTTGTTAGGGGTGTGAGAACCAAAGAAAACACTACTAAATCAAAACTTGTTTTTATGATCATAATGTGCATAATTAAAAATGGTTCAGAAATCTCCCTCCCATCTTACTTAAATTATGATACTTAAATCAATTCCTGCTGAACTCGTCATTCTGTGTAAGGACCATTAGATCATAAACCAATATTTGGAACCAGATCAGTTTTTCCATCTTAAAGTGAAGAGCAATTTTGATTACATGAAATTAAACAATAAAACTGGATGAGTCTTCAGTAGGAAATAGGACAGAACAAAATATTGGTTGTACTCTTTATTCTGGGACCACCAAGTCATTTTTCCTTCTGTCCAGAGAAATGCTGTGACTTTACACTTGCGTTCTCAAAGAAAAGGGGGTTTTCCTTTCTTTACTTACCACTTTAGGTTTGAATGGTGGCTGGATCTCTCTATTCTCCAGTTTCTCCCAGTCAATTCTTCTGAAAAATGCATGTTCTCTGATGTCCCTTTCTCCCTCAGACCCACAGCCCAGGCGTTTTGCAGGGTGCTTTGTCATTAGCTAGACAACAAAAGAATAAGAAAAAAATGTCATTCCAATAGATAAGTTTTCTTTTCTTTATTCCATTCTCTACTTCCTCCAGTCAACTAAATAAATGAATTTGTACTTTCCATTTGTACTTTGGGTTCTTTCCATCACAATTTTCATGATGATAAGAGAGGGTAAGTGCTATTGAATAGTTCTGAGAAATGTCATGAAAGATTTAAATAATCAACCTTTAATATAAATTTTATCAATTTCTGTTTATTTTCAGCTTCTTTTCATTTTTCCATATTCTGGCACTCATTGAGACCAGGCTCCCTGACCCCCATATCCTGGGTCACTCTACCCACCCAAGACAGGTTCTACCAGTATTTAACTAGAGCTTGTTTTTTTCACTATAATGCTCTAAGCAATTTGTGTATCTATCTATCTATCTATCTATCTATCTATCTATCTATCTATCTGTGGTGTGGGTATGTGTATGCTTGTTTCCATGTGTGTTTTGCTTATTTATAAACTGGACCAAAATCTCCAGAATTATAGGACTACATGTGAAACAAAATTACAGAGAAATCTTCTTTTAATCTGTTTCCACTATGAAGCTTGATGTAAAAATAGATTAGAAATTTCTTGAGGGCAGGGGTTATGACTAATTCAATTCATTATATTCACTGAATATCTATTATGTACAAGATACTATGTTATACTTTTTTGTGGCTAAAAATTCAATAACATCCAGATGCAGCAGTCAAGGAGGTTAAGAGTTTGGCAACTGTTATATCTGTGTCCTTCTGTATTGCTTGCACAGTCTGGCATCTAAAGTTACCCTGCACATGGTATTGGATGAATGAATAAACATACCTGGAGGTTTTCCAAAAAGTGCCTGTTCAACCTCATCAACTGTGATTTCTATTTTTTTATTAATCTGTGGAAGTTTACATGAGGAAGCTTATTTGAAGAAATATTGCTGAAGTCAAACCAATCAATGAACCAAACTAAGCAAGTAACAACAGTGGGATGATTTCCAAGATTCTAATCAAAGGTGTGCTAGAGTTAACTTTAATAGACTTATAAGAATAACTGTCAATATGCCCAAAGGGCAACAAAAATGTGCATACCCTTTGATCCAGCAATACCACTACTGGGTATATACCCGGAAGAGATGATGAAAAAGGGTAAAAACATCACTTGTACAAAAATGTTCATAGCAGCCCTGTTTGTGGTGGCAAAGAAATGGAAATCAAGTGAATGTCCTTCAATTGGGAAATGGCTTAGCAAACTGTGGTACATGAATGTCATGGAACACTATTGTTCTATTAGAAACCAGGAGGGATGGGAATTCAGGGAAGCCTGGAAGGATCTGCATGAACTGATGCTGAGTGAGATGAGCAGAACCAGAAAAACACTGTATACCCTAACAGCAACATGGGGGCAATGATCAACCTTGATAGACTTGCTCATTCCATCAATGCAACAATCAGGGACAATTTGGGGCTGTCTGCAATGGAGAATACCATCTGTATCCAGAGAAAGAACTGTGAAGTTTAAACAAAGACCAAGGACTATTACCTTTAATTTAGAAAAAAAAACCCCTAATATCTTATTGTCTGATCTTGCTATCTCTTATACTTTATGTTTCTTCCTTAAGGATATGATTTCTCTTTCATCACATTCAATTTGGATCAATGTAGACCATGGAAACAATGTAAAGACTAACAAATTGCCTTCTGTGGGGCTTGCGGGGAGGGAAGTAAGATTAGGGGAAAAATTGTAAAACTCAAAATAAATAAAATCTTTAAAAAAAAAGTGGGGCAGCTAGGTGACACAGTGGATAGAGCGCTGGCTCTGAAGTCAGGAGTACCTGAGTTCAAATCTGACCTCCTACACTTAATAATTACCTAGCTGTGTGGCCTTGGGCAAGCCACTTAACCCCATTTGCCTGTCAAATTTTCAGTGTGAGAATTTACTCTTTGAGAATAGGCAATTACAAGAAATTAGGCTTCATTTATGGTTGTATTGATGTCTAGAAAGTGTTATTCCTGCAGATTAAACGTGGATGTGTGTGGATATATGACAAATGCACATATGTTTTTTACATGGAGAACCCAGTTATATTGCTCTAAAACATTGTGTGAGTTCAAGAATGGAGAAGTTTCTGAGAATGAAGTCATCACCAATTTGGAAACTTGAGTTAATAAGAATAATCACTAGCAATCATATACAAAGTCCTTTATATTATCTTGACCCTTATAAACATCTGGTTCTAATCCAGGGCAGTGATAGAAGAGAGGTGTGAATCTATTCCTCAAGTATTGCTTTGGATTGAAATAATTCAATTTAGTCAACTCCTTTGAGTCATGACCATAATAAGCTGTTGCTAAGTAAACAAGATCTACTTACTCCTTTGCAGATGGAAACAGCCTCTTTGGACAATGATTTTGGATAGGAAACATTGTGTTCCATTATGGACTGGAAGAGTTCATCCTCATCTTCACCATCAAATGGAGGCTATTCAAAAAAAAAAAGAAAAGATTTAGGAATGATTAATTAATTAACATTACTAATAAATGACTCCTTTGGCAGGGAAGAGCATAGTGTGCTTTCACATCACAGGATTCGAAGTTACCCCTACTTAGCTCAAGGGTTTATTTGATTATCGTTAATTAGATTGTTAGTAGTACAGATTTTTTCCCCTCTTTGTCTCTTTAATTATGTTACCCCAGGCAATCAAAAATAATCTGCAGGGAAAACCATTTTTGGTTAATACTTTTTAATGATTTACAAATAAAATATAATTAATTCATTTATCTTATAATCACATGTCAAACAAACTAATTATGATAAAATTTAGGTTACAGTGGGGAGGAACCTTTCTATTTATCTCTGTAATTCATTTTAGAATAGAAACACTTCCAATTGAATTAAGAGATACATATAAACATTTACATGATCTAATTTAAAGTTTATCTTAATATTGCTACCCAAGAGCTCCTATAACTGCTAAGGACCCAGCCCTCTTCTTTTAATCCTGAAATTTTCATCATCAGAATTACATTGTTATTCTCAATTAATAATAAAAGTTAAGAAATAGCTGGATAAAGTGGATCAAGGACTGGTCTCTACATATTTCAAGATGCATTTAATTTTATGCATTTAAAACATTAAGAATGGGTCTAGGGGCGGCTAGGTGTCGTAGTGGATAAAGCACCGGCCTTGGAGTCAGGAGTACCTGGGTTCAAATCCGGTCTCAGACACTTAATAATTACCTAGCTGTGTGGCCTTGGGCAAGCCACTTAACCCCATTTGCCTTGCAAAAAAAAAAAAAAAAAGAATGGGTCTATAGCCAAAAAATGTTGAAAGAAGACATATTCCAAGAATATAATTTGCAAAGCAAGTATGATAGGTATTGGAAGACAAAGTTTTCTTACTGGGAATTTCTTATACTAATGAAATCATAAGTCTAGTTCTCTCCAAAAATAATAATATCATTAATACCACTAATATCAAATCATAAAATGAAAAATTATGAAAACTATTTGGTAGAACAGGGGATGAATAAATAAGTACTCTTGATTTCATAGAGGTAATTTTTATATATAAATGAAAATAATTTAGGATTTTGAGAGAAATGAATTTTCTCAGAAGGTCTGTTGTTCTTTGTTGACCTCAGTGATGTAAGAGGGAAAAACAAAATAAGGGGAAAAAAACAGGTTTTGCAGCTTCTTTGCTGTTTAAAAAGAAGTGCTTATGTAATTTGGACAACATAGCATCTTGGTTAGTGAATAACTGGTTGGGTTTATATGATTTGCTCAGAGACAGTCAATTTGTTGAGTTCTGTGTTTCTCTAGCTGAAAGGGTAATACATTCTCAATGTCATTTAAACCTAGATTGCTAGTTCAAAGAAATTTTAAATGCTTGCTTAATTTGAGACCCAAAAGGAAAATAAATTGCCAAACTAGAGGTGATGAGAAATATAAAGAGAACAGTTAACATCTCTTTTTTGTTTGTTTGCTTGTTTGGTTTATTTTTTGAAAGGTAAATGGGGTTAAGTGACTTGCCTAATAAGGGTCACACAGGTAAATATGTGTCTGAGGCTGAATTTGAACTCATTCCCTCCTGACTCCAGGGTCGGTGCTCTTATCTACTGCACCACCTAGCTGCCCCAGTTAGCTTTTCTTAATAGACTAATGTCATCAGTCTGAAGTTCAGAGTAGGTTACCCTGAACACATGGATTTCTCTCTCATGGTCTTCTCTACCAGGTTTTTATAAGTGTTTCCACTTTCCCCTGGAGATATGAGTACTTATTGGTAGCAGAATGTGACCCAGGTTTAAGATGTTTCTATTTTTCCTGCATGTTTTAATAATCTGTGATATTATTTCTTTTACATTATTATTAAGGAAATGGCTAAGTTTAAGACCTAAATGTGTCAATTGTGTGTAACTGGGTCTTTACAAATGGAAATGCACCAGTGGTAGCTTGAAAGCTATAGAGACTAGCAGAGAGAACTGTCTTCACTAAAGGATCCTGAGAGAGTATGAGTGTAACTTTCTTTTTTTTTTTTTTTAGGTTTTTTTGCAAGGCAATGGGGTTAAGTGGCTTGCCCAAGGCCACACAGCTAGGTAATTATTAAGTGTCTGAGACTGGATTTGAACCCAGGTACTCCTGACTCCAGGGCTGGTGCTTTATCCACTATGCCACCTAGCCAGCCGCCCCCATGAGTGTAACTTTCAATAGGAAACTAGATCTGTCAATGTGATTCCTCCAGTCTAAAGTGAGTGGCTAGCTTAGAAAGTGAGCAGCTATATATATTTTCTGTATTAGTGGTATGAGACACTGCAACGTGGGAGGTCATTACATATAATATACAATACATATAAATAAAACTTGGGATAAGATGAAGCACCAAGAAAGTCTCCTCTATACATTTCTCATCAGTGCATTAGGATATCAATTAGTTTATCCCAGTTCAGTTAACTAATTTTCATCATGGAAGGCACAAAGGCACACAGGCTGTTTCAGTGAAGAGGGCAAAACGTGATTCCATGCAGAACCTAACAGAGATAGTGGGTCCATGGGAGAATAGTGCAGTAGGATTGTGGGCAGATGAGAAATAGCATAAAGACCATAGATGCCAAAGGCAGAAGTAATAGCAGTGGGTTTTGTAACAGACAAAAGAACTTTAGATGAATTGCAATACTTGACTACAGCTACCACCTGCTAGTCTTTTTCTGGAGAAACCTCTTAATCTGTTACTCTTAATCTGAGAAATTCTAGAATTGTATTGCAATTACTTCAAAATTTGTGTGAGAGCTCTTCCTAGAATTTCTCACTGCTTTTGGCTAACACTCTCACAATTACTTAGTAATAGATACAGAGAAGTGGCAAAGAAGATAGTGTTAGACTTGGAGTCAGAAGCCCTGAGTTTGCACACATTCTCAGACATTTATTAGTAGTGTGAACTTGGGCAAACCACTTAACTTCTTTGTAACTAAGGGGTTTGGACTCAATAGCCTCTAATGTTCTTTCTGGTTTTAAAATCTACCTTAATACAAATGTGGACATATTTCCTGCCTAACAAATCAAAATCTTACATTGAAAGGGGCTCTATATGTCTATTAATCTTTATATGAAGAATTTTACAAGACAGATAGGAATGTACAGTGGGAATTAGAGAAAGTTTTTCCTCTGAATGAATAATTCAGGAAAAACAAAGGACAAGAACCAAACTGGAATTTCTCAATAAGGACTTATTCATCTCTTTCATGATAACCACATACTGGATTAGTCTGGATGACAGAAATCTATAACTAATAAAATCAAGGGCTTGTGATAGAGAAAGCTCTAACTTTTCTCAATTATCTTTCTAGGGATAAAGCCCCTTGAGAACACACCATTCGGATTAATTCTGACCAATTGTAGTTGTGCCCTTCCCCTCACTTCTCTTCTAGATTTAAGGAATAGCATTCCTTTGGAGAATATTCTTTGTCAAGAGTGGCATCACTGCCTACATCATGTGCTTCATTAGTCAAGAGTGGTATCACTCTGATCATCCTTTATTATCTCCTGTCATTTATGAAATGGTAACTGGTACATTACTGTCTTTTAGATCAGAGAGGTGACATGTGACTGACTTCTTTTTCTATCCATGTAAGAATCCTTCCTCCCTCCAATTCTTCCCTCTTAGCAACTTTCCTATTACTGTTGAAGGCACCATTATCCTTTCAGGTATGCTGGCTTGTGACTTTGGTATCATTTGCCCTTCCTCCACATATCCAATTTCTTTTCAAATCTTGTTATTTTAATTTTTATAACATCTGTCCTGCATGTCTCCTCCACTCACATAGCCACTAAAGGCCCTAATCCTCTTTTGTGTAGACTATTGCAATAACATTCTAATTGATCTTCTTGCCTCAAGTCTCTTCCTCTTTCAACTCATTTTCTACTCAACTATCAAAGTGATTTTTGAAGCATAGGTCTGACCCCCTTATTCAATAAATTGAAATGGTTCCTTTTACCTCTAAGATCAAATGAAAAATCTTCTGACATTTTAAAACCCTTCACAATCTTATTAATCTCACCTTTCAGTCTTCTTACACTTAATCCCCCTCCATTAACTCTATGACTTAATCAAACTGATCTTTTTTCTTCACACATGATATTCCATCTTCTGATTCTGTTACTTCCTGTTCCTCACTTTCACTTACTGCCCAACCCTTTACAATCTAGCTTTCAATCTTATTCTTCAAATGAAAGTTGCTAAAATTATCAATGATTGTAAAATTTCAGTCTAAAAATATATTCCTTATCCTCAACATACCCTGCATTTGGTACTCAACTGCCTTTCTTTTCCTATTTATTCTTCTCTGGGTCTTCATGACCCTGTTTTCTCTTGATTCTTTTCCTATTAGTTTGATCATTCCTTCATGGATTCTTTTGTTGATCTGATCTATATTCATTTCATATGCCTTAAACATGGGTATGCCTCAAAGCTCTACCCTGGGTCTCCCTCTCTCTTTCTATTCCCTCTCCCTCTTTCTATTCCCTCTCCATGATTATTAGTTTTCATATATTCAATGATCATTTCTAGGTAGGTGATTTATAAATACATAGATTTCAAAAAGTAGATCTACTACTTTTCTCTCTACATCTACCAACTGCCTTTTGGGCATTAAAAATCATATGTACTAGAGACATCTTAAGCTTAAATACCCCTAAAACAGAACTTATTATCAATTTTCCCCAAGCCCTTTCTTCTAATAAACATTCCTATTTTTGTTGAGAGTACCATACTTCTTTATTTAAATAAAGCTTTTATTTAATTTTTTTCCAATTACATGTGAAGATAGTTTTCCACACTCATCTTTTAGTAATCTTTTGAGCTCCAGATTTTTGTTCCATTCTCCTTTCCTTCCTCCCTTCCAATCTGATAGAAGTTGTATAACTAAAATCACGTTTAACATATTTCCATTAGTCCTGCTCTACCTCATTCTTCTTTCTTGCAACTTCAGAATTTTAAGGTCTTCATTTGCTCTTACTCCACATATCCAATCAATAACCAAATCTATCTCTACAACATCTCTCACATCTGATCTCTTTTTTTACTCTTAATCTACCACCTCATTACCTCTAGCCTCATTATTTCAAAGGCTGCTTAATTGGCCTCCATGCCTCACATCTTTCCTTTTTTCCTCCCCAGTCTATTCTCTCCACTGCCAGAAACAGTGATTTTTTAAGTGTAGATTTGACCCTATCATCTCCTTACACGATAAACTCCAGCAGTTCCCTGTTGCCTTTAGGATAGTCATAACTTGGCACTAACCTTTCTTTCTAGCCTCATTATGCTTGCACTTTATGGACCCACAGACCAGAATTTCTGTTTGCCTTGGCTGGTCATCTCTTGCCACAATGCCTTTTCACTGGCTATACTCCATTCCTAGAATCCAGTCTCTCCTTACCTCTGCCTCACAGAATCTCCAAATGCCTTTAAGACACAAATCAGGTACCACTTCCTAAATGTTTCCCCCGACCCCCCAAATGCTAGCATTTCCCCCCATTAACTACCCTAAACTTATTTTTATTTATGCTGCACATATTTATTCTGTTATATGTATGATCGGTGTTTCAGATTGCAGAGAGAAACAGTGGAATATAAAATCAGTTTAAAGATAACTTGGCAAGATATATTTAACCAAGCAAAATCATCCCAAAGGCATTCAGGGATGATAATGGAAGGAGGATAGATATAGAAGGAAAATAACAGAAATTTGCAAAATAAGTTTAAAGAATTGTTTTTCCATCAAAGGACAAAAGAAAGACTATACTTGGTTGGTAACAT
Organism: Macrotis lagotis; assembly: GCF_037893015.1. Lineage (NCBI taxonomy): Eukaryota > Metazoa > Chordata > Mammalia > Peramelemorphia > Peramelidae > Macrotis > Macrotis lagotis. The sequence goes on along the minus strand of NC_133659.1, from coordinate 216,971,411 downwards.
CAATCCTTGAGATACTTATAGAAAGGCAAAAAGGGCAATAAAGACAACAAAGCAGGAAAAGTAGCTGGATTGGCTGAAGACTAGCCAGGGGGAAACTATGCTGGAAGCAGCATAATTATGAAGGCATTGAGGTAGAAAGTATATGAGACTAAATATTCCCCTATGCCAAGGAAAAAGAGAAGAAACTAAAGATGTAGGAAAACAATGTCAGATCTTATGAATACTGGCAGTGATTAAAAAAAATCAGTAATTACCAACCTATATGCCTCTTCTGCTATTTATACAAAGCATCATGAGTCATCTGTATACCACTTAAGGGTATCCTCAAGGTCATTAAAAGAGAACGTGTAGACTTTTTGCAAATGGCATTCAATAATTATTTCATTACTAATGGAAAGATATAGAGAACATTAAGATCCCATTTTGTTTTTTTATTTACAAAAAAACCTATTTTGTAGAACAATATGACATCTTATAGAATCTTTTTACAACAAGGTATCTCCTATTCCAACAATCAAAATCATTTAAGATTCCTTGAGAGACATAATTATAGAAATAACCTTCTCCTCATGAGGCAAGGCATATAATCTATATAATCTATATCTATATCTATATCATCTATATCTAATCTATATCTATATCTATATCTACCCAAAGTATTTATTTCTTTGAAGAGGAGATTATGTTCAGAGTTCAGGTCAAGGAGGGATTGTTTGTAGATATCAAGATCTTCTAGATGTTTGTTTTTGTGAATGGTACTGTGTTAATTATATCAAACCCAGAATATTTTAGAGCCTTCTGGAAGAGATCTGTCATCACTCAAAGGAGTTTGGCCTATACATCAACATAAGAAATGTCAAGTGGAAGAATGTCTTTTGCTCAGATTTCTACATACATTTGAATGGATTCCCTATATGGCCTGTCCATTTATTCACACACACACACATATTCATGCTCACACACATACACAAAGAACACACATGTACACAAACACACTTATCTGGAACAGACAATATGGACGGACATTGAGTTAAACCTAGAAATGAACTGGAGGAGATGGGGCTGGAATGCTTTTAAGAAATTGCAAAGTATCATGAATGACTCCTAAATTTCCTATGGACATTCTTGCTTATGTTACTATAAGGCAATGAAACATAGAATACAAATGCCTATAAAGAATTCAAAATGAGTATCATAGAGAAACCAATGGAAAGTCTTACACATGGAGAGTATGAAAAGGCTTCAGCATATAGTTATAAAGAACTAAAGGAGTGAAAGACATCACCAGGAATCCTATGATAGGAAGGAACAATGGATAGGTAGTTTGTTGTAGAAGTACAACAATATCCTTGTTTCAGGAGAACCTGAGAAAGGCCTTCAATATGTTGGATGGGTCCCCCGTAGTGAAATTTTGGGAGGACATGGATAGTAGTCAAATGGGTGGGAGGGGATGGATAGTTTGATATCTGCATTGTTAGAGGAAATAAATCAGTGAGATCACAGGTCCATTTGAGTGTTGGGGCAGTTAGATGACCAGTGAATGCAAAGTTGGACTTAAGAGTAAGGAAGACCTGAGTTTGGATCCTGCCTTAAATATTTAATAGCCGTGTGACCCCAGGGAAATCAATTAACCTCACTCAGTCTCAGTTTCCTCACTTATAAAATAGGTTTAATAGTAATTACTTCACAGAGTGGTAGTGAGAAACAACTAAAAAATACCTTAAGTGCATTACAAACCTTAAAGAGCTGGATAAATGCTAGCCATTATTGTTGTTGCTGTTATACACATTATCTCTCCCAGTAGAATGGAATAGTGACTGATTCATTTTTGTCTTTATAGCTTAGAGCATAGCTTAGTATCTGGCACACAGTAGGCACTTTAAAAGTGCTGATTGATTATGCCTCAGATAGTAATGCTATGACCCAGGGTAGAAGGTGACCTTTATAAGTTTAGTTCATCATCATCATCACCACCACCATCATCATCATCATCAACACCAACATCATCATCATTAATAGATCTGATACTTAAGTCTTGCTGGTCATTCTGTCCCTGAGCACTGGTCCTGGCCCTGATCCTGCAACCAGTTATGCCAAAACTATGTTGGCCAGTTGAAATCCCACCTGCCTTCTAAAGCCCTTGCTGTTGCTGCCAAGAAGCAATTATGGAACTGGCTCACACTAATTCCCTCTTCTAGCCTGGGAAACTGTATTTACTGGATAACTTCTAGCTCCACTGTGATTAGACTGGCTTCAGGAGACACTTCAGGCTAAAGAACACAAGCAACTAAATGCTCCCAGGTGATTCAGTGACAGAGGCAGCATGGATTGGGATATAGGGCTGGAAAATATTCACAATTACTACTAAAACCAACATGAAAAATCAACTCTATTTTGAGAGTGACATAATTAAAGAGAAAATCCAAGAAAAATTCAAATGAGGATTCCTTGCTCCAGATGAATTGGGTTTGCTCTTGCGCTCTCACGGTCACGTGGGGGGGGGAAGGCAGCTTTAAGCAAATATTGACCAAAAAGGGACCAGTTCAATAATTTTGTCAATATTTAAGGTAATAGCTAGCATTTATTTAGTGCTTTAAGATTTACAAAGTATTTTACATGTTTCTTATTTGAAATATGATAAACCTCGGCTGAATGTTGGTTTTTTTTTTAACAGACAAGTAAACTAAGACTTGGAAAACTAGGACTTGTGTAGGATCAGGCAGCTAGTAACCATCTGAGGCAAAATTTGAAATCCCATCTTCCTGACATCAAGCCCAACCCACTATCTACTACTAAGATGACAAATTCTGTACAACTCTCAAGAAGTGCATTTTAAATACTCCTTAATAATTCTTGGGGTTTTTTTTTTTATGCAAGGCAATGGGGTTAAAGTGGATTGCCCAAGGCTGGATTTGAACTCAGGTACTCCTTGCTCTAAGGCCAGTGCTCTATCCACTGCGCCACCTAGCTGTCCCTCCTTAATAATTCTTAGAGAAGAAGAAGAAGCTTGGAGAACAATGATGTGAGTGACTTAAAAAAAGCGACTGACAATTTGGGTATCACATCATCCTAGTACTTTTCTGGCCAATAAAGACTTAATTCACTTGTTAAAGGACCTTTGGCCTTTTCTTTTTTCCTATTCAAACAAAGACATTTGTTAGTTTATGCAAATGTGACAAATAGTCCAAGACCTTTTTAATGTAGGAAATCTCCTCTGTATCAGCTTTGCAGATAGCTATCAAAACTCTACTGAAATACTTTCAGTGACATAGAGCTCACTACACTGTGAAGTGTGTTGGTCTTTTGTATCCTTAGAATTTCTCTTTCTTTACAAAAAAGAGAAGTCTTTTGCAGCATTTCAAATGATAAAACTTCCCAAGGATACTTCTCCTTACCATTAATTAACCTTACTTCATTACTTAACCTTACTTCACATAACTGTCAGTGTAGGATTGGTTTGTTGTGTCTTTATGCTCTCCCAGTAACAGCTCAATGGCATCATAGGAGTTTTTAATGGTCAGTTTAACCATGGCTAAAAAGAACTCTCAAAGAACTCTCATGAATTGAAATCTTTTCTTTCATTATTGAAATAATTTTCTTTCAAATCCATTAACTTCAATTGTTTTAGTATTGTTCCCTAAACATCACAGACTATATCTAATGTTTCAATATGATCAAGTGTTCAAAAATGATGATATGACAGCTACTTCAAATAAGTTCTATTTTCTTCAGGCCAAAGCCTCAAGTCTCCAAAATCATTTCTGTGATTTACATCCCTTCACTACTGACTATCCTGTTCAAACTGCACATTATAAAATGGGAGTATAATACCTACCTTAAAGGTTTATTGTAAGAATTAAATAAGATTTCACATACAAATATACACATTTATACACATATTTGAACAGTTATGTGACAGAATAGTATCTAGTGTTTCATGTACTTCAAAATATAGTTGCCAAATGTAGACACAATTTCCTGATAAGATCTGATCATTTAACCATTAATACAATCAATAACCACATCTTAAGCACTTAGAAGAATGAAATGGAATCTACTCTGAAAGAATTGACATTCTGTTGGAAAATACAACACAAGTTAACTATAAAACAGATATGAAATGATTGCAGGGTTATGGGCACCAGCAACTGGGAGATCCAAATACGATGCTTACCATAAGGTACAGTACTTAAGCTGAGTTTTTAAAGGTTTTCTGTGGGGCTTGGGGGGAGGGAAGCCACAATTTCTGTGAAGTTCAGAAATCTAAGAGAAATTCTAATGAAAAAGTATATTTAAGATGTGACCACAGGAAATAGGATGCTGGACTTGAAGGGGGCTGAAGATCAGTGTGGCTGGACAGCAGAGTCTGTGGTTAGGAGAGCAATGGGTAATAAGCCTGAAAATGAATGAATTTAGAACCAAATTGGGAAGGCTCTAAATGTTTAATAGAAGAGTTTGTACAGTATTCTGGGGGCTACAGGGAGCTCGGCAATATGGAGGATAAACTGAAAAGAAATAGGGCAATCACTATCAAATTAGACCTGAATTATGGCAGTAGTACTCTGCATTAATAGGCATTTATTAAGCACCTACTATAACAGGGGGAGCTAGATGGTTCAGTGAATAGAGCATTGACCTTGGAGTCAGGAGTTCAAATCTAGTCTCCGACATTTGACACTTACTAGCTGTGTGACCTTGGGCAAGTCACTTAACTCTGACTACTTTGCTTCTAGGGCCATCTCCAGTTGTCCCAACCCCCCACTCAAATCCAATTCACGTGCTTGCCATGGCATCACCTCTCTGATGTCATGGTCTTCTTCGAGAATGAAGGACAAACATTACTATGTATCGGCTGATTTTTGCTAAGTTCTGGGAAAACAAAGAAAGGCAAAAAAATGGTTCTGCTCTTGAGGAGCTCTGATGGGAGAGTTAGCATGGAAATAATAATTTGCTAACATAAGATATAAAGTCTAATTGGGAATAATTTCAGAAGGAAAGTCTAAGTTAAAGAATTGGGAAATGCTTCTTTCAGAAGATGAGACATGAAGGAAGCCAGAGAGGGCAAGGGCAGTGGCAGAGGCCAGGAGGGAGAGAGCCCAAGAATGAGGTCTAGTCAGGAAAAATGCATGGACTCAGAAGAGGAGACTTGTGTGAGGAACGGCAAGGAAGTCAGTGTCATCAGATCGTATATGGAGAGAGGGAAGGAACTAAGATTGGAAGACTAGAAAGGCAGAAAGGATTCAAGTTATAAAGGGCAATGTGAGTGAAGAGAAAGAAACAATATGAATAATGGCAAACACTTATATAATCCTAATGTTTACAATTTCATGTATATATGTAATCTCATTTGATCATTATAACAACCCAAGAGTAGTTAAGTGACTTACTCAGAATCATATAATTAGTAAATATATGAGGTCAAATTTGAGCTCAAGTCTTCATGTCTCCAAGTCTAGTACTTTACGCACTAGTTCACCTAACTATTCAGAAACAGGTATAGGCGGTACTGCGATAAAAGCATGGGCTCTGGAGTCAGGAAGATCTGAGTTCAAATTTGACCTCAAACACTAGCTGTGTGACCCTGGGCAAGTCACTTACCCCAATTTGTCTCCAAAAAAAGAGAAAAGAAACGAATGATGAAGATTCTGAAGATAAAATCAAGAAGATAAAGCAATTGATTGAATATGAGGGAATGAAGAATCAAGGTTATGAACTCTGGAGGACAGTTGAGTTTGGAAAAGATTAGCAATAATGAACAATGCAGAATTAAATGGAATAATAATAAAATCTATATAGCACTTTAAGAAATAATTTTGTTTGAGCCTCGCATCAACCCTGGGATGTAATGATATCATTTCCATTTTACAGATGAGGAAATACAGAGAGGTTAAGTGAACTGCCCAGAATTGGTTTTTCTTGCTTCAAGTCTGACTGTCTACAATCCTTGACTCCAGGGGCTCTAAACTATATTTAATACAATTTAATAACTATTTTAATATAATTTATTTCCCTTATAATCCTATATATTTTATATTATGCATTTAAAAACATTCTTCTGAAAAGGGACTCATAGGCTTTACAGGACTACCCAAGAGTACATGACAAAAAAAAGGGTGAAGAGCCCCGGCACCACTCCATGTTACCTCTATTTTATCTTTAATAAAGGGAATTTCTGCTCTTAAAGAGATCATCTAAGTGAGATTCTTATCATTCTTAATCCAAAGTGGTTATGTCCTGTTGCTATTTCATAGGAAGTCATATAATTGTCCACAGTACAGAAATAGTATTTTTAGCACATTATATAAAATCAATGCACAGTATAATGAATCATTACCTGTCCAGCTAACATTTCATATAAAAGGACACCATAGGCCCACCAGTCCACAGATTTTCCATACGGCTGATAAGCAATGATCTGTGTGGAGACAAATTGGTACATTTAGTTATTAATCAGTAATTTGTACAGAAAATCACTGTTTTAGGTACAACTATAATGTTAAGACTATTTTTGAACATACATATATAAAGGAAAACTGCCTTTCAAATAAACTTTAGGGGAATTGAATGCTATTGATACTGCCCTTGGTTAGAACAAGTTTGGAATTCTTTGGGAAATGCTCCTACTATTATGCCATTAGTTCATGTATCACATAAGAAAATCCCTCTTGTTATTGTTGATACCTCATCTTTGAATAGCATTTATATTTGCTCTTTTAGTTACCTACCTTATTCAACAGATTTCTAAGTGACATTTGGCTTTTTCAAAAAAATTAAAACAACTTCAAATCAGGGAGAGAGAGAGATTTGCCAATGAATAATGGTAATATATAAAGAAGGGATAGGAAAAAAGTGTAATCCACAAAAATAGTTGCTTTAATATTAGGGGTGATGCTCAAGTCCCTAAGTTCTCAGATATTTATGCAAGAACAAAACATGAAGTCGGGGATTCATTCTCATCAAATAGTCTATGAAGAGAGAAAAATAATATTGTTAGTCTCAACACATCCATTGTGTTATTTTCAAAGTTAGTTCCTTGATTTATTCTTAGCAAGCATTTTAAAATATTTTATTTTAATGTTTATTATAACATTTTAATGTTAATATGTTTATAATATTTTAAGTGTTTTTATGTATAAAAACAATTTTCAATCGTAGCAAGTATTATTAACCTTTCCAAAATTTCCCAAATGTCTAGGAAATAAATTCCAAGATAAATTTACCTTTCTATGTGTCTGGTCCATGTCTATTTAAGCAATTTCATTTCAATTAAATTGATTCATAATATTTTATGAGTAATTCATGGAGAAATGAAATAAGGGTTTGACCAGATGTAAGAAGAAAAAAAAGAGACTAAATTTCATAATCTCTTACCTTAATTATTCATTTCATTAAGAAGAAATTGACAAGGGCACCTAGGTGGTGCAGTGGATAGAGCACCGGTCCTGGAGTCAGGAGTACCTGAGTTCAAATCTGAATTCAGACACTTAATAATTACCTAGTTGTATGACCTTGGACAAGTCATTTAACCCAATTGCCTTAAATAAAATTTTTTTTAAAAGTACTAAAAAAAAAGAAGAAAATAACAAGCACAGAAATCACCAAGGAAAGAGGTATCCACTTCTTGTGACAGAACAGCAGGTTCTTCATCTCAACAGTCTCTAGACCAAATTTGATTCTATTTGGGAAGAACTCATCTCTTTCTTTGTATCATTCTACTATAAGTCAGGTCCCACACATTCCTGGTCTACCAGAAAGACTATGCAGGATAATGTTAAAAAAACATTTGATTTATTTATAAATAACTTTTCTTTGTCGTTGGTAAATGTGCAATAAGAGTGGAAAATAACTTTAAGAAAATGGGACTTAAGAGGCTAATGGCAGAGGAATTCATTATTTCTTACAAACCTAATAGGACTGAATTTCTTAGCTTGGGGCTGTTCTCTTGATGGTCACCACACAATAGTACAGTGCTGTTGAATGAGTTTAACACATTTTTAAAAATAAAGTGTGATACATTTCATTAAGCAAATTATTGCCTTCCATCCCTTTTCACCTTATTCAAAAAGGTCACTCTAAGCTTGAACCTGCATGAATGAGACAAAACACTCTAAAACCTGACAGGTAAGGAGGATGTTGAATGGTAAATGTGGTATATAATTTTCATGGTCATAGCAAGTTTCTAAATGTGTCCTTGGGAAGAGGTAGATGATGTCTTACAGTTCAGTTTGAAAAAGGTTTTTATGTATGAAAAGACAAGGTTTAATGTTACCATGGTAACATTTAAAAAAGAAAACATTCTTTTATTCCATGTTTGGCTGTTAAAAACATACAGATCTAACTAAAGCTTACTACAGATAAACTAATCAGTCCATTAAGAAGTGTTTAAACACTATGTGGCAAGCACTGTTCTACACATTGGAGATATAAAGAAAGGCAAAAACAGTTCCTGTTCTCACATGGTGAGAGAGAGAGAGAGAGAGAGAGAGAGAGAGAGAGAGTGTGTGTGTGTGTGTGTGTGTGTGTGTACAATTTGCAAAAAAAATAAACATATGATATACATATATTACCTTCCATTTCCTATGTATACATATACTATGTATGCATTCTCAGATATTATAGGATGCACATAATACAAATAGTAAACAGAAGGTAATATCAGAAGAAAGGCATTAGTGGAGGATAGGGTAGAAGGAAATCTTCTATGGAAGGTGAATCTTGAAGCCAGGAGGTAGAGGTATGGAAGGAAAGTTTTCTAGGTATGGAAGATATCCAGTGAAAAGGTTCAGAGGTGGAAAGGAATAGCAAGAAGAATAGTACATAGTTTCCTTCACATGATTAATATGGAAATATGCTTTGTATGACTGCTGCACATGTATAATAACTTTTATCAGTTACTTGCTTTCTCAGTGATGGAGGAGGTGAAGAAGGGTGGGAGAGAATTTAGAACTCAAGAGTATAAAAAATGAAGGTTAAAAATTGTTTTTACATATAATTGGGAAAAATAAAACATTATTTTACCATTTTTATAAAAAGTACACTAAAGGGAGTGAAAAGGGCTAAGGTGAGAAAGGTTTTAAATGTCAAGAGAATTTTATATTTGATCCTATAGATAATAGAGAACCACTCTAACAATATTCTAGAATTTCATTCAGTACAAGGGGCAAAAAATGTGAACATTAGTTTTAATTAAGATGAATGTCCATTTGGATCTAATTTGAAAAAAAAATCTTCCATTTTCTTCCATCTCATCCAAATGTTTTCTACTTTTTTTTTATCATTGATACATTTCCATACTAATTCATATATTCCAAATTCCAATGGTACTCTGTCGACTGCTTTATCAAGTATGATTTTTTTGAAAAAAGTTTCCTCTCTATTGGCATCTTCTTAATAATCCTATTCTATCAAATTGTGATCATACCTGTGAGAACATCTTTACTTCCTTGCTTGTTATATAAACTTATTCCCTCTACTCACTGAGAGCATGGGTATTATTCCTTTGTCTGTCATATCATTGCTGCCTCTCTTAAAGCACCCCTTTATTAAGGTAACAGGTAACAGTTCAGTTGAACTTATCATTATGATGCCTGACAGTAATTGATAGGTACTAAGTTACTTTTTGGTAGATTAAGTGCATGAGTTTTCAACCTTGGTTCTATGAATTTTTAAAAATATGTTGATAATTGGATTTCAATGCAATTAGTGAGGACTATGAATTATTTAAAACTGAATTCTACTAATTGCAAGACCAATTCAGAAATCAAAACAACCTGCTCAGGTTAATGGAAATGTATCCTGAATTCTAGAAAACTTGAAAACTTTGGAGATTCTACTTCCATGTTCAGGTCAGAACTTCCACAGATCTGGAAAGTCATTATTTTTATTCCTGATTCAACATGGCCATAACTTGCTCTTTTTTCCCCCCATATACCATTAATGGATATCTTGTTCAGTTAGCTTCCCTTATCTCTAAGATCTAGATAAGCAATGTTACCTGTCAGAGGCCTGTTTTCCTTAGCAATAGTATTCATCAGTCTAACAAAACATGCTGGCATAGCCTCTGAAACAAGATTATGGGGCCTCTCTGGCAATTACAGTGTAGTACCCTCTGGAATAATAACAGAATGTGACTTGGAATTTAGCAGGAGTGTCTCTTTTCAGAGAAATTCAAAAATCTATCACCTTTGGCTTGGTGATATACTCTTGGGTACTGGTTAAAATGAGAAGCCTAGAGCAAAATTATAGTGTTTAAGATTCAAACTTGCAACAGAAAATTCATTTTTAGAAAAAAAATATTCATTGGTTAGAGGCTATTAATATACCTCTAACTTTTAACTCCACTGGTGGGGAGGGAGAGGAGAAACCATTTTAAGGAAGTTCACCTTACTAAAAACAACAGAGGCAAATACACAGATTACTGAAAATGCTATTATAATGTCCTGTGGAGCTGTCTAGATGAACTAAATTTCACTATCATCCACAGTTCACCGATTACCTACTGTCTCTTGCATAGTGAATTCATTTTTGCTTCATGTGTAAAATAAGGGGACTGTAGTTACTGACCTCCCCAGAAATTTTCTACTCATTAAGAATAAGCTCAAAGAAGTGAGGCAGCTGCATACTTTAAGGACTTCCTGAAGTTTTGCTCAGGGTGTGGATATTAATATAAATTGGGATTTATCATCATACCTAGAGACTCCTCAAGAATAAGGAGAAAAATCTTGAGAAATCTCTTACAAGGAGCTAGGATGGACATTTAATTTCCTATAATGGAAAAGCTGTAAAGGAAGATAGGCATGTATGTGGAGCAGGGGTTGAATGGAATGGAGGGAGACAGAGACAGAGAATGAGAGAGACAGAGAAAGAGGAAGCAGCACAGAAAGGAGGGAGGGATAAAAGACAGAAGACTACTTGCCAGTGAGGACACAGAGATGGCTATTTTCCTGTGACCTGAGGCAGTATCAAGAACTTTATGTTTTTTTTTAAATTAAAGATTTTATTTTGAGTTTTACAATTTTTCCCCTAATCTTACTTCCCTCCTCCACTCTCCACTCCCCCCCCGCAGAAGGCAATTTGCCAGTCTTTACATTGTTTTCATAGTTTTTTCATGGTTTTCATTGATCCAAATTGAATGTGATGGTGATGAGAGAGAAATCATATCCTTAAGGAAGAAACAAAGTATAAGAGATAGCAAGATCAGACAATAAAATATCAGCTTTTTTTTTCTAAATTAAAGGTAATAGTCCTTGGTGTTTGTTCAGACTTCACAGTTCTCTGGATACAGATGGTATTCTCCATTGCAGACAGCCCCAAATTGTCCTTGATTGTTGCACTGATGGAATGAGCAAGTCCATCAAGGTTGATCATCGCCCCCATGTTGCTGTTAGGATGTATAGTGTTTTTCTGGTTCTGCTCATCTCACTCAGCATGAGTTCATGCAAATCCCTCCAGGCTTCCCTGAATTTCCATCCCTCCTGGTTTCTAATAGAACAATAGTGTTCTATGACAGTATCAAGAACTTTAAAGAAAAAACAATCAACACAGCAGATTCCATTCAATATAGAATGCTTGTATTGCCATGGAGATGAGAGATGTTTAAACAGTATTAGCATACATACATAGCTTCAATCCGTGTGTGTATGTGTGCATGTGTGTGTGTGTGTGTTCTAGCCATTTGTCCATTTTATTAGGGTTAGTTTACTTAAAACTAGATTTGACTAATGCAATTTCGAAAGCTATTTATACAGCCATACATAACACATCTAATACAGGTGACATAGTGAGGAACAGTGCTGCTGTATCAAGTCAGGAAGACCTAAATTCAATTTGTCCTTGAATATTTATTATCTCTCAGTCTCAGTTGTGAATGACCACATCCCAGAGTTGTTGAGAAGATGAAGTCAGATATTATAGGTATGGTGCTTTGCAAATGTTGAAAGCACTATATATATCCTGACTATGATGATGATGATGATGATGATGAATGATGATGAATGATAATATCACTAAAAATTCCTTATTCTCTCAATATTTTAAGCATTAGATGCTATATGTAATTGACATAAAAATGACATACTGGTAAATCTTAACCTCTTTGCTCTCTAAAAATAAACAAATTAATATTAAAAATAAATTCTGGCAAAGTTTAGCCTCTTTACTCTTTATAAAATTAAAAATAGAAACAGAAGCTCTAATATTGCTTTTCCTTTTCACCTTTACTTTTTTAGAATCCCTAACTTCCTTCAAGTCTTAGCTCATGTGCCACCTTCTAAAGGCAACCTTTCCTGGTTTTCCCAGTTGTCAGTGCTTAGTTTCCTAGTTGTCAGGTGAACTGCCTTAGGTCCTTATATAAATAGGTTGTTATCTGATTACATTTTTTATTTCTCTCAAAATGCAAATGAGGTCAGAGTCTTTATTTGTTTTGTCTTTGAATCTCTAGAACTCAATACAGTGCCATATACACAAGAGACCTTTAAAACAGATGCTTATTCGATTAGAATGGATTAGCAGACAAAACATGAAATGCAAAATTAAGCAAAAATTATGGCTCAATCTGGAAGCATGTTGGGAAGTTTTCCTAATAAAAATAATTCAAAGTTTTAACATTTCTTAAAAATAAACGCAGTAAGGCTCTGACATCTACATACAATAACTACCTTTCCCCTCCCAGTGGTTATTTTTATATTATAGAGATGTCTTGACTATAGCAAGTATGGTCTAAGTAAGTTTTTCCAAAGCTCAAATCACACTGAAATAATACCAAAAATTCATGCCTGGTTTTCAACACAGTTCCAAGTATTGAAAAGTCTTGTGACCCATACTATATTTGTTGTAAAATTAAGGGAGCCCTTTCCAGATATATCTCATATCCTTAGATAACTGGAAGATACCATACTGTTCACAAAAGAGTAGTTTTAAAAATACTGACTTGCAAAATAGATGAACCAGGCCTAATCATTAGAGGAAAACATTGATAAGCTTTCTGCCATCTGGTACAAGTGATCACATTTGGTAAACTCAACTATAAGAGAAAACTGTATGGTAGAGTCCCATTACTTCACTGACATTGACAAGGATAGTTTTATATGTGGAAATCTATTGGATTGTAGGGAAAGAAAAATACTATATATTATTTGATTTCCTAAAAATATGATTTGTAGAATGACCAAGTCAATGGTATTAAAGGATCTACATTATAAAGTATTTAGGCAGAAAGTAAGCTCCTTGAGGGCAGGGAGGGGTTGCTTTGCTTTCCATCTCTATATCCTCAGCACTGTCTTGTACATGGTGATAATTCTTGACAAATTGAAGTACTATTAACTATTGACTATCACTTCAGGAGCCTCTACTATCATCTTTTTTTTTTTTCATACTTTGTGGGAGATTGGAATCTCTGGAATCCTTAATGCCACAGTAACTCTTGAGAACAGTTTGCTATGGGGAGGTTGTAATCTTTTTTGGTGGAGGGAATACACACATTAAAACTCAAATCATTTCTTTCCACTTCCTGACTTTTCCTCCTAATATGCAGCAGCCTTCTTGAGGTGGGGGGCATCCTTCTCTAATCAGGGAATCTGGGCTAGAACCACAATTTCACCTGGCTATTTATGCTCAATTCATCCCTTGCTCTACTGATTCTCTGAATTTATTTCTTCCAACCAGTTTAACCTTTCCAGCAAATATACCCGTACCTTTCATTGTAGTCTGCCCCCCCCTCCTTTTATGTGTTGTCCTTCCTATGAGAAAATAAGCTCCTTGAGGTTATGAATTATCTTTTCAGTTTATATTGCCAGCATTTAGCACATCTGAAACATAGTAACCATTGAATACATTTTCATTCTCATTCTCTAGGTTTCTTTTTCTCTCTCCCCCTTTTCCTTTTCCTCTCCTGTTTCAGACTGTAGCAATTCACTAATAGGAGGCTATCTTGCACCACAGATTTGGACAATTCCCCTTTATGCTCAAAATTACTGCTGATCCTAGCAAATGCCTTCTCAGCATTTAAGCCAGTAGCTTGGGCTGCACTAGCATTTCCAAATATGCTTGATAGGTGTTTTCAGGTTTTTCTGCTCTAGGAGACTTGCAATTAAAAAGGGGTTCCTCCAATACTTTCTATTGAATTGCTCATTTTGTCTAGCTCAGATGCTACCCAACCATTTAGAAATTCCATAGTAGGGGCAGCTAGATGGTGCAGTGAGTAGAGAGCACTGACTCTCAAGTCAGGAGGACATGAGTTCAAATTTGACTTCAGACACTTACTAGCTGTGTAACCTTGGGCAAGTCACTTAACCCTTGATTGCTTTGCATCCAGGGCCACCTCCAGCCATCCTGATTCACATCTGATCACTGGACCCAGATGACTCTGGAGGAGGAAGTGAGGCTGGTGACTTAGCATTGCCTTCCCCTCATTTAATTCCAATTTTTGTGTTTGCCATGGCAACACCTCCCTGATGTTGTGGTCTTCCTTGAAAATGAAGGACAATATTAGTATGCTCATGCCAAACTTCTGACTGCTCTCTAGAAGAAAAAGATTCTTCTTAGAAGATCCCTAACATGAGTTTATAGTATTTTAGTAAATTTATATTCAGAACTATCTTTCTCTGATTTTAGCATACTTTTGCATTTTTCTAATGGGAAATGCTTTTGTCTCAAAAAAAATTTCTAATGTTTAAAATTAATACCTTCTCCTCAAAGGGTGGTTTAGAAATCAATTTTTTATATATTAAACTCTGTTAGTGAATTGGGAATTTTTGACTGATCATCTGGTCACAAAAAATAGAGTATTTTCCTCCATAATGATCACTTTACATTTCTCCAACTCTTTTTTCAGATCTTTTTGAATAAACTTATGATATTCTTTTAATATTCAGGATTTACTCCTAAAAAAATCAAAAGAAATCTTTATGGTTTTGTACCCATTAACTCACAATATTTGTTAAATATGCTTGTCTCAATTTTCACTTATAACAAAAATTATATTTTGCAAATAATGGTATGCTAATGATTAAAATCCAACATATGTAGTAATTATATAACTACATATAGTCAACATATAGCAAATAAAAAGTAAAAGGCAAATTAATTTCATTAATCAACAATAATGATTAATGCTTATTAGTGCATTGTCAGAGACTTTACATTTATGATTATATGAATTACAATGTTTATATGAGATAGAAAAATGGCTTCAGGAAAGAAAAAAATTTACAAAGTCCTTATATTTAGATACAATCACAGTGTAGAAAGTCTAGGCAGGGTGCTCACCTCATCTCTTTAATTGCTCCTGACTGTTTAAAAAAAGTAATTCTCATTCCAGATTGTAAGGTAATTGCTACATCATCATGTGTTAGTAGAAACACATAATAGCTCTCAATAATCACTTAACTCTGAGTGCTCACATTAATTTTTTTAAATATTAAATAAAATAGAGAAATATCTTTCAAACCCCTCAAATGAGATGCTCAAATAAATAATACTTGCTACTTAACACTCAATCACTATGAAGCCACATGTATTTTAAATATTTCAACAATGCACAGAAGTCACCTCTAAGCATTAATTGCAACTTCTTTATTTCTTTTTTCTCTCACCCCTTCCTTTCCTCCCTCCCTCCTTTTCTTCTTCTTCTTCTTCTTCCTCTTCTTCCTTTCTCTCTCTCTCTCTCTCTCTCTCTCTCTCTCTCTCTCTCTCTCACACACACACACACACACACAATTAATGTTCTTTCTAGAATGACCAACTGCCTTTGTCAGTCTTCTCATAGGCTCCTCACAGAGGACAGTTAAACCATCACTCTCCAAGATTCCATTACCTTATTAACATGCAATAATACCAATAATGATTTCTGGGGGTGAGGGTGGAGGAAGATCATTAAATCAGCGCTACATATATCTGTGTAAGTAGGTTTGAAATTGTGATTTTTTTGTTTTAGGGAACTCTTGCTGAGTATACCCCACCACTAACACAGATAAGCAACAGTTTGGCAGTCAAATAGTCTTAAATCATCTAAGGTTATAAAATGAAAATGTATCAGAGGAAAGATTTGAACCTAGGCTGGCTCTCCAGACATGACAATGATGTCAAATTCAAATAGAAAACAGAGGCTACAAAACTTTACAAAATGATCCTTGAGGGCTACATATTGACATTCTATTGACTTAGAAAACTATATATTAATATTACTTTTCTTTTAATATTTATCTGTTTTGTTAAATATTTACCAATTTCATCTTAATCTGATTTGGGCCATACTTTGAAGCGTTGTGGGTCACATATGGCTTGTAGGTCTTGTATCTGACATTTTATTGCACCATGCTGACTTATCATACATATAAGTATCCAAAATACCCACTTGAATAGTTACTTCTACAGAGATTGTGGATATTATTACTATTTTTTAAGCGGAAATGGAATCTTGGATTGTCTATTAACTGCCATGGTTAGAAAAAAAATTTGAGAGGGCAGAAAGGACTAAATGAACCTTCTTGATTGAATATAACTGGTTGATATTTGTTTTTAACATTGGGGAAAACATACCAGAATGGAGGCTTGAGCAAACAGCATAAGGATACCTAGAACCCCTGGGTCAGAGATGGTAGTTTAAGTCTGGGAACTTTATCTGCTAATGTGTGTGACTTGAATCATTTTAATATAAATATATATGTATGTGTTCTATCTTGATTTGAGTAATTTATCAAGTCCCAAATCCAGTATATATATATACATATATATGTATATATATATACACTAAAGTTTTTTCCAAATTATTTGAATAAAAACAAAGCCTTTGGCTATGCTGATAAAATAAACTTCCACTGTAGTTTTTTTTTTGGTGTAGATTGTTTTAATGTGAAACTTTCTTCAACTATTTAGAATTCAAAGACTAATTCTGAACAATGGGCCATATGTAAACTCTTGATTTATATGTAATATATAACTTCTATGAAAAAATTCTCAGAAAATCACATAAACCATCTATGGAACTGAGTTCATCTGAATTCAGCTGCAGTATTTTGTTCCTAAAGTTTCTGTTCAAAGGCATATTTAATCCTAATTGTACACAACTCATATAACTTGTCAATGTTGTTTTGAGGATTTTATAAGCAGGCTTCTATTGAGACCAAATATTTTCTACCTCCACTTGTGAATTTGCTTTTCATGAGCCACCACCACCATATCATGTTGGAATTGTTCAGATAATAACTGAGAACCTGAACAAAATGAATACCAGTGCTATCAAGAAATGAGCTGAGATGGTTGAAAGTATTATCATGCATACAACATATTCAGAGTAATAAAGAATTTCAAAGAACTAGGAAAATTCACAGTAATTTTAGATATTTATAAAGATGTGTTTTGTAATAGACCACAGATGATTAAGGATTTGTATACTGGGCTACCTTTTTTTCCATTACCACCCATATCCCTCAAATCACAAGAACTTCTAGGAAAATATTCAGAGTAAGAGAAAGAGGCTAAGTTCTCTGATGGAGTAGTAGTAAATCAACAATCCAATCTAATTCAACTAACATTTGTCTGCTAGGGTGCAAAGTATTGTCCTGTACTGGGAAAAAGACATGCCTTTAGGGAGTTCATGATCTAATCAAATAAAAAAAAATATGGTTCAACTACTTTAGATCACAGAGGTGTACTAGATTTCAAGCACATTATTCTGAAACAGTTCATGGTACTTCATTTACACTTAATGATAACAACCTAATCATCTGCTAGGATCTAAGAATGCTGCCCCAATTTTACACTTACCTGGCTGGATGTAATTGTGTCTGAGAGATTATGAAATACAGACTGAGATGCTGAGAATTAAAGGAAGGGTAAAAGCTGTGTTCTTTCTCCAGTTGACACTTTTGATATTCAGGAATTTGATAATAGTATATAAGGATGCTTGGGATTCTAAAAGGAAGACTGTCTTGAAGAGGTTGAAAAATTATGGTAGCTCCATAACCTGATTGCTCCACAGAACAGTCTTACTTTGACTAACTTATGAATTTGGAATAATTATGGAAAAGTTGAGATGAAAATAAGAATGGAGCATATATGTAGCAGAAGGTAGATTTGAAGGACAACTTGATTGAAATCATTCCAACCCAAAATGATAAAATTTAAAAATAAGAAAAATTATCCCTTTTCCAAAGGGAAATATCTTTTTTTTGTCCCCCCCCCATGTAATATTAGGATTCACTAGACTGTAGCCCAACAAGGAGAGGAAGCCTTTGTTGTGTTGAAAAATAGCCTAACCTCATAATTCCCCATTTATCTTCAAGTTTGTGTTCATGCTGCAGAAAGTTGCTGATATAGCTAGCACTGATTATATTTCCTCTATAATTGTTCCTCATTTTCCCTTTTTCTTAGTGTGGAAGAAGCACTAATTTGCTGCCCAGCTGACAACTTTAACAACTTTAACACAGATTTTCATTTAACATTCAAATTCTCTTTTATTTTCCCCTTACACTCCATAAGGGTTATAAAAAGGGTTCTGAGAATTGACAATACCCAAAATGTTTTGGGCTGTTTAGGACAAAGGGCTTTGTCCCTTTCATCCCAGAGGTGGAGTGGACTACAAGGAAGGAATTCAAAGATAGACAATAGGAAATAATTAACTTCTTCCTCCTCCTTTATATTTATATTTACTTATTTGTTTTCTAAGTGGGCCAAGTACCTTGTAGGTATCATCCAATAGGTATCCATCATTTATTTTGATTTTTAAGAGTTTTCCCTTGAAAAAGACAAATATTTATAGTAGATCTTTTTGTAGTAGCAAAGAGTTGGAAATTGAGGGGATACCCATCAATTTTGAAATGGTTGAAAAAAAATTGTGATATATCAATGTGAGGGAGTTATATTGTTCTTTAAGAAATCATGGGAGGACTTCCGGCCAAGATGGCGGAGAGAAGACAGGCACAGTTCTAAAGTCTCCTGATCTTTTCCCCTATCTATCATATGAAACAAACCTCTTAAAAGAAATCCAATCCACAAAACCCAGAAAGAAAAGCCAGGAGAAAGAACATCTACCTCAGGATTTGTCTTCTGCAGCAGCATTGGCCGAATTCAGGTGGGTGAGTCTGGGCTCAGAGGGAAGATCAGCCCCAGATCAACCAGATTAACATCTGAATTGGAGCCAGGCGTTTGAGGGCCCTAGAGCCAGACCTGCTAGATCAGCGGTGGGGTTAGAAGGCAGGAGCTTGAGTCAGCTAGGGAGCAGAGGCACTGGTGTTGGTGCTGTCCCTCAGGAGCTTGTTGACAGGGCTGGGGGAGAGTTCTGGTGCAGGAGAGCAGTGGACACCATCCCTGGGCTCCTCTGGACTGAGGAACTCAGAGTCCCTTTACAGCTCAGACCTCTTCCTGGAACAAATGCAGACTAATTCTGCCTCAGGCCCAGGTGTGTGAGCAGAAGAACCAGCCCAGCTGACAAATAACCTCAGGCCAGGGTAAAGCCCACGGCTGATTGAAGGCAAAAGAATTCAATAACTCCAACTCCTCCCTTCAAGCAAAGGGAGAAGGCCTCAATCAAGGTCACAGGCACTCCAGAGAAAGCAACCAACACCTCCTACTGGCCAGCCAGAGAAACTGAACTCAGTAAAGCCTTTAGTGATCCCAAGCCCCTGTGAACCAACCCCTCCCCAACTCAAGGTCTTAGCAAAATGAAGAAGGGTCAGTGGAAAGGAGGATCCATAGAAAAATTCTTGGAAGGGAAAGACCCTAACTCAGAAAGACCTAGAACCTCTGAGAAGAATATGATCTTGTCTTTAGCACAGAAAGACTTCCTTGAAGAAATAAGGAAGGAGCTTAAAAATTTGGGAGAGACAATACCCTGCAACAAGAAAATAAATCCTTAGAAAGTACAATTGGACAAATACAAAAGAAGAATAAATCTCTCAGATCATCAATTGGACAATTACAAAATGAGAATAAATCAGATCTTCAATTGGTCAAATGGAAAGCTCTTTCAAAAGTAGAATTGACCAATTGGAAAAGGAGTTGCAAAAGGTTAATGAAGAAAACTCCTTCCCCCCAAAAAAGATTGGAGTCTACAGAAACTAATGACTCCATGAGACAGCAAGAGTCAGTTAAACAAAATAAAAAAATAGAAAAAATACCTCATCAACAAAACCACTGACCTCGAGAATAGATTGAGGAGGGGCAACCTGAAAATTGTAGGACTTCCTGAAAACATTGAAGAGAAAAAAAAGCCTGGATCTAGTGATGGAACACTGTCCTGATATCATGGAATTGGAGGGCAAAGTAGTTATTGAAAGAGTACATCGATCCCCACCAGAAAAAGATCCTAAAATGACAACACCAAGGAATGTTGTGGCCAAACTCCAGAACTATCAGATAAAAGAGAAAATCCTGCAAGCAGCCAGAAAGAAACAATTTAAATATCAAGGAGCCACAGTAAGGATCATGCAGGACCTGGCTGCATCAACATTAAGGGATCAAAGGACCTAGAATGAGATATTTTGAAGAGCAAGGGAGTTTGGAATGCAGCCAAGAATCTACTTTCCAGCAAAGCTGAGCCTTTTCTTCCAGGGAAAAAGATGGACATTAACGCAATGGAAGAATTCCAAAAATTTCTGATGAAA
Organism: Macrotis lagotis; assembly: GCF_037893015.1. Lineage (NCBI taxonomy): Eukaryota > Metazoa > Chordata > Mammalia > Peramelemorphia > Peramelidae > Macrotis > Macrotis lagotis. Next base: position 216,950,811 of record NC_133659.1, on the reverse strand, counting down.
AGACCAGAGATAAATAGAAAATTTGGACATCAAACAGGAGGTTCAAGAGACACATGAAAAGGTTAAAAAAGGGGGGGGGCGGTAAAAGGAAAAAAAATGCTATCCAGTAAGTTGAAACTGGCTATATCCCAACATGGGGAAAAAGATTCTCATAAATCTTGAGAATTGTAACTCTAACAGAGAGAATATACCTAGCCAGAAATGATGGACATTCATGACCTATCCATGAGACTTCTATATAATGGGATGTAACTGGCTTTAACCTCAGTTGGGAGAAAGACTCTAATAACTCTCAGGAATTTTGACTCTATTCAATAGAATATACTAAACTAGAAGGGACAGACACTCAGAATTTTCTATGACTTAGATAGAATGATCTAAAAAACACTACCTCCTTAAGAAGGGGGACAGGAAAGAGATGGGAGGAGGGAGGGGATTGAATGGGGTAAATCTCATTACACTAAGAGGTACAAAAAACCTATGGTAATAGAGGGGGAAGAAGGGAGCAGATGAGAAACGCCTGAATCTTCTTCTCATCAGACTTGGCTGAAAGTCAATCTACATGTACTCAATTAACTATAAAACATCTAACCTTTCAAGTATTAAAAGGGGCAAAGGGGAGGGGCGGGACAGAGAAAGGGAAGGGGAGCAGGGGAAAAAAGGGGAAATAACAAAATGAAGGAAAAAGGGAAAGGGGAGGGTGTGATATAGGAGGGCAAACATACTGAAAGTGGTGGTATTCAGAAACAAATACTGGGAAATATGGATAAAGGGGGTAAAGGGGGAAAATACAGAGGGAAGATAGCATGGAGGGCAATAAAGAATTAGTAATCATAACTTTGAATGTGAATGGGATGAACTCTCCCTTAAAATGTAAGCAAATAGCAGAGTGGATTAAAAACCCATTTGAAGATACATATAGAGTAAAGGTAAAAGGTTGGAGCAAAATATATTTTGCTTCAGCTGAAGTAAAAAAAGCAGGGGTAGCAATCCTTATCTCAGACAAAGCAGCAGCAAAAATAGATAGCCTTAAAAGAGATAAGGAAGGAAACTTTATCTTCCTAAAAGGTACCATAGACAATAAAGTCATTTCAGTACTGAATATATATATGCACCCAGTGGGACAGCACCCAAATTCTTAGAGAAGCTGAAAGAACTACAGGAAGACATAGACAGCAAAACTCTACTAGTTGGAGACCTCAACCTCCCACTCTCAGATCTAGATAAATTGAATCATAAAATAAACAAGAAAGAAGTTGAGGTAAATAGATAGTTAGAAAAATTAGATATGATAGACTTATGGAGGAAACTGAACGGGGATAGAAAGGAATATACCTTTTTCTCTGCAGTACATGGAACTTATACAAAAATTGACCATGTACTAGGACATAAAAACGTAATGATCAACTGCAGAAAGGCAGAAATAGTGAATACATCTTTCTCAGATGCAATACTGGGCCAAGGAGATATAGACCCAGAATAAATTGGAAACTGAATAACCTCATCTTAAAAAATGAGTGGACCAAAAAACAAATTATAGAAAAAATTAACCATTTTATCATAGATAATGATAATAATGAAACAACATACCAAAACCTATGGGATTCATTCAAAGCGACTCTCAGGGGATATATTATAGCTCTAAATGCTTACATAAATAAATTGGAGAAAGATGAAATCAATGAACTAAACATGCAACTAAAAAAAATTAGAGAAAGAAATCAAAAATACCCAATTAAATACCAAATTAGAAAATCTAAAAATTAAAGGAGAAATTAATAAAATCAAAAAGCAAAAGAACTATTGAATTAATAAATAAAACCAAAAGTTGTTGTTATGAAAAAACCAATAAAATTGATAAACCTCTGGTCAATTTGATTAAAAAAAAAGAAAACCAAATTGCTAGTATCATAAATGAAAAAGGTGAACTCACCACCAATGAGGAGGAAATTAAGGTAATAATTCGAAATTATTTTGCCCAACTCTATGCCAATAAATTTGATAATCTAAGTGAAATGGATGAATATTTACAAAAATATAAGTTGCCCAGGTTAAATGAAGAAGAGATTAAATACCTAAACAACCCTATCTCAGAAAAAGAAATTCAACAAGCCATCATTGAACTCCCTAAAAAAAAATCTCCAGGGCCTAATGGATTCACAAGTGAATTCTACCAAACATTTAAGGAACAATTGGTTCCAATTCTATATAAACGCTGGAAAAATAGCTGAAGACAGAACTTTGCCTAACGCTTTCTATGACACTAATAGGTGCTGATACCTAAACCAGGAAGAGTTAAAACAGAGAAAGAAAATTATAGACCTATTTCCCTGATGAATATAGATGCAAAAATCTTAAATAAAATCTTAGCAAAACAATTACAACAAGTTATCACTAGGATAGTACATTATGATCAAGTAGGATTTATTCCAGGAATGCAGGGTTGGTTCAATATTAGGAAAACTGTTAGGTTTGTTGTTGATATAAGTGAGTATGCTATCAGAAATCATATGATCATATCAATAGATGCTGAAAAAGCTTTTGACAAAATACAGCATCCATTCCTATTAAAAACACTAGACAGTGTAGGAATAAATGGACTGTTCCTTAAAATAATGAGCAGTATCTATCTGAAACCATCAACAAGCATTATATTCAATGGGGAGAGGCTAGAGGCATTCCCAATAAGATCAGGGGTGAAACAAGTGTGCCCATTATCACCATTACTATTCAATATTGTATTAGAAATGTTAGCATCAGCAATTAGAGAAGAAAAAGAAATTGAAGGAATTAGAATTGGGAAGGAAGAGACAAAACTCTCACTCTTTGCAGATGACATGATGGTCTACCTAGAGAATCCCAAGAAATCATCTAAAAAACTACTGGAAACAATTAGCAATTTTAGCAAAGTTGCAGGTTATAAAAAAAACCCTCATAAATCCTCAACTTTTCTATATATGTCTAGCAAGATACAACAGGAAGAGCTAGAAAGAGAAATCCCATTCAAAGTAACCTCAGACAATATAAAATGCCTGGGAGTCTATTTGCCAAGACAGACTCAGAATCTTTTTGAAAACAATTATAAAACACTTCTCAAACAAATTAAATCAGATTTAAATAACTGGGAAAATATCAACTGTCCTTGGATAGGTAGAGCTAATATAATAAAAATGACAATTCTACCAAAACGAAACTATCTGTTTAGTGCCCTACCAATCAAAATTCAAAAAAAATGTCTTTAATGAGTTCGAAAAAATTGTAAGTAAATTCATATGGAGAAATAAAAAGTCAAGAATTGTCAGGAGCTTAATGAAAAAGTGCAAAAGAAGGTGGCTTAGCCCTACCTGATCTAAAATTATAAAGCATCAGTCATCAAAACTGTTTGGTATTGGCTAAGAAATAGAGTGGTGGACCAGTGGAATAGACTAGGTGTAAAAGAAGGAGATGATTATAGTAATCTGCTGTTTGATAAACCCAAAGAGTCCAGACATTGAGATAAAAACTCCCTCTTTGATAAAAACTTCTGGGATAATTGGAAGTTAGTATGGAAGAAACTTAGATTAGACAAACACCTCACACCCTTTACCAAGATAAGATCCAAATGGTTACAGGACTTAGACATAAAAAAATACTATAAGCAAATTAGAAGATCAAGGACTAGTCTACCTATCAGATCTATGGAAAGGGGAGCAGTTTACAACTAAGGAAGAGTTGGAGAACATCACCAAATACCAATTAGATGATTTCGATTACATTACATTAAAAAGCTTTTGCACAGATAAAACCACTGTAACCAAGATCAAAAGAAATGTAGTAAATTGGGAAACAATCTTTACAACTAATGATTCTGACAAAGGACTCATTTCTAAAATATACAGAGAACTGAGTCATGTTTTTAAAAGAAAAAGCTATTCCCCAATTGACAAATGGTCAAAGGATATGCAAAGGCAATTTATAGATGAGATCAAAGCAATCCATAGCCATATGAAAAAATGCTCTAAATCATTATTAGAGAACTGCAAATTAAAGCTTCTCTGAGGTACCACCTCACACCTCTCAGATTGGCCAATATGACTAGGAAGGATAATGATCATTGTTGGAAGGGTTGTGGGAAATCTGGGACACTATTACACTGTTGGTGGAGCTGTGAACTCATCCAACCCTTCTGGAGAGCTATTTGGAACTACGCCCAAAGGGCAACAAAAATGTGCATGCCCTTTGACCCAGCAATACCACTACTGGGTCTATACCATGAAGAGATGATGAAAAAGGGTAAAACCATTACTTGTACAAAAATATTTATAGCAGCCCTGTTTGTGGTGGCAAAGAATTGGAAATCAAGTGAATGTCCTTCAATTGGGGAATGGCTTAGCAAACTGTGGTATATGTATGTCATGGAACACTATTGTTCTATTAGAAACCAGGAGGGATGGGATTTCAGGGAAGCCTGGAGGGATTTGCATGAACTGATGCTGAGAGAAATGAGCAGAACAACCAGAAAAACACTGTATACCCTAACAGCAACATGGGAGTGATGTTCAACCTTGAGGGACTCGCTCATTCCATCAGTGCAACCATCGGGAACAATTTTGGGCTGTCTGCAAAGGAGAGTGCCATCTGTATCAAGGAGATGTGGAGTTTGAACAAAGTTCAAGGACTATTCCCTTTAAAAAACAGCTATCTTATTGTCTGATCTTGTTACCTCTTAGACTTCTCGTCTCTTCTTTAAGGATATGATTTCTCTCTCATCACACCCAATTTGGACCAAGGTACAACATGGAAACAAAGTAAAGATTGACAGATTGCTTTCCATGTGGGGGGTGGGGGTGGGGGGAGGGAAGTAAAATTTGGGGGGAAATTGTAAAACTCAAATAATATCCTTAATAAAAATAAATTAAAAAAAATCATGAACGGATTTCAGATACACCTGGAAAGACTTGCATGAACTGATGTTGAGTGAAATGAGCAGAACCAGAAGAACATTGGTACACAATTAACAGCAACATTGTGTTATGATCAACTTTTATGGATTTAGCTCTCTCTTCTCAGCAGTACAATAATCAAAGACAATTCTAAATGACTTGTGATGAAAAATGCCATCCCATATCCAGAGAAGGAACTGTGGTGTCTGAATGCAGACCAAAGCACACTATTTTCAAATTTTCATATGTTTTTTTATTCTTTGTTCCACCCACTTTTGTTCTGATTTTTCTTCAAAACATGACTAAATAGAGAAATAAGAGTTTTCTCTTGCATCTATAATGGAGTCATACCTGGGGTTAACAGCTGAGGCAGAAACTAAAGTTGTCATTTACTCCTGCATCCAGATCTTTTCAAACATCCTAGTTGATATTTACCCCAAATACCTTAAAATTGAGATAGTATCCATCTCATGAGCAATGATCAATATTATCTTCAATGATTTCAAGATTTTGTTGGCCCCTGAAAAATTTTCTGTCAGGGAAAGAATTATATCTAATATCAAATTCTGGAATATTTTCTTGATTGGTGCCTCTGTCTAAATACTGCCATCTCACCACTAACAATGTTATCTATTTGTGACAACCATTTGTCTTGGCCTCACTTGACTGGGTAACGAGAGGCTACACTGCTAATCCTTTTCAAGGCTTTAAAACAAATAGTCATAAATATTTATGCCTTGGCCAACACTAATAATGAAAATTCTATATGAAATAATTATTATGCTTCTGCCTGCCAGATCTATTCATAAAGAGGATAAGATTATTTTAATATTTTCAGAGTCTAAAACCTTGATTGGGGATGTTTTAACCTTCACTATACTATAAGTGATATATGTTTTAAGGTGGATCTATTTTCCATTTTCAAAGAATAAGATGTTATATCATTCCTTTAAAAATCATCTTCTATGTTCTGGTTGGTTTGTTTTTACATAAAGCAACACTAGCCAAAAACAACATTTCAATTATTTAGAAGCCATGTATTCAAAACTAAAAAACAGGAAGGCCAAGTCCATGCACTTAAGCTTACCCTAACCCTTCAGATAACCCTTTATTTTTCCAAACTCTAACATTTGATTATTTGTTTTCCCAGGCCATGGAATATTAGAAATATGAAATCAGAGGGAGAATGAGAATTGATTAAAGAAGGTACTCTGGGAGCCTTGATAATGAGAAAGAAGGAAAAAATAACTCTACAAAATATACACATAGGCACAGCATTCTAGATTCACTTAGTGCCAGGGTAAAATAATCCTTGATAGAATACCTACATGTAGAATGTAGAACACATTCTAATGGCTGATATCTAACATTTTCTCTTTAAGAAAGCAAGGGAGAACATAATTTATTTTAGAAAAAATTCTCGAGAATGGCTAAAAACAAAGTTTTGGAATTTAAAGAGGTAGACTTTTAACTGGACATTTCATTTGAGTAGAACACCATAACCCCCCCATGATGTCAAATGAATAAATTATTTTATTTGGAAAGTTAATATTTTAACTAGTCCAGACTCAGTCTCAATGAAGATGAAGCCCAGAGACATCTTTGTTTCTAAAAATTCTGCCATTCTCTGCTGAAATTTATTTGTTTGTATTCAAACAGCATCTGGTGTATGTTAAATGAAGAGTACTTAGCTTATGATTACTTTCCGCTTAACACCTGTCAATTATTGGATGACTTCAAAACAAATATTGCTATAAAGAGCTTATACTTTTTATAGTGCAGTACTCTGTTTCAGATATGAAAAGGCTGATTGTTCAAACTGGTATCATACTGAAGCATTTCTTCCTGAATGTTCATAGCAGGACAGGTCATGCCTTTTTAAAGCACAAACCATATATTATTTTAAGTTCTTTGGGCATGCATCTTCTCTTCCCAATTAAATTGTAAACCCCTGGAAGGAAGAAATAATCTTTTATTTCTCTTTTTTGTCTCTATCAGTGACTAGCAAATAACTTTGCAAATATTAGGTTTAATGTATGCTGTACAAATGAATTCACTTCACTGCAACAAGCATTTATAGTAATATTATTATATACCAGGCACTGTCCTAAGTGGTAGAGAAACATAAACTAAAATGATATAGCCTCTGCTCTTCAGAGGCTTAGGTTTTATTGAAAGGAAAAATATATGGAGATAAATTAATAAAAAGTCATTTTGAGCAGCAGGGTAATAAGGGTAGTACCACAAAGCAGGTGGAACTTGAGATAGGTTTAAAAGGTAACAAAAGATTTCAAGAGGCTTGGATAAGAAAAAATGTGTGAATGGCTAATTGAATGAATGGATGTCAAAGATGAAAAATGAAAGCCCAAATTTAGAAAATCTTAAATGTGCAGAAGCTCCTTGTGCCTGAGAAATGGACTGAAACTTTACCTCTGGGGCAATGTAATCTGGAGTTCCACAGAATGTCCTGGTTGTGACTCCATCTGACATATGTTCCTTGCACATTCCAAAATCAGCAATCTTGATGTGTCCTTCTGAATCCAACATGACATTGTCTAATTTCAAATCTCTGAAAGAAAGGAGGTTAGTATTAGTGCTTAGTGCTTGATTCCAGAATAAAACTCAGATTTGGATCTGTTCTACTGTTGAAATGGTCCAGTAAGTAAACATTCCACCACATTGAGATTGTGTCCTCACCTCCAAGATGCACAAGGACAGAGAGGCTATGTGTTCTCTCAGGGAACTCAAGATAATTAAATCAGTTTAAAGTTATTATTAGAATCACTTTTTGGTGTGGGATCTTCTTGTAAATCAGAATTCACAGAATCCACTGATCTCCAAACAATTCTGCTACTGAAAGTGAAGGATAAGTATTGGACCTGGGATTACAATGGTAGAAAATTTCTCTTACTAATGTAGGCCACCACTTTCTCTAAAAGTCTTAGAGAATTGCCCAGAGAATTGAGAGGTTAAGTGACATGGTCATGTATGTTAGAGGTAGGACCCAAAGCCAAATCTTACTGCCTTCAAGACTCTTGTCTATTCTCTATATCTGGCATGTCAACCCCATGGTGCATGGGCCACATTCACCCCCAACACTCCCAAGTAGTGACCCAAGCCAGATTAAAATGTAACTGACAATTTGTTATTGTTCAGCCATTTTAATTCAATCAAATCTGACTCTCCGAGACCCCATTTGAGATTTTCTTGGCAAAGAAACTGGAGTTATTTGCCATTTCCTTCTCTAGTTTATTCTACAGATGAGTAAACTGAGGCAGACAGCAATAAGTCACTTGCCCAGGGTCATACAGTTAGGAAGTGTCTGAAGCCAGATTTGAACTTGGGAAAATTAGTCTGCCTCACTCCAGACCTGACATACTACCCACTGTGTCACCTAGATGTTCTAATTGGGAAATAAATAAAAATAAAAATACAATTAGACATAAATATTACACTTTAAAAATAAGCCCAAAGATATCCTTCAGGAATAGTTGAATGTGATGCTACTGCTCTCTATCTAGCTGCCATTCTAGAGAGACACATATGATTGAAAATGCATTATTTTGGGGTTTTGGTATTTGCTATAATCCCGTTTCCAAGAAAAAGAGCAGAGAAAGGCATTGCTGGTGGGCATAATAAACATGTTTTTTTATGAAGGTAAAAATGGAATAGGAAGTCTTTATGGTTGAGAAATGGAACCAAAGATGTTCTTTCTCCACTGAGGGTCAAATTGAAAGGCAACTCAGAATTCTTGTTGATAATAGCTACATTTAAGTAGCAAGTTACCATTTACAAAGTGCACACTGACATAGTGTGTGCATTTATTTTTGTCTCCATTTTACAGATAAAGAAGCTAAAACTCTGAGAGATGCAATGGTTATCCTGAGATCACAAGGCAAGAAGGTTTTGATATAAAGACTAGAACTCTACCCTACTTCCTTTTTATCTATTTCAAGCTTCAGCATATAAATTACAAAATAATCCATAATCTAGTATCCAGTGTAACTACCAGATGAATAGCTGGGAAAAAAAGAGCCTCCAGTCCTTACCTATAAATAATGCCTTGTTTATGAAGGAAGAATAATCCAATTGAAATCTCTGCAGCATAGAACCTGGAAAAGAAAAATTACTTGAGATCCAAGGCATTCTATTTGTTCTCCTTCAACCTTCCTTTGCCTCAACCCTGATTTTCCAAACTCAAACATCAAAGAATTTAAAAGAGATTTATGACATCTGGTATTAACTAGAACAAACCATGCACAGTCACAGTCTGTTATTTATTGTACAAATTCATCTTGCAAATTTTCTCCTAAATTTACATACCCCATAGGAAATTAATGGACAGCTTGGACATTCCCATTTTCATTGCACCTTAAGATTTACAGAGTGCTTTACTCATAATGATTCTGTGGGGTAGAGGATGCAGGTATAATTTACATTTTACGGATGAGGAAACTAAAACTCAGACAGTTGAAATAGCTTGCTAAGGATCACTTGTGTCAAAGCCAGGACTTTACCCTAAGCATTCTAACTCTTTCTACTATGGTGAATCTTATTCTGAATGTTTATTTGCCCATGGGAAAATAGAATGTTGGTGCTGAAAGGGAGTTTGAGATCATCTTGTCCAAACTCTTCACTTTGCCAATGAGAAAATAGATTCAGAAATGTTAAGTGACTTGACCAAGGTTAAAAAAAAAAACAAAAAAACTGTGATGTGAGAGAGTCATCTGACTCTAAATCCAGTGCTAAAAAATTTGCAATATGATGCTTATTCAATATCAATTGATTTTTGCCTTTTTTCAGTAAATGGATGTTATTTTTTATAAGGTAGCCCCACATAAGTTTCTCCAAAAGTCTTCAAAAAGACATTTCTTGATTCAAATGGGAAAATAATCAGACTTAAATATTCATTAGCTATTAAGGAGGGAATATTCTGATTTTACATCTAGTGGCATTTTAGGGAAAACACAGTGGTGCATTGGATTGCAACTAATTCCTTTCCCTAAAGTAGAATATAGTAAATGATGAAAGAAATAGTTGGTTGTCAACCCTCCGGAAGGCTGAGCTAAGATGGGCCATGCATGAATTCACATGGAAGTAAAGCCCCATTTAGAATCATGAGGAGCTCTAAAATAATTATTTCCAAATTAGTAAAGTTTGTGAAGCTCTGGTGAAATGTTGAAAGATGGGTAAAAAATCTTCAAGGCTTTCAGGAGTCTTTGCAGACAGAATCCAAATATTCCAAAAATAAAGGATCTCTTTTCATCAGTTTGAATTTAATAAAAGGAAAAGATCCCAGAAGGTTTTAAGTATTATTTCAGAAATGTCTTCAGCAAATCTGAAATATTCACTCTGGTGGATCAAGTTTCCATGGCATTAGCTTTTTATCTCTGTATATATTAAAGTTTCATAAGTCACACACATATACAGGTAGAATGAGAACAGATGTCTTCCCTTTTAAGGCTAAAAATCAAAAGTGAGCAAAATTTCCCTAACATGTATCTGAAATTTATTGCTTATACAACCTTATATTGGGCCTTCCACTAGCTATTTGGTTCTGTAACTTCAAAAGATTATAGAATTGTATATGTAAAGTGAGAAGGATCATAAAACTATGCATTTATAGCTCAATGTGAACTTAGAGGATCTCTAGACTGATTCCTTATTTTATAAATGAGGAAACAGAGTGATTCATCAAGGTTATGGGAATTAACCTAGGTCAGACAGGTTTTTTTTTTTGATCCTATCTATATGGACATCCACTCTACCAATATAGATCACAACATAGTTCATAGCAGGATTTGAGAGTTTAAGATGTCTGCTATGTAATTTGGTCTACTTTTGGTAATGTCAACTTGCCCAACAGTCAATATTTTTTTTTTTTTTTAAATGATGAACTGACCAGATCTTAAATATTTTTCTTAATTCAGAATTTAGTTTCTCATTTGCTAGTTTGGTTTATTAAATCTGTATATTAAGTACCTTAAAAAAGGATGATTCTTTTTTCTATTGTTTACAAGAAGGAAAAAAAAAGGATATTAATGACCAAAAAAGACAATTGAGAACATCAGTAAGGGGTTTCTCCATTTGTACATTTAAACTGAAATCACAGAAATAAAATACTCACACTGCTTGTGGTTCCTTAAATTTTCCTACTTGCTGAATGTGGTACATGAGGTCTCCACCATTGACATATTCCATCACAAAATAAAGCCGATCCTAGGAACCAAGCATTGAAAAAAGAAGGAACAGGAAAAAAATTGGATATGAATCAACTATTATAGTTTTTAAAGTGTTGATTAATTGATATGACTTTTCTTTTTTTTTGTTCTATTATCACTTTATACCAAATCCCTCTTTCATCTCATAACTCCCCTCTCACAGTAAATATAGTTTAGCAAAAAACATCAATACACTTACAGTGTCTGAAAATGCATGTCTTATTCCACAGCCTAGTAGTCCATCACCTTTCTGCCATGAAATGGATGGCATGCTTATCATAGTTCCACTAGAGTCATGATTAATGATTACGCTGACCAGTTCTTAAGTCTTTCAGAGTTCTATTATTTTAATTAAAGTATAAATAGTTCCTATGGTTCTTTTTATTTCACTATGCAATTTGTCTTTTTAGATTTTTCTCCATTCTCAGCTTTTCTATGATTGAATAATAATCTATTAAATCATATCATTTTTTAATAAATTCCCAATTGATAGAAACTACTTTATAATTAATTCTTTGCTACAATAAAAAGTTTTTGCTCTCACTGGCTTTTATATAAAAGGATTTGCATAATTTAGTCACTTTGGAGGTTATAATTACAAATTGTTTCCAGAATGGGTTAAATTCACATAGTATAGGTCTTTCCACTGCCCCTCCAACAACTACCATTTTTCTTTTGGTCATATGTGCCAATCTGGCCAATCAACCAAGTATTTAGGTTCCTATTATGTCAAGCACCAAAGATAGAACAGCAGGTAACTTAATTTTCTCTTACTATTAGTTTTTTGGAGCATATTTCCATATGGTTGAAGATAGCCTGTGTTTTTTTCCCTCTTAAAATCAGCTTGTTTATTCCCTTGAAAAATTTATGATTATATTCTTACATATCTCTATCAATTCCCCATATATTTAGATATCAGATATATTGGTTGCAAAGATTTTTCTCATTTAATTTGTATTTCTCTTTAAACTGAACTGATTTTTTTCTCACTTTTATAAAGATAAAGGATATGAGGAAATAAAAGGAATGGAGTCAACACTAGGAATCTATAACTGAAGTGGTCTCATTTAATTCCTCTCAGACCATGAACACGTTTTTACCTTTCACCTATCCTTTTAAATTTGCACTCTGTTCAGTCAGTCAAATCAATAAACATTTATTAAGTATCTATTATGGATCCTTCATTATAGATGACTTTAGTCAGTCCGTCAAGTATATTTAATAAGTACTTTGTACTAGGGACTGTGATAAACACTGAATAATAACAATGAACATTTTTAAGATTTGCAAAGTGTTTTTCTTATATTTTTTCATTAGACCTCCCAAAAGAACCCTGTCAGATAGATGCTATCATCTGTCACCCCCATTTTATAGAAACTGAAAAAACTGAGGCTTAGGGAAGCTGAGAAACCTGTCCAATATCACACAGTAAACTGCCTGAGGCAAGATTGAAACACATCAACTTGACCACAAAGTTGGTTATTGTTAATATTTTTTCTTTATTCTTAAAAGCTCTGCTTTTTTTTATTATGATATATTTAGTTTCCAATTTGAAGTTTCAGGAAGTTGCTAATGGATTTTATTTTTTAGATTGTGCTATCTGTCTCTAAGAGATCTAGATAGACTTCTTTTATGATTCCTTGAAATGTAGAATCCAGATGTTTGTTGGTCATGATTTCCAGGAGTCAAGTGATTTTAAAATCTCTCATTGACCTAGTAAGCTGTGTTTGAGAGTAGGTATTTAAAACTATTTTCTAATTTTTCCACTATTTTGACTTCGAACATTTTTTGTTGACTCTCTTTTTGATTTTTTTTGGTTGTTATATTTTTCATGGACTCCACTATCTCAAATTATATATTCTACCATTTGTTCTAAATAATTCATTCTCTTTCCAATTTATTTGAGTTCTAATTGTATTCATTTTAATTGGTTTCTCTTTTCTACTCTGAGTGTGACCAAGCCATGGTACAGTGTCTAGAGTGCTATGATAGAGAGTCATGAACATCTGAATTCAAATCTTGTCTTAATTAGTTGTGTGATCTCAGATAACTGGATTTCTGGATGCTTCATTTTCCTTATTTGTAAAATGGATATAATGATATCATCTGTCTTTTTAAAGTTGAGATGATCAAAGGAAATAAGAAATGTAAAGCAATTTGCAAACTTAATACCTACATGTTAGCTGTTATTTTTTTCCTGAGGCTCTGCTTGTAATTATTACTGTCTTCTAAATTGTCATTTTGGGCTTCTTTTTAACTATAATATTTCCTAATCATGCTTAGAATTTTCTGCTCTTTATATTTCCAGCAAATGGTTCCTGTATTGAGTCCCTATGTCAGGACAAAGTTTTGACCCTTCTTGAGCTCCTGGGGTGGAGTAGACAGGCCCTGCATGGTTTTGTCCATGCTGCAGTCTAGTGACTGTTATTACTACCATGCTGCAGGTCTGGATGAGATGATTAGTTACTGATAATCCTACCCAACCTTTTCTTCAGCCCTAACCTTGTATAGAGAGCTGTGTTCTATTGGGGAAAAAGATTCAGCTTTATATCACAATCTCTGGTTTCTATTTTCTCCTGGCGGTCCAATACAGATATTCACCCTTGACCATATTTCCCTCTCCTCCAATCACCAACAAGGAGTTGGATTTGTTTTTTGCTGAAGTCTTGACTAGAAATGTCCTTGTTATCAAAGATTATACTAGTTTTTCGATCTCTTCTGGGACCCTGGGTTGTCTCTGCCTCATTCCTATAACCTGGATGTCTCGGCAGACATTGAAGATTGGAGATCACAATAGTTATAGAGTTCCTGGAACTCCCCTACCCTGGTTGCTGTACTTGTCTCTTTCCAGTAGAAAAAAATTTTTCTGTATAGAAAACATTTATTTCCTATTGTGAATTTGACAGTTTATTAGAGATCTTGCTGGCTTCATTTGAGGGCCTCTTTGAGGGCCCCAAGCAGCCATCTGATTCTCCTTACATAGTAACCTACTGGAATCTATCTTTATTCCTTGCTTCAGTTCCCATAGTCTAGGGCCAAGATTATATTGACACCAAACCCCCTTGGCATCCCTTCCTCCTCCACTTAGAGCACACATAGGTTTCTGGTCATTTTCACATATAGTACTTCACCCAGTGCCCTCTTAAATCTTTATTTCTTGGCAGATTTGGGTTCAGTTTTACTAGAAGTCTCCTGCATTTTTCAGATGATGAAGTTGAGGCACAGAAAAACTATGAAAGATGGGTCCCATATTATAATGATGGTTTACACTGTTCTTTTATAACCTATACAGATATAAATTCTTCTTTTGTTTAGGTTTTTTTTCCTCAAGGCAAATAGGGTTAAGTGGCTTGCCAAGGCCACACAGCTAGGTAATTATTAAATGTCTGAGGTCAGCTTTGAACTCAGGTACTCCTGACTCCAGGGCTGGTGCTCTATCCACTGCGCCACCTAGCTGCCCCCAGATATAAATTCTTAACTTCAATTCTATTTCTTTGTTGATCTATAAATATTGGGCATTCATTTATTTTGACTAACACTCCAGCATGGTATGGGAGTTTGCAATGCCTGAGAGGTATCTAGTTACTGGTGGACTAAACTCTATTCTCTCTTATATGTGACTAACATTTATAAAAGGCTCCACAGAACCAGTAACAGATGTCTGAATAATTATCATCACATCGTATGGGATGGTGGGAGAAGTTAGTGGCAGGTAAGGCAAATTATATAGTTGTGTAGTAGAAAAAAATCAGGTAGATGCTGACCCACACCACTCTATCCTTTATGACACAATTATTTCCCTGAAGTTCTTCATCATTAAAGTGGTGTATGTTGGGTCCAGGACTTGGGAGGAAGGCAAGGATAACAGTGTCAGTGCTAATTGCCAGGAAGATGCCTTAAAGGTAGCCTATTCAACTTGTGGGTTTTTTATGTTTTAATTTCATGTTCCTTTATGTGCTTTATAGATCCTTTCCTTAGCATATATGATTTCTGCAGGGATGAGGAGATGAAGTACACAGGGATCTTTTACTCAAACATAGACAGGTTTCATTCCCCCTGCTGATCCCACCTAATACATCTTGTGCAAATTCTTCTCTTGTAGAAATGAGATTAGCAATGCTGGATGGCAAAACCAGGAACTAAGGATTAGGGAAACATGGCTTATAGCCAAGATAAGACTGACACATAGTGGTTGGAGAATGGTGAATATATTTTTTTCATTTCAACCTCAGACTTTATGATAATCTGGTTATGTTTCTCTCTCTTAGGATTTTGAAATTAAAAGCCATTGAAGCTTGCTAGGCTCATGAACACAATATACTTCCTCATGCCTGAACACAAACTGGTAAAGTGTAACAGCTTGGCATATCTCAAATAAAGCTACAAATTGACAAGGGAATGGAAATGATTTGCTTGGGAACCCTTAACTAGGGGTTTAAACATAAACTGCTAGTATTTCTATGAGATGACTTGGAGACTGGTAGAATGAAGAGGTCTTGAATCTTGTTCCTGTGCCATTGGTTCTTGTTACTGTTTACTACTATTTATTTACACTATAAGTATACAACAGGAATGTGCAAAGCATTCTACATTCTTCCAGTCATCTGGTACACAGGAAGGGAATTTTCCACAGTATATAGCAGCCATTTATGGTATTAAAGCCTTGTATTGAGTACTGATCAAACTATATTTTTGTCACAGTGGAGAGCACCTCATGAAATACCTTAATCTTAAACTACTCCTTTAATTTCCAATCATTTTGAAAATTAGGCAGAAAGAGCCTAGAGGACTCAGAAGTTGAATTATTTACTATCTTAATGTAGCAAATTAGAAAGGCCTTTGAGAAAGCACACAGAGTTAAGTGAGGAAGACTTACAACTGTCTGGAAGCAGGAGTGCAGTTGTGTTAAGAATGGAGGCTTGTCTAGGAGAGCTAGTACTCTTTTTTCTACCATCGTGCACTCAACATCATCATCTTGTATCACCACATCTTTTTTCAAAATTTTGATGGCATATAGTTCTTCTGTCCCTTTCCGGTCAGCCAACATCACCTAAACAAGGAAAATTAATAACTTACTGGAAAAGAACTGAGGTTGAAATTGCAACAGAGCAGTGGATTTGACTTGCATTTTTATAGTTGGTCTAAAACTAAGAACAAATTGCTTTTTTTCTACTTTTCTTCTACTTTTCTAAAGTATCTGGTCCTTTGAGTCAATGTCTGTGTAACTGAGGTGGGAAGGAGGGAATTTATATATTACTATAGTCTTTTAGAGTACCTGCAACCACTTGAGTGGTTTGAAGGGACATTATTGGGAAAAAATCTAATCTTTGAGATTTGAGAAGTCTGGCATGGGCAGAACTGGAAAAGAAAAAACTAAACTACAAATATAACAAAAAAAGACAATTAGCAATGTAATGGCCCGATCCACATGTTAAAGGAATGCCAGGTTTCATCCCTTGAAAGGACTAAACAATCTGTCCATCTAGTTAACAATACCAAATCTGTGGAGTTCTCTGGTATCCTGGTGTGGTGAAGCAATGGTAACCAAGAATAGTACCAGGAACATCAGGGCTACAGGAAAAAGTAATGACACCTCTTAGATTTTTTTCTTTTCAGGCATTGACCATGTAAACTTTTTTGCATTTTCTAAATTAGGGTCCAATAATAGCCATTTTTAAGTGATAGAAAATCCTCTAGAAGATCTTTATGATCTTAAAACTAAGGGGAGAAGGTATAATAGTAGAAAGATCTCTGAGTTCCTCACAATAGGGACAGAAATTTTTTTCCTTAAAAGAATCTTTGAAAAAATTTTTTTGAATACTTGAAATTTAACTGGCTCTAGGGACTAATGCTCTTGCCATTGCGTGAATTTCCTGGTCACCTTAGTATAAGGAATAAAAACAATCTGAGACTTCAGATCAGTAGCATAATTAGTACTGAGAAGTTATATTTATCTGTTTCAACTATCATTTGCTTAAACATTTAATGAAGTTCTGAAAGTTCTGTTGAGGACATTTCAATTTAGCTTTCATCCCCAACTTCTAATCTCTGTCCTCCCCATATTCACCCAAACATGTTATTTCTATTTTTATAATGCCTCTTAATTCTACCTTCATAACATTCATCAATATACTCCCTTGTCTTCTTTGATATTCTCACCATCCTGATACATGTCCTTCTGTACCTTATGTCCAGACTATTGAAATAGTCTAAAGATTGATCTTCCTATCTCAAATCTCTTCCCATTTTAGTTCACTTCCCACCCAGATGTCAGTGATTTTCTTAAAGCATAGATCTGCCCATGTCACTCCCATTATTCAATAAATTTCTGTAGCTCCCTGCTTCAGGATCTTCAGGATAATATAAAATCCTCTGGTTAGCTTTTAAAGTCTTATACCACAGTTCTCTTGATAATTGCAGCCTTCTTACACTTTCCTCCCCTTTTAAGTACTCTACCATCAGTGACACCAGCCTTCTTGCTGTTGCTTATATACAACATTTCATTGTCTGACTTTCTTACATTTTTCCAGGCTGTCCATTAAAGATAAAATGCTCTCTTCTCATCTTTGTGACTTGATTTAGCAGATTTGCTTCCATTAAAATCCTACTTTCCAAAGGAAGTCTTTTCCAGTTCTCCTTAATACTGATGCCTTCTCTTTGGTATTAACTTAAATTTATCCTGTATATATCTTGCTTGTATATAGTGGTTTTCATGTTGGTTCTCCCAATTAGATTTTTGCTTTTCTTTGTATACATAACACCTGGTATCTCAGAAGGGGAGCTTGTGGATTGGACAGAAAATTATTGTGATAAAGTCTTATTTTTAGGGGCAGTTAGATGGTACAATGGATGAAGTGCTAGAATTAGATGTGTCCAATTCAAACTTCAGATGTTTACCAGCTGTGGGACTCTGGAGAAATCCGCCTTAATTTAACCATCTGAACAATTGAGATAATAACAGCACCTACTTCCCAGTGTTTTTAGGAGATTAAAATGACGTATTTGTAAACCTTAAAGATTATATAAGCAAAAACTGTACATATTATTATAATTATATATAACTATAATAACTATGTAATAGATAAATTATAGGTTATAATGTAACTATTAGCTATTGTGATATGATTATTTTTGTGATAGCAATTGTTACATGTGTGTTCTACTACTACTACTACTACTACTAGGCTGACCCTGATGAAATCAGATCAAGTTTTCTCAGAAATGAGCATTTTATTGATCTCTTTTGATGTTTTTAAGAATTGCTATTATTTCAAGGAAATGTTAAAAATTTTAACTCAACACAGATGAATGAAAGCTATAGATATTGTAATAGCTGTTAGATTGGGGAAGTGTTTCAAGGATCCTTTAAGTCCACAATAAATTAGGTTCAATCACACAAAAAACAATGTGTGATCAAAAATTAAAAACAACGTCAAGAGGTTACAAAACACCACTAATTAATACTCAAAATATTCAAAGATTTTTCAAATCTGGAAATTAAGGAGGTATAGTGCATTTGGGCATCTTAAAGTTGAAAGAGCAGTGAGACTAATAAAATAAAAAGTTCTACTATCCTTGTTATGAAGAGAAGTTGTTTTTTCATGGGGAGGATGGAAAAAATGTAATTTTTATTAATCAAATTCACATTTCCATTCAAGAATACACCAAAACTGTTGTTAGAAGTCTAAGTGAGTCTCTCATCAGACTATAAAATATCCACTCAAAAATAACCATCTTGGGCATTTTTGACTTCCTCAAAATCTTGTTGACATTGAACGTGAACTCTGATAAATATGTTGATATAGAGATAGAATTTTTCTGGAATTCTAGAGCTTGTAAATGGAGAATACTGATAATTGAATTATAGATAGAAGGGACAGTAGGATGATGGCACTTTACAGATGAGAGTAATTAATGCTCAGGTAATTTAATGCTCATTGTCTAGATCTTCTAGATCAACTATAAAATCCAAATTGGCTTTTAAAGCTCTATATTTATATCTAAAGTTTCGTAACTTTCCTGTAATTCCCTTCTATGTCGTCTACAATTCAATGATGCTGTCCTCCTTGCTATTTTTCATATACATTACATTTGCCAACTTCATACATTTGCACTGGTTGTCTACTATGATTGGAACACTCTAATTGTCAGGTTTCCTTCAACTCTTAGCAAACATCTCACTTTTTGAAAGTAGTCTTTGCCAGTCAAATGATTTACAAAGGGTCACACAGCTAGTAAATAGTACCTGAGGTGAAATTTGAATTCAGGTTTTCCTAAACCTATGCCCAGCAACCTTTCTCCTAAGTCACACTATTGTGTATTAGAGAGACTTAGGAATCAACAAATCATCTAGATTGCAAAGCTTGGTAATAAGATTGAGTGTTGGAGAAAATAGAATGAGTTCAGTTATGTACACATTTTTTTTTCCGAGACGCCTATTGGACATTAAGTTCAAAATCTCCAATAGCAGTTTGAAATGTATGACTGACTGAGAAAGGGCTATTGGGAATCATCATTTAGAGATGATTTTTAAACCTGTGGAAGCTGATAAGTCTATTGTGTGAGAATGAGGAGAGCCATAACATTTACAAAATGAAACATTGTAACTTGGACCTCAAGGAATCAGAGATCTCTCCTTAATATTTGCTATAATCACTCGATGACTCACTTATTACAGCAAGTTTTAACTCTGATTTGCTTCACCACATTGAATTTTATCATAAATTGGCAACCTTCTCAATGTGTCTTTCATGAAAGGTTAGTTTTTTTTAAACTTTTGACTCATTATTCATGAAAGTCAATAAATAGAAACCTCTGACTGAAGACATCTTAACAGTTTTATTACATCGTCTTTTATTTGCTAATGTTGTTTGAAAGTGATAGAAAATGAAACTGAATTAAATAGGTTTTTTTTTGAAAATGCTCTTATATAAGGAAATTAGGTAATGGTCTAGGAAATATTTAAGATACTAGGGAAAATGAAGTGACTCTAGCCCTGTATATCATTGTCTGTGCTATAACCTTAAATATCCTTTTCCATCTTGAAAGTAAACATTCCTTATTTGAGGAGAATGGAAGAAAAGCTATATCAACCAATTTTTTCCTTTTTTTCTTTTATATGTAGTTAGAAGCATACAACTTACTTACCTTTCCAAAACTACCCTTCCCCAGTACCATGAGAAAATTAAAGTCTGTGAGTTTGACTCTGTCAAGGTTGTTGGATGGTATATTGGATTTTCTGTCATCTGAGGAACTGATCACCTTATTACCAGCAGGGCCAAGCTTGGCTTTCTAAACAAAAAATTCAAATACAAGAAAATTAATCCTATTTCTAGTAAAAAGAGATTGTAACTAAGGTTGACTGCTTTTTTTTTTTAAGTTTTGCAAGGCAATGGGGTTAAGTGACTTGCCCAAGATCACACAGCTAGGTAATTATTAAGGGTTGGAGGCCAGATTTGAACTCAGGTACTCCTGATTCAAGGGCCAGTGCTCTATCCACTGTGCCATCTAGTTGCTCTTGTTTATTGCTTTGAGGAAAGAAAAGATAGTCACAGACAGAGGAATTAATATTAGATGACAATGAATAGATTTATTCTCAAAGCCATCATCTATAAAGAGGAATAAAGAGTTCTGCTTGCCAATTACACAGATATTTATCTCTTTCGGTATTCAAACAATAAAAACAATCAGAATTATTCTGCCAAGTACAGGGCACTCTTGTTCTTGACCCAAAGAAGTTTCTTCTTGGGGAAAAAAATATCATCCTCTTGGGTGTTCAAGATAAAAGTTAAGATACCAAATTTGTGATTTCATTTGTAGAGATCCCTACAAACTCCTCCCTCAACCAATGCAGATCAACTTTCTCTTGCCCAGGGTCATTCAGCCATTTTATGTCAGATGGGGAGAAGAAGAGGTTAACCCAGGTTTTCTTGGCTTCCTCTGGCTTTCTAATCATGGGGCCATGTGCCCTTTCATGATTAAGGAAGTAGAAATTTTTCTTATTGACATATTTTTATATTTGAGGTTCAATCTGGGTAAAGAACATTCTGACAGTTGGTGCCATTTGTTAAGAAGAGATCTTATCACTTGGAAAAGCACTGCTTAAAGTCGCTATTTGATGGATTTATGGCCATTGTTCAGTTTCAACCACTGTGTGGTAACAGTAATAAGAGGAACATACACACAACATGTAATATATAAATATGTAACATATATAATGTATTTTAATGAAAAACTGAACTCAAGTAATTGCTAATTTTAGAATTGAATTTAAAAATTTCATTGGTTCTGTACAATGTAGGAAGAATGCTATGAAACTAAAAAGCACCTAAATTCTGAAATGCAAACTGCTTTAAGTTTTACAAAAGAACAAGATAGATCCTAGAGAAACCAATCTCTTGAATTTTTTGCTTGCTAAACCATAGTTAAATCAGGATCATCATTATCTGTTTGGTTCCATTCCAAAGACAAAAGTAAAATGCAATAAGGTAAGCTTGTATAGGGGGAAGGATTTTCCAAAAAGGTATTGAAACACTGGAGAGTCTTAATTAATTGAATCATGGACCCAATTAAAGAGGTAGGAACTAGCTAAAAAATACTATGCTCAGGTAAAGTAGATGCATATGCAAATAGCTACCAGATTCAAGAATCTAGGAGAATTATTCATGAGTTGGTTACAAAGAGGTGTTAAAGGCTCTCATAGAACCTTCCAAATACAGTGTGCTCCTTTGTTGTTGTTCAGTAATATGTGAACCCATTAGGGATTTTCGTGGTAAAGAAGCTGCTGTGATTTGCCTTGACCTTCAGTTTATTTTTCAAATGAGGAACTGAGGCAAACAGGGTTAAGTGACTTGTCCAGGGTCACACAGCTAGCAAATGCCTGAGGTCAAAATTAAATTCAGGAAGATGTTTTCCTAATT
This sequence comes from Macrotis lagotis, assembly GCF_037893015.1. Classification (NCBI taxonomy): domain Eukaryota; kingdom Metazoa; phylum Chordata; class Mammalia; order Peramelemorphia; family Peramelidae; genus Macrotis; species Macrotis lagotis. The sequence goes on along the minus strand of NC_133659.1, from coordinate 216,928,749 downwards.
CCAGACCCAGAACTCTATCCAATGAGCCATCTAGTTGTTTCTTATGTTTCTCATATAGTTATCAACATGCTTACAAGATGATAGTTCTAATGTTCTCTTGACAAGATTTAGCACAGTGTCATGTTGGAACTGTCAATGATTTAGTGGGCATGAAATCTTTTTAGATTTTTATGAGACAATTAAAGACAATTAAACAATTAAACTGTGATTCTTTGTGTAGCTGAAGATAGTTCTTTGAGGACAGCATTGTTAAATATTAAGGTCTGGAATTTAAGGTCACTGGAATTTACTGAATAGTGAGAGTGACATGATTTCTTTACTTTAGGAAAATCACTTTGGAAACCGAGTTGAAGATGGATCAAAAATAGGGAGAAATTTAAGACGGAAACAAATTAGAAATCTCTGGTTCAGGTGAGAGGTAATGACTCAGTGGTAATGTCTTTACAAGGATGGTGACTGTGTAAGTGAAGACAAGGAAATGTAGAGGCAAAATGTTATAAGGGTAGAAGGAATGAGATTTGACAAAAAATTGGACATATAGTATGAGAAGAGGAAATATTGAGATTTTATACTTGTATGTTCAGAGTTCAGTTATTTTGCATTTTCATTCATTCAATATGAGTTTTTAAAAATCTGTTTTCTCTCATTTAGGTGTGTTCAGTTACATAACCAAAAAAAAGTGTTGAAGGCTGATGACATAGTATTTATTAAATGGCACCTACATAGTACAGTGAAAAAAAGCTCTGCACCTAGAGTCAGGAAGACTTGAGTTCAAATCTGAACTCATACTCCCTGGCTATGTGACCTGGACAAATCATATAAATTCTGTCTGCATTGATGTAAACAATTATAAAATGGAGACAATAACCACCACCACTATAACAAATACTTCCCCAGAGTTTGTTTTTGTAAAGCACTCAGGCACTTAAAAACATAAATTGTTTTCCTTTCTTCCTACAGTGTGTAATGCACTGTATTTAGAAGCAAGTAATATAAAGAGAACAATGAAACAATCCCTTCCTTGAAATAATTTTGTTGTAGGGTTAACCAACATATGTACACAGAAAAGTATCTTTTGGAGAAGGAAAGTTTTGGAAGAGGGAAGAGTCCTAGCAAATTCAGTCCCAATAGCTTTTGAAGAAAAGGAAATCTCAGGTTGCAAATAAAGGACTCACAATCCTTGGTTACTTATGAATTTGAAACTAGAACATGGGCATCACACTAGTTGGAAAAGTCTGGATAACTCCCTGGGAAACATAATTATGTCTACTGAAGGGAGAAAAAGTCCATTGGGTTAGCTATCTTTGAGCATCTTATGCCTTTTTTTTAGGTTTTTTCAAGGCAAATGGGGTTAAGTGGCTTGCCCAAGGCCACACAGCTAGGTAATTATTAAGTGTCTGAGACCAGATTTGAACCCAGGTACTACTGACTCCAAGGTCGGTGCTTTATCCATTATGCCACCTAGTCGCCCCTAAACATCTTATGTTTTAAAAATAATGTGGCATCATTTCTTGAAGATCAGATTGGAATAAAAATATGACAAGTTGGGATCTTGAAATTCCAATAGGAACAAGTAATAAGTTTCTTAGGAAACATTGGGAATTTTGGGTGCCAGCATTCAAATATACAACATGTTACTCTCTTTTTGCCCTCCAAAAGCCAAGGTAGGAAATGATTCAAAAAGATTGACACAGAATAATTTTAATTTGTTATAATTTGCACAAGAGTAATAGGAAAGCTCCAAATGGAGTGATTCAGGCTTTTTAGGTCCCAAAAACAGTTGGATAGACTTCTCACCAGCATGAATTTGTTGTCAATGATAGCTTGAAGGCCAGCATGTATGGGAGTGATGAGCCATCACTGAGTCATTTTGTTCAGTGAACAGTCACAAGTCCCTTGTTACTTCATTGCTATAAACAGTGTAGGCAGTGTGAGTTGGTATAAATGAGATATGCAAATTCTATTTTGACATTTAGTTTCCAAATCTATAGGCTCTGGTGAATCTTAAATGGAATAATATATAAAAAATTCCAGCAAACTTTTAAGTACTGTATAATGTCAGTTATACTACTTATGATTATTGCAAGTAAGGAAACTATAGATATTTCTGCATTATCTAAGTTTAATCTTAGAAAAAGACTGCTAAGATAAGAGAATTTGGGGGAAAGGGGGAGAACTCTAATAACTTACATTCAATAACTTCTATAAATAGTGTAATATTCTTTACAGTTCCCCTCTTTTGCTATATACAGAGCAAGAGGAGGTGAGAGCATATGTATAGAGATAAGAGTACTGCAATTAGGGTCTAAAAGACCTAGGTGCAGTTGAAAAAAAAATCTTTTCACCCTTCATTCTTTTTTTTTAGGTTTTTTTTTTTGCAAGGCAAATGGGGTTAAGTGTCTTGCCCAAGGCCACAAAGCTAGGTAATTATTAAGTGTCTGAGACTGGATTTGAACCCAGATACTCCTGACTCCAAGGCCCGTGCTTTATCCACTACACCACCTAGCCGCCCTTCACCCTTCATTCTTGAAGAAGACCATGATATCAGGAAAATGACAAGCACATGATTCGGATTTGAATAAGTGCTAAGTTATGAGCTTCACTTTCTCTTCCAGTCATCTTATATCCAATGGCCAGAAATGAATCAGAAATATTAGAGATGGTCATAGATGTAAGGTAATTAGAATGAAATGACTAGCCCAAGGCCCCACAGCTAGTACATGTATGAGGCTGGATAAGAACTCCTGTCTTCCTGACTCCAAGGTCAGTACTTTATCCACTGCACTATCTAGTTGCCCCAGGTGCAGATACTACCTCTGAAACTAGCTATATCAGCATAGGAAGATCAATTAGCTTCTCTGAGACTCAATTTCAGTATCTGTAAAAAAGTAACAATAAAGTCTATAGTCATATAGATCCCTGTAGTACAGGGATGTTGTGAGATTCAAATGAAATAACTTGTTTTCTTAAAGTCTGGCAGAATGATAGATGTTATCCTCTTTTTTTTTCTGAATTCCAATCTGTAAACAGGACTTTTTATATATTTTGCTGAGTAAAGAGGATGGAGAGCAAGAAAGACTTGCTAAATGTACTGGAAATGCATTTATTAAGCAACAAAATTTCAGTTTCAATTATTGTTGTAGAGAGGCTGCTGGTGAGGACAGGATTGTGCATTAGACCAAGAAACAGAATAATCCTTGAAATATCTGTGTACTTCGTTTTCTTTGCAACTAAGTGAGAAACCCAACTTTTTGTGGTGGCCAGTGTGGTGGAAGATTGAGAATGATAATTTTCAATATGGGTTTAATATTGGCTAAAGTGGCATTATGACCTTATACTTCTTTGAAAACCAGACCTAGATGGAGAAGTGTGCATCACTAATAGCCACTATAGATCTTAATGGACACTAAGGATGAAGACTTAAGTAAAAAATTGTCAGTGCTGGAAGGGATCTTAAAATACCATAATAATCCAAAAATTAAGTACTAGCTTTATGCAAGGTATGGGATGTATAGGCAATGAAATGTATAGTAGCTTACATTCTACTTAGAATTCTTTCTTTACATTACCATATGATCTGCTATTATATATTCATATGAACTGCCAATATATCCTGAACCTTGTCATTTAACTTTTGTTGAATGCTTAAGACCACTAGTTAGTCAGCTACCAGTCAATCAGCAAGTTTCTCATAAGTGCCTACTATGTGCCAGGAAGAAAGACAAAAATGGTTCCTGCCTTCTAGGAACATAAAATTTAATAGTGAAGAGAACATATAATTTGTAGATACATATCTATATCTATATCTATATCTATATATATCTATATCTATATCTATATATTTATCTTGTTCAGTCATTTTTCAGTCATATCCAGCTCTTCATGACGGTTTATAAATAGGGATAGGGTTTTGGAAAAGTTAGCCTATAGGGTTACATTCAACTCAAAGAATTCTATGACTATCCAGAATATGAATATAGCAGGGTTTCTTCCTTTTTCCCTTCTGCCTCTTCCATAAGTAGATGCTACTGAAACAGGCTAACTGAAAGCAAGGGAGGCAGAAGAAGTACTGTAAGGATCCAAAGAAATATTGCCCCAGCAAGGTAGTATATTTATGACTGACTGGTATGTATAAATATAAAATAAAAAATATATATACATATATTTATATATATATATAATTTTGAGTTATTTGTATAAAGACTTCACTTATACTGCACACTCTTTAATATAATGAATGATAAATTAAATGATTTATCAATAATGATTTATGAATTATATATTGACACCAAGACCAGATTTGTCTCATGGATAGCACTACAAGCAGGATGGGAATTCAGGGAAGTCTGGAAGGTCTCGCATGAACTGATGCTGAGTGAGATAAGCAGAACCAGAAGAACATTGTACACCCTAACAGCAACATGGGAATGATGGTCAACCTTAATGGACTTGCTCATTCTATTACTGTAACAATCAGACACAATTTTGGGGTATCTGCGATGGAGAATACCATCTGTATCCAGAGAACTCTGGAGTTTGAACAAAGATCAAAGACTATTACCTTTAATTTAAAAAAAAAACCTGTTATCTTATTATGTAATTTTGCTGTCTCTTATACTTTTTCTTCCTTAAGGATATAATTTCTCTCTCTCATCACATTCAACTGAGATCAATGTATACTATGGAAACAATGTAAAGATTAACAGACCTCCTTCTGTTGGGGTGGGGTGGGGGTAGGGAAGCAAGTTTGGGGGAAAAAATTGTAAAATTCAAAATAAAATCTTTAAAAATTAGTCTTTCATAGTCATTTGGTTTTAAGATGTGTGTGTGTGTGTGTGTGTGTGTGTATGTACATATTTGGAGATAAAGCTAATGTGGACAGAGCCCAGCAACAGAGATTTTTTTGGGGGGGTGGCTAGGTGGCACTGGCCTTGGAGTCAGGAGTACCTGAGTTCAAATGCGACTTCAGACACTTAATAATTACCTAGCTGTGTGGCCTTGGGCAAGCCACTTAACCCCAATGCCTTGCAAAAACTAAAAACAAAAAACCCAAAAAAAACCCCCAAACAGATCTTAGGAAACAAAAAAGCAAAATGCTAATTGCTGATGTCATTTACTAAAATAAAACACACATTTGAAAGAAAATTTTGGGGTGTTGACTGTGTCATTTAAGAAGCTAAAGGAGAAAGGTATTTAAGAGAGTATTAAAAGAAAAAAGAGAATAGGGTAAATCTGTGAAATCAAAAGATTTTAATCCTTTAAAAATGCTCTGACCAATACAGGAAAAGTGGATTTTCCCTCTCATGTCTATTTTAAATGAATAGGAATTATATCCTAAGATCTAATAAGTATTTGAATCTCAAAATAATGGTGTAAGAAAGAGCAAGCCAAAATCTTTAAATGAAAAATTCCCTTCAGAGACCACAATCTCTTTGCCTTTCTCCTGTTCCACTTCCTTGTACCTATGGCTCCTAGTCTTTTTCTTTATTTTGGTGTCTGGTTCCAGGACCGTTCCTTACTCTCTCAGTCCATTAACTCCCTTCTGGTTTTGATTGCTTCTCTACTAGCCTGGATTCCTTGGCTGGTTTTCATAAAGAGGCTCTGGTCACCTCCTTAACCTTTTGCTGTACCTCCACTTACCTTACCCCTGCACTACCTATCTTTTCCTCCTAGGTTTGGAGCTGTGATCAAATAAACTCAGACCTAGCTCCTTGATAGGGGATGCCAGTCTTCTTTTTTATTGCTCTACTCACCATTCCCATCATTTCCTGGTCCACCTGGAACCTACCTGGCAACCAACTAGCAATTCATTTTGTCTCTCCCATTAAAATGTATGCTCCTTGAGAGTAGCAGCTGTCTTTACTTTTATATTCCTGACATTTAAGACAGTGCCTGCCACATAGTAGGTGCATTAATATTTTTTTCAGTTATTCACCTTGGTAAATGAGCCTACTGATATAGAGTTTTCAATGCCAAAAAAAGAAAAGGAATTTGAGTAGGGGGATGATATAATTAGACCTATTATTTAGGAAAATCACTTTTCACAATTTATTGGAGAATGAATTATAGAGGGGAGAGACTTGAGTTGGGGAGATCTTTTAGAATTGTAATATTACAGGTAAAAGTTGAGAATAGTCTGACCTAGGATAAGTAAGTAGATAGGTAAGTAGAGAAAAGGAAATACATGAAAGAGGTGTTTTGAAGTTTGTTGCTTCTTTCCTTCATATCCAGTTCTTCATGACCCATGGATCATAGCAGGCCAGGTCCTTCTTCCTCCCCTCTCTTCCAAAGCTTCAGCTTCAGTATTTTATTTTTCAATGAACACTCTGAATTAATTTCTTTGATTTGATCTTCTTGATGTCCAAGGGACTCACAAGTATTCTCCAGCACCATAATGTGGAAGCATCGATTTGTGTTCCTTATAGTTCAACTCTCATAGTCTTACCTTGCTACTGGAAAAACCACAGACCTATATTTGACTATATAGACCCTTGTCAGCAAGTTTATGTCTTTGCTTTTTAGTATGCTATCCAAATTTGCCATAGTTTCCTTCCAAGGAAATTTTAATTTCATGACTGCCTTTGCATCTGCAATGATCTTTGAGCCTAAAAGTATAAAATATGATCCTGCTTCCCTTTCTTTTCTCTTTATTTGCCAGGAAGTGATGGAACCAGTTATGAAGGAAGAAATGCCAGAATTTAATAGTAGACTGAATGTGTGAGTATACTATACTATACTATATATATATATATATATATATATATATACATACATATATGTATATATATATATACATACACACACACACACTATAATTTCTAAGAAGGGGAGAGTAGAAAAAGTGGACAGAACAAATCCTACAAAAGTAATAGAAGTTGATTAGAAGGAGATCAAACCTAAGACTTCAGAGGGATTTAACCCTATGGTAGCGTACAGAGAGAATAAAGAATGAACAAATAAGCATATGATTCAGAAAATAAAATTCAGAGAAGAAAAGTAATAAATAGACCAAAGTAAAGGGAAATTTCTTGGGAAAGAATGTCATTAAAGAAATTTACTAAAAAGGACTTAGAAAGGAAGTCTTTGAAATAATCACTTAAGCAGATAAGGAAAGAGAAAGGAAAAAGGAGGGAAATAGATTACTAAATAAATTTGAAAAAGTAAAATGAATAATTTAAGTAAATTCAGAGAACTTGAAATAGGGAAAACAATAGGAGTGAGGGAAGGGTAGGAAGAGTTTGTTACTAACATCAAAGAAATTAAGAAAAACTTGTTACAAGAGCAAATCACTGATTTAAAAGAGGGAAAAAATTAATACAAAGGAAACTGTGACATATTTAGTGGATTAAACAGTTATTGCATGTTAAAGTAAAGAATGACTGAATGGATTTTTTTAAAAAAGCCCAAGCTTGGCAATTTCATTGATATAGATTATTTCTGATGAAAGTTTCTCCTAGCAATGCAGATATGCAATTTGTAATCTCAGGGAATTACCTAGTGACAACGAGAGATTATTCCTTGCCCAGGATTACACTATCAGTAGGTATCGGGTAGCACATAAATCCCAATCATCCCTACTCTGAAGCCAGTTTTCTATCTGTGATGTCATTAGCCAAGCTGTATCTCAACAGATGAATCTGTTGCATAAAATAAATGTATCTAAAAAGTAAAGATATATACAGAATCAAAATCAAAGATTGGAATAAAAATTAGTGCATCTGGTGAATCCAAAATAGCTGTAGTTGTAATGATGTCATCAGATAAGACAAAATGCAAATTAATAATAATAAAGATACATAAGGGCACACTATACTGTGCATAAGGGAACCACTCCTGCAAAGCCAGTTGAAATTATTCTAAGAAAGAATATATATATATATATATATATATATCCCACTATTAGGCGTAAACTCCAAGAAGGTCAAAGGTGGAATAAAAAGGCTCCTACCCTAGTATTTAAAGCTATATGTTTTTTTTTTTTATTGATGGAGCAAAGGATTGGATGAAAGTAAATGCTCTTCAAATTAGAGAATGGTTAAACAATGGCTCAACAAATGAGTTTGACACAAGTATGTTTCAACGAAATTAATGGTGCAAGTATGTAATTGAAAAATCATAGTATAAGAAACAATGACTACAAGGAATAGAAAATTATGGGAAAATTTATATGAACTGATACAAAGTGAAGTAAACAGAGCCACATACATACAAATGTACCCATTTATGCAAACACACAATAGCTACTGGAAAGAACCTAAAAAAATAGAAACTTAACATTGTAATTATGACAAGCAAATTTGGCCTCAAGGAGACATATAAGGATGTAACTCTTGTCTTTTTTTTTTCAGAATCAGGAGACAATGGGTATAGGATAATATGAACTACTGTATTTTTTCAATATGATATTCACTTTTGCTGATTTGTATTATTCATTGTTATAAGGAATAATACTCTAGATAAGGGAAAAAAGAAATATCAAGAAATAGAGGTGATGCCTCTCAGACTTGCCAATATGACCAGAAATGATAATGATCATTATTGGAAGGGTTGTAGGAACTCGGGGACACTGTTGCATTGTTAGTGGAGCTGTGAACTCATCTAACCTTTCTGGAGAGAAATTTGGAACTATACCCAAAGGGCGACAAAAAATGAGCACACCCTTTGACCCAGCAATACCACTACTGGATCTATACCTTGAAGAGATGATGAAAAAGGATAAAAATATCACTTGTACAAAAATATTCACAGCAGCCCTGTTTGTGGTGGCAAAGAATTGAAAATCAAGTAAATGTCCTTCAGTTAGGGAATGACTTAGCAAACTGTATATGTATGTCATGGGACACTATTGTTCTATTAAAAACCAGGAGGGATGGGAATTCAGGGAAGCCTGGAGTGATTTTCATGAACTGATGCTGAGTGAGATGAGCAGAACCAGAAAAACACTGTACATCCTAACAGCAACATGGGGGTAATTATCAACCTTGATGGATTTGCTAATTCCATCAGTGCAACAATCAGGGACAATTTGGGGCTGTCTGCAATGGAGAATACCATCTGTATCCAGAGAAACAACTTGTGAAGTTTGATCAAAGACCAAGGACTATTACCTTAAATTTAGGAAAAAAAAAACCCTGATATCTTATTGTCTGATCTTGCTATCTCTTATACTTTACTTTTCTTCCTTAAGGATGTGATTTCTCTCTCATCACACTCAGTTTGGAACAATGTACACCATAGAAACAATGTAAAGACTGGCAAATTGCCTTCTGTGGGGGGTGGGGGGAGGGAAGTAAGATTAGGGGAAAAATTGTAAAACTCAAAATAAATAAAATATTTGATGAAGAAAAAAGAAATTTTAGAGCTGAAAGGAACTCTATAAATCATCTCAAAAAAGAAATAGAAGCGATGAAGAAAGATATCAATAATATTTAAAAATATTTATAAAGGAATGTTTATGGTGCTGGTATTAGGTAATGAGATGATTGCTAAGTGAAGGAACATACAATGTTCCTTTAGGTAAAAAATTTCCTCACACTTGATATAACAGATCTCTGAGCAATTCCAAAACTTTGGTCTCTGATAAAAAACAAAGTTTATACATGAGAGTTGTATTCTTGGAAGAAAATGCTTTTTAATTGTCTGGAATTGAGTCCTTTGACTTTCTTTTTTTGGAACCAAGAGACCAGAAGGTTATAGACCAGAAAGTTAATCATGAAGGTGTAAATCATAAAACTTGTTCATAAAGTATGTCTCCATTCACCAAGATAAATTTCAATAGTCACTAAAAGAGTAAAATAACATCAATATTGCAATATTGCAGGAACTCTCTTAGACTCTCATTAGATAGAATGATATATGGGCTATTGATTATTAAATATAGTAGAAAATGTTAGTTCAGCAATGATCTTTTTGGTTTTTCAGATCTTAATCATATTCTAGGTATTTGGAGGAATTCAGTTACTCTAAAATTTCTCTGAAAGGATCCAAAAGATATTCCTGCTCAAATCTTGTAAATGTCCTGAGTTTGCAGTTTCACTGGATGCAAGAAGTCTTTCTTTCTGGCCTTAGAGTGGTATTACATTATCTTTGAGGGCATGATTGGTAGAGGAAGAGAGGGAGAAAGAGGGACCAGGGTCCACGGTTTGAGTAAGCTGTCCAAGACCAAATATTAGATGTTCAAGGAGCCTTGGTTCTGTCTTTGCCCTTCTTCCCCCAACAATGTTGCATATAGCAAGAGCCCCCCAATTTGTTCTTTTATATTCCCTCATAGAACTTTACAAAGTGAACACCCAGTAATAACTTATTGATGAATTACTCTGAAGGATATCAATGAATGTTGAGGGGGACTTCAATTATCCACACACATCTCTGTCTCTTTCCCAAAAGTAGAGCAGTTAACAACTTCTTGATTGCTTTACTGATAATTCAATACTTCCAAAGACAGGGAAAACAAGAGGAATTTCTATTCTGGATCTAATTCTTACTAGTAGAAAGGAAGGAAACAGTTGCTGAGTTGTAAATGGTGAGAATTCTGAAAGGAAATAATCACAGTCCAGAATGTGATAAAGATTCACCTGGAGAGGAAATGACAAACCATTACTGTATAGGAAAATCCTGTAGAGGGTCACAAAGAGGACATGACTGAATGACTGAACAACAACAATATGATAAAGGAGAGGAAATGTAGATATAGTGTGAAATGCACATTAGAGTTTAATAAAGTAGACTTCAAAAGAGTCAGAGTAAGATAGGAATCCAAGGACTAAAATTCAAAGGGGAGAAATCTGTTCAAGAACAATAGGAGCTTGACTTTAATTCTTATGGAAATTTTAGAAAAGAATGCTAAAGAAATGGTTAATAAACATCTAGAAAGAGTGTGTATAAAAGGTAATATGCCATTCTCAAGAATAGATCACTAGAGTAATTATATGTCCTTTTTGACAAGATTATCACAACACATGAAGGGAATACTTAAGATTCAGTTTATCAGCAGAGCCTTTGATCAAGTGTTTCATACACTTCTTATAGCTAACATGAAATCTTGTATTAGGCAATATTAGAGTTAGATGATAGAAAGAGTTAAATGACAGGACTCAAAGAATAGTGATTAATTCGTTAATATAGATGTAGAAGGTCTTCAGGGAAGTATGCCAGGAATCTGTGCTTGGTTCTCTGTTGGTTACCATTTTTATCAATGACTTGTATAAAAGCATGGATAGCATGTTCATCACATTTTCAAATGATACCAAGTTGAAAGGGATAATTAACATAATGGATGGAAGAGTTAGAATTGAAAAGGACCTTGACAGGTTGGGCTTCTGGATGAATCTAGTAAGGTATAATTGGTTAGGGATAAATGGAAAGTCTTACACATGGATACAAAGTCAGCTTCCAAGTACAGGATGGCAGTTTGCAGTTAAGACAAGAGTTGAAAAATGTTCTGGGTGTTTGAGTGGATGTTAAGGTCAAGATGGCCAGCAGTGTGTGTCAGTCAAGAAATCTTAAACTGCATTAGGTGGCATTTCTTCCAGACCTAAGGAAACAGTGGTCTCTCTGAACTCTGTTCTGGTCAGAAGTCATTTGGAGTATGGTGTTCAGTCTAGGTGCCACAGTTTAAGAAGGGTACTGCTAAGCCGGGGAGAATCCAGAGAATGACAGTCAGCATAGGAAAGAGCATGGTAACCTTATCATATGAGGATCAATTGAAAGTGTGATGATATTTAGACTGAGTAAAAGAAGATTGAGAAAATAGCTTTTTTCAATTATTTGAGGCAGCCAAGTTCCATTCTAACTGTCAAGTAATGTGACTGTGAATAAATAAATGCATAATGAATTGAAATGACTCAAGAAGAACCATGGAATATTTTTAGTAAGGCTTCAATTCTCACCTCAATTCTGGCAACCAAGTACAAAATGAAGCTTGAAGGATATATAAGTCTAAATGGACATTCATTTCTATTTTTCATATATACAATCAAGACAAATGCTTTGAAATATGTATAGAACAAACTTTTTTTCAATATCATGGACAAGAATCACACACACACACACACACACACACACATATATATATATATGTAATGAATATGAAAGATATGAGACTTTGTAAAGAGAAAGTGAATAGCAGGGGAGAAATCTTCCTAAAATGCCAATAGAATATGATGTTTTCAAACTGTCCAATATTTTGGAGGTGGTTTTTATGAAACTTTGTAGGTCAAAAAGTAACAGAGTACTTTTTTAACATGACACAGACTACTTTTTTCTATGTTATACTACTCAGTTGTATACTGCTTGAAACATGGAGAAACTGGGATTACTTTATGATACAATAAAGTTAATAAACAAGTATGGGACTACAGTATAGAAATTAAAGTTTCTGCAGAATAAACTTAAATTGAAAAAGCAAATTTTCTTTGGTACATATAGAGGAAACCTATTAGAATTGTAAGCACTGCAAAATATGAATCCCAACCATGCCTCAAAAAATAATGTCCAAACAACAGTAACTTTGATCATTTTGGGTTAGAGTTAATATGTATTCATTCCCCCCTTCATATTTTAAAATAAGACTGCTGAGTTCTTTTTATTGGCAAATACATTTTGAAAGGTCATTTTAGTAACAAAAAATATGCTAAAACATATACAGCCAATCCAATTGTGTAGTAACCTCACGAACATTTTTATAATCATCTGGGGAGATAGTTTACATTTTACAAAAATGTAAGAAAATAGTTTCTTATTTGAAACACCAAAACAGGTCATAATTTTTTTGGGAAAAAGACCATTACAGCACAACCACTAAATTTTAGATTTCTGAGGCTCATTTGATGGTCCCATTTAATATCTAATCCAATTATTTTTCAGGAGAATTAAATAATTTGGCTAATTCCTTGTCTCAATTTTTTAAGCTTATTGGAACCAGATAAGATATATTTTGGGGACAGAAATTAAATCTGACACTTGAGAGAAAAAAGTGACTAGAAAAGGGAAATAATGACAACAACAATAATGATATTTATATATAGCACTTTAAGATTTGCAAAGCATAGTACAGACTATATCATTTGGTCCCCACAACAACCCTGTGAGGTAGGTGCTATTAAGTTTTCCATTTTACAGGTGAGGAAACAGACTGGGAGAGGATGTGACTTATCCAGGGTAACATGGCTAGTAAGTAAGGCAGAATCTGAACCTGGGTCTTCCTGATTTCAGGTCCAACATTATAGCTACAGTATCATCTACCTGTAAGATCTCATACATGTTTTGTCTTGAAAGTACTATATATATATATATATATATACACACACATGAACAATCCATGTAAATACATGTATATGCATATGTCTATATATATATAAAAGCATATTTATATCTATAGCGCTATATATAGATTCTCTTTTATATCAGGAAAAATCATTAACTTTCTAGTTTATTTCATGAAGAGTAAGAGAATTTGAAATGACATTAGCCAGAGAGAGATTAATTATCAATAATTATAATAATTATTAATGAAGCTAAAATGTGAGGTAAATAGAAAAAAACTAGAAAAAACAAAAGAATTGATCTGGAACAAAAGTACAACTTAGAGAAAAAGAATCTGTTTAATACCAGTCCCTGTTCTCCATCAAAAAAATTGATAAAGAAATGGAAGGAAGAAGTTAGATATTTGCAATGATATTAGAAATTAAAATGAACTTATTGATTGAGGTGAAATGAGAAATCAATAGAATTTGCATTTTACTTGAAGAATGACTTGATAGATCTGTCCAAGAGCATTGAAAAGACAGAGTGAAATCTGCTTAAAAGAGCTTCCACAGTCATATACCTATGTTTTGTAGCTTTTCTTCTTGAGTAGAGAAATAAAACACTTTTTTTATTCTCTTATGGTAAAAACAATCACTTCTTTATAAAACCTAAATACTTAAGCTTTTTATATATTATTGTTGTACAGTCATTTCAGCCATGTTTAACTCTTTATTAATCCCCAACTAATATTTTCTTGGCAAAGATACTAAGGTAATTTGCCATTTTCTTTTCTAACTCATTTTGCAGTTGAGGAACTCAGGCAAGAGTGAAATGACTTCCCTAGGATCATATAGCTAGAAAGGTCTGAGGCCAAATTTGAACTCAGGCCTTCCTCATTCCAGACCATTGCTCTGTGTATTTATGATGATGCCTTTTTATATATACCCAAGATAATTAATTCTTTTAGCCTAGTCCATTATAGATTTTTCAGTTTTTCATTGCTCATATGATTAATGACAGTAAAGAAAAGAAATTACAAAGAAATATCCAGAAGAAATTGTGATTCTGTAAATATAAAGAACCCTGATTGTGGGAATTCCCTTTGCCAGTCAGATTGGAATACATTCATGTTTACTAGATAGATTCTAGGCAGTTCCCTGAGGTATACAAGAGCAGGTGACTAGTCTATAATCAAAGTTATTAAGTATCAAGAGGCAGGATTTAAATTCATGTCTTTCTGACTGCAGACTGAGCACTTAGAGGCATTTTATCTTGCTAGTTTAATATAGCATCAATGCTTTAAAGCAAATAACTAATGAACATTATTGATCATTATAAGGTACAGATTAATGGTCTGAAATGTTGCTTAGTCAGAGGAAGGGTAAATCAAGCTATTTCCTTCTCTTTCTTACTTCAAACTTCTGCCTGAGTTCCATATTTCCTTCTTCATCCCCTTCTGGAATGGGCACATTGTAGTATTCACCTTCTTCTTGATTAAGCAACTTATACCTTTCAAAGAAATGGGAAAAAACTGTAAGTTTACTTATTTTCAAATCAATAACAACAGTTTATGCAACACTTCCCTTCAACCAGTGATTACAATTTTTGAGGAAGGCAGTGTTTGATCAGATATAGCAAGTAGGTTCTGTTCAGTCACTTCTGGAGAAGTTGTTTGGACTCCTTTGAAAAGAGTTTTTATAATTCTCTAAGCAAAGCTTTAAGAAAAATAACTTTATTTGCAGATATATTTGACTAAATGAGGTCTTACCATCCACTTGCTGGCATTTTCATAAGCTCTGATACCCCAAATGAAAGTGAACCCATAAAATCATTTCTTGTTGTTCGGTCCCAGTCCCAGATCTCAACAGATAACCGTCTATCTTTATCGGTAGGTTTTAATTTGCTAGAAAGAAGGAGAGAAAGAAAAGCACATGCTCATCATCTCAGCACGAATCAGAGAGAAATTGTTCCCAATGACATCCCAACTTCACTGTATTACTTCTCAGGAATTCATTGTTCTCTTTAGAGAATAGAGAAGATAATAGTAACATTCTGTTTATTCGTTACCCTAAAAAAAGAGAATCATAGTCATAAAGACATGGAAATAATCTAAATATCATGATTATT
Source organism: Macrotis lagotis (assembly GCF_037893015.1). Lineage (NCBI taxonomy): Eukaryota > Metazoa > Chordata > Mammalia > Peramelemorphia > Peramelidae > Macrotis > Macrotis lagotis. Next base: position 216,913,377 of record NC_133659.1, on the reverse strand, counting down.
TGCAATAAATATAGCTCATTAAAAACAAGAATGGAGCACACACAGGAGGGATGCATTATTAGAGAAGAGATTTTTATTATTTGTCCTTCATTCTTGAAGAGACATGCCATCACAGAGGTGGTGTCATGATATGCAAATGAATTTAAGTAAGGGAGGGCTGTGCAAAGTTACCAGCTTCACTCTCCTCTGGAGCCATCTGGGTCCAATAGCAAGATATAGATCAGATGACTGGAGATGGCCCTGGATATAGTGGTTTTTCCCAGATCTCAGTTTGACTGAGGTAACATTTATTCAGTGATTAAGGTTAGATAAGAAATGAGGTAAAGAATGGCTTCTTTTACCTAGTCCAAATAAAGAAATCAATCTGGGAAGGTAAGATTCTCAGGGTTTCTTGCCAAAACAGAAAGAACTGCTATTTACACTTACTCTGAGCCATCAAGACCATCAATGAATGACCAAGTGAGGCTTGAGTTGGGACCTATTGTTGACCAGTTAATGAAAGAGTATTTTGGGTTTAAGGTATGGTCCTTAAGAAATCTTAACCTATAAATCCCAAGATAAAAAGTTTCAACGAGCAAAATTTACAATCATTTGGGCAGAACACCTACAGGCAAGTGTATGATTCCCTATGTGGACAGAGGGAGAAGAGGAAGGGAAAGAAGGGAGTGGGGGAAGGAAGAAAAGATGGAAGAAAGGAAGGAGAGAAGGAAGGAAAGAAGGAAGGAGCTGTATTGCTCAATGAACTGGATAGTTGGGTCCCCAGTGGGGCAGCTGATATTGGTCACAGGTTGTTGTTTGTCCTTCATTCTCAAAGGGGACCATGGCCTGAGGAAGGTGATGCTATGATGTACAAGTTAATTAGATTTAAGAGAGGGAGGGCTGTGCAAACTCATCAACCTCACTCTCTTCTCCAGAGACATCTGGGTTCTGTGGCAAGATATAAATCAGGATGACTGGAGATGGCCTTCGATTCAGTGGGAGACTGACTTTTTTTTAAGTTAAGGTCTTTCCCCAGGTCTGTTTGACTGAGGCAAAGCCTATTCAGTGATTAAGGCTAGGTAAGAAATGAGGGAAAGAATGATCTCTTTTACCTAGAGAAGAAGAGAAGAGGTTTCTACTTACAATGTGAATGACTCATTCCACTGTGGGTTTAAGGTGGAGCGGATAGTTTTGGTTTTTTGTTTACTTTCATTCTTAGGGTCAGGGATAAGTTTCAGCTTCACATAGGGATCTGAAAGTCCATTTGGATCCATTGGGATTAAGTTTTTTGCATCTCGTACTATACAAAGAGAAAATGGGAAAAAAGCAAATGTTAATAAAAATGGGCTATTATATACACAATTTGATAATGGAAATCCAGGCCAAATGGAAGAAATGTCAAGTTGGTAAAGGACTTGGGAGAGGGTAACAAAAGTCAGAGCTTGTTCACACAGATGTTTGCTTTTAACAACTGCTATAAAAACCAGATTCTCTTATCCCCCATCTATCCCTAAATCCCAGATCTTCCTTTACCCAGAGAGCTACAACTAGCAATTCTGAATAGAGTCAAAATGGTCACAGGGCAAAAAAGCACAAAAACACTTAAAATATTTTTTAAAAAATGAACAAAAACAGTTGGAAATGAGGGAATGACCTTGGAAAGAGACTAGATCTCAGAATAGAAAGCCTGAAGGAAGAGACCCTGAGCTAATAATGCAAGACTGCTGCCAGGTGGGTAGACTTGGTTGGGGAAGAAAGTTGGGAAGAAACATACCTAGAGGTGATGTGTTGGGGATAGGGAACAATCATGTCACCCAGTAGTACATTTATATTTTTAATAATTACTTTTGCTAACTAGGCGCTAAGCTCAGTGGCTGCTGCATCCAGAAGTAGTATAAAAGTATGAATAGTACTCTCCAAATTCTAAAGCCTCTGAGCAAAAAAAACTCTGGGCAGCTTTGTGGTACAGGGCAGGATAGAGTGCAAGACCTGGAATTGGAAATATCTGATTTCAAATTCAACCCAAGATATTTAACCTTTTTCTGCCTCATATTCTTCATTTGAACAATAGGAATAATAACAGTACCTACCTCATAGGATTAAATGAAGTATTTGCAGAGAGCTTTGCAAACTTTTAAGGTCTTAATGCTAGCTATTATTAGTATTAATTACATAATCATTAATTATTATTAGTCATCTAGGACAGTCATAGTGGTTATAGTGCCCGACCACTTTAAAGTACTTTAATCATGAACCGAGATGAAATTGCATCTTAAATACTTAGTGAGGGGGCGGCTAGGTGGCATAGTGGATAAGGCACCGGCCTTGGAGTTAGGAGTACCTGGGTTCAAATCTGGTCTCAGACACTTAATAATTACCTAGTGGCCTTGGGCAAGCCACTTAACCCCATTTGCCTTGCAAAAACCTAAAAAAACCCCCCAAAAAACAAAAACGAAAATACTTAAGTGATCCTTCACATCTATCACAACTTCATTTTACCTCTTTGTAAAGCACCTATAGGGTGGTCTTAGGATCAGATGAGAATATTTTTACATATTATATATGCACATAATATATATAACATATAAAACACTTTGCAAAACAAAGTGCTATATAAAAATCATTATTTTTAATTACTCTATCAGTGATAACTTTACTTAACCCAAACATATATTTACAAACTTTAAACTCAACAAAATAAAAATATTAGACTAATATCAAAACATAGAAATGTCCTGTGTTTCATCAGAATCCAAATCTGCCTCATGTTTTAAAAAAGTGACATCAGTGGGAATAATTGATTATAGCCCAGGCATTTGGGACAGATAATAGAAAACTGACACATTTCCTCAAATCACACTTTTAAAAATTTGAAATCTCCTAAAGAAACGACACTGAGCTTTACTTTTAAAAACAAAAGTTCATTCTGTACTTTCTAGTTTCATAGATTCAGATGACACAAGCTGAAGATTCATCTGTCAATTGGGCACACACATGGATTAAATCTAATGCTGGGACTCAGAAGCTTTAAAAAAAACAAAACAAAAGAAAACAAAACTGGTTTATGTACCATTCAGTAAATGAATAAACTCCTTGAATCCAAAATTCTATCAGGGAACTTAGAGGCAATAGCAGTGGTAACAACAACAGGTTTTTGAAGTACAGGATATATAATCTCATTTGATTCTTATTGTAACTGTGATATGGAGAGCATTTTATAGAATCTGAAAGGTCAAATGACTTGCCAAGTGTTGGATGTATAGATTTGAACCCTAGCACTCCACTCGTTTGTCATCAACTGTAGTATAACATAAAATATAGCAGTCAGTCAGTACATAATTATTAGCATCTTACTATGTGCTGGGGAATTATATTAAGTATAGGGAATACAAAAAAACCATTCTCTGTTCTCAAGAGAAACAACATGTAAAAAACTTGTTGTTCAGGCATTTTTCAGTCATATCTGACTCTCTGTGACCCAAGGTTGAGTTTTCTTGACAAAGATACTGGAGTGATTGCCATTCCCTTTTCCATTCCATTTTATCACTGAGGAAACTGAGGCAAGTAGGGTTAAGCATCTTGCCCAGGGCTCTGTGACCCTGGGCAAGTGCCTGAGGCCAGATTTGAAATCAGAAAGATGAATCTTCCTGACTCCAGGGAGGGTACTCTAGCCATTGTACCACCTAACTGTTATATATGTTATATATGATATATGCAAGGAAAATTAAAAACAACAGACTATATTCAGTTTTTTAATGGTGCATATCTACCAGTAAAATATTTGTGTGTGTGTGTATGTATTTGTGTGTGTATGTAAATGACTCTGAACAAGTCCCTAAATTCCATATTGCCCTAGGCAAACCTCTAAAATGAATTTTTAGCCTTTTTGTGTATCAGGATCCCTCTAAGAGTGTGATGAAGTCTATACAGACTTAAAATAATGTTTCTAAATCCATACAATAAAATGCATAGGATTACAAAAAATTATATTCAAATAGAATTATCAATTTACATTAATTGAAACACAGGTTCACAGAACCCAAGTTAAGAATATCTGCTCTAAAAATGCAAAGTATTTGTCAATTTGTCATGGTTTAGGCAGTTTTTATCTAGTAGCTTCTATGCCAGTGAAATAACTGGTCCATCATGAAAAATGCTTTCATTATTCAGAGAAAGAACTGATGAGTCTGAATACATATTGAAACAAACTATTTTTCACTTTTTTTCATATTATCTTCCCCTCTTTCCTCCTTGGGTCTGTGTCTTCTTTTACAACATGTAGTATAGTAATACGTTTTTTCATGATTGAACATGTATGACATATCAAATTATTTACCATCTGAGCAATGGGGGAAGTAGAAAATTTGAAACTCAAAATTTTAAAAGAATGTTAAATATTGTCTTCATATGTAATTGGGGAAAATAATTTTCCAGAATGTATTTCTATTATATATATACATATATGTATTATCATACATATTATAGCAATATAATATGTACAAGTATTGTAAAATATATAAAAATATAAAGAAATATTTCAAAATAATTTTATTTAACAGCATGGAACCTCACTAAAATTATTGTACTTTTTAATGAGAGCAATGTGTTTGAATATGGCTCATTATTTTTTAAAACCCTGGTTTAGCATGTTATAGAGAGCATCAAATAGTTTCAACAACTGAAAAAATATTTCACAAAGATATAGATATTCAAAGGGAAGAAATGGATTTGTTGAGGAAACTAACTCAAGATATTTATTGTTTTAATCCCATCCAGAAATTATGTAAGCTTTTGTTTAAATTTGGCTATATATTTCCATCTTCTTTGAGATTAAAATAGCAGTTTCAATATTTTCTTCTCACACACTCCACTATGGAAACTACTGGTAGAAAGAATCAGAGGAGTCTCATTCATTCTCAGAATTTTAACCAGACGAATCATTCAAACAGCTAAGAATTATGAGAAAAGGGTCATGTTTGGTATCCTGGATGAAGTGCTATATTTTAAGAATCAGAAAGACCTAATTTCATGTTCCATTTGATCCTTATGCCCTTATGATCTTAGGATCCTTTTTTTTTTTTTTTGCAAGGCAATGGGGTTAAGTAGCTTGCCCAAGGCCACACAACTAGGTAACTATTAAGTGTCTGAGGCTGGATTTGAACTCAGGTACTCCTGACTCCAGGGCTGGTGCTCCATCCACTGTGCCACCTAGTTGCCCTCCTGATCTTAGGAAACTTATGACTCTAAGAAAGTCATACAATCCTCTCTATATCTTAGGCAACTCCCTAGGCCCTATTTGATAAAACTTAGTTACTAGTTTAGATTTGCTTCTGTGTAGGGAATTTCCACCCTTTACAAAATCCCAGTGCCTTTCTATATTCATATGTGGTACACAAAACAATGTAATGTAACATAGAGATGCTGAACTTGAAGTCAGAAAACCTAGGGTTCAGTATTCTGGCTCAGACATGTACTAGCAGTAGAATCATGGGCAAGTTATAGAATTTTTTTTGTGCCTTAGATTTCTGATCCCTAAAATACATACTGTGATATTTGTACTACCAATTGGATAGTGAAGAAAATGTTTTGCAAACTTCAAAGTGCTAAGTAAGTCGTTTTTTAAAATTTTAAGGCAATGGGATTAAGTGACTTGCCCAAGGTCACACAGTTAGGCAATTAAGTTTCTGAGGTTAGATTTGAACTCAGGTCCTACTGACTCCAGGGCCGATGCTCTATCCACTGCACCACCCAGCTGCCCCCTAAATATGAGTCATTATTGGTGCTGCTGTTATAAATAAATCCAAACCACTTGTTGAAAGTTATTGGGTGGGGCAGACAGGGGATAGAGCACCAGCCCTGAAGTCAGGAGTACCTGAGTTCAAATCCGACCTTAGACACTTAATAATTACCTAGCCATGTGGCCTTGGGCAAGCCACTTAAACCCATTGCCTTGCAAAAATCTAAAAAAAAAGGTATTGGGATAAGCCATTTCTCTTTACTGAGTTTCATTTTCTTCATCTGCAAAATGAAGGAGAAACAGTCGATGATTGCTAAGGACCCTTGCTAATTCTAACAGTCCAACTTATGGAGCTGCATGAACTTGGGAGAGGTGCTGCATAGCAATTCAGTATACTTCTTCTGGTCTATTAGAGCCTTGTGCCTTCAAAGAGTACATTTCCTGTAATGTTAATAGATCATAGAATGAGAGCAGAAAAGGAAGTTTGTAATTAGGCCCAAGAAATCATTTGGTCTGACACTGTCATGGCAATCATAGATAGGAACTTGAAATTCAATAAATATAGGAGGTTTTTAGGTTTGAAATATAAATCTCTGGCCAAATGTAGCAGGCTAATTTTTAAACTGATAATTTTGTATGACCTGTGAATGATGGTATAAATATCCATAAAATCCTTGGCAGAAAAAAAGGGTCCCCACTTTTTTATCTAGGTGATACAGCAGATTAAGTGCTCAAAGTAGATTCAGGAAGGCCAGTATTAAAATTTGACTTCAAAGACATGTTGACTATGTGACTAATTCTATAAACATTTACTTCTGTAGAGAACTATAGGGAATGGGGGGAACAGAATCATTAGGCAAAGCACATTTTTATCAAGCAAGTATAAAATAGTAGAGGGACAAGACATAAATACATAATTGCACACATTGTTTCATAGGGGGTGCCTAAGGATGGGGGACCGTAGAGGCTCCATTAGGAGGGAACATTTGGATTGGGGTTTTGATGAATGACTTTCTATGCATAGACACAGGATATCCCACCAGTAAATAAACACACTGAAGCTTCTGTTTGATTCTCAGCTTTGCTACTGACTAGCTTCATAAATTTGGATTACAACTTCCATATTTGTGCAATAAAGAGATGAAGTTCAAACTCAGCTTGTCATTTGAGATCTTCCACAATCTGGAACCAGAATATCTGTGTAGCTTTATCTAACAGTACTCCCTTATACTTATCTTATTAGGCTTATTAAGTATTACTCCCATTCCTGTGATGTATTACAATCAACCTAACCTATTAGCAATTCTCCATGAATGACAATTTTATCTTTAGTTGCTTTTGCCACTGTATAGTCCATCCCCTCAGAAATGGAACACACTGTCCCTCTCACCTTTATCTATCTCTGTTAAGGGAATTCCTACCTCCATTCAAAACATTTCCCAGGAGCCACCTTGAAGCCCTTGAAGCCCTCTGCTCTGTCCCTCTTGAAATTAACCTCTAATTACTTTAAATTTGCTTATGTCTGAATGATAACACTCCTCTCCCTCCTTTCCCAATAGAATATAAAGTCTTTGAAGTCAGGAACTATTTAATTTTTGTCTCTTCATTTCTGGCCCCTTGCACATAAGCAGATATTTAATAAATGTTTTTTAAGTTCTTTTTTTTACTGTAACATACAGATTGGTAGAGAAAGTTATGGTGTCATGGAAAGAGAGCTGACCTAGCAGTCAAGTTTGATGAATAATAGCAATGAAGCTATACTTATTTTCTGAAATAAGATCCCAGGTTGACTAGGTTTTTCTTTTTTTTTTTTTTTTAGTTTTTTTTTGCAAGGCAAATGGGGTTAAGTGGCTTGCCCAAGGCCACACAGCTAGGGAATTATTAAGTATCTGAGACCGGATTTGAACCCAGGTACTCCTGACTCCAAGGCTGGTGCTTTATCCACTACACCACCTAGCCACCCCAAGGTTTTTCTTTATACTTAGTATCATAAAATGATAAGAGATTCTTTTATCTACTGACTTTAACTCTACAAGAATAGGCAACATTCTTACATTCTTGCCAAATAAAGTGGGAAACAAGTTGTGCAAAAAAAAAAAAGGAATACAAGTTTTGGCCAGAGTCCAATGAAACATCAAGAAGGAATTTTTTTAAAAAAAATTTCTTCTTGAAATAAGAGTAGAATTACAGAGCGTAAAGAACAAACTCATAAAAAATACTTTCTCTAGGAACTTGTGGATGAGATGTTGACTTGAAAGGTCACAGCAGAACCCAACTCTCCATATATATAGGCCAGTAAATATTTTAAAAAATCAAATAATAAGAAAAATTTAAAGAGAAAGTGTCTTCATCTATCCAAGGACTTCCCAAAAAGATAGCCAGAAACCTGTGTATATTGAGAAAATGGTCATAACAGGAAAACCACTGAACACAGATAAGCAAACCAAAACTCTGCAAGTGCACCACTAAGAGATGCTCCAGGGGCACCTGGAAGTTGAGCTATCCTATAGCTAAGGAGGAGATGCTGGCAGTTAAAAGCCTGGTGTGTTTGGACAGGGAAGTTGTGGGAGGCCACACATCTCTAGTACTGCAACATGAGATACTCCAAAAGACCGAGAAGACCACAGTGCTCTGTATAGACTTTCCAGGGAGTCATGAAACATGCTGGTGTTTTGACCTCAGATACATCAGTGAAGGTGTAAGACAATAGGGCAAGATTCCAGAAAATCAAGTCAAGGAACAAACCAGGACCCATTCAGAAGTTTAGGAGGGACAAAAGGTTGATCTTTTCACAAAGTTCTAATCAGAGGATAGAGATATGATTAAATAGAAGAAGCTATAGAATACTATGAAGAAATAATATGAATTAAGAAATGCCCAAGACGCAAATACAGAAGAAGAGAATAATATCATGATAACTATGAGCAGGGCCTCAGGAAAAAAATGAACTATATAATGACTATAGGAATACCTGGAAGAAATGAAGCATCATATTATAAGTGAAGTGAAAGCTATGGAGGAAAGACTTAGTTAAAGTTTTCTTACTGATCACTTTTAATTAAAGAAAAACGCTGAGCTAAGTTTAGAAATTCAATGCTCTCATAAAGCATTTTAATTAAAAGGGAATTGTTTTTTTCAGCACCACCTGCAAATCGCTGAATGTCAAGAAAACCTCTTATCCCTCATAACCTCAGTTCCTGAAAAATTCCATGACATCTGTTTGCTATATTTGAAGGCCTGCAGTCACAACTGATACATTTCCACAAACTTTACTGTCCATCCTTGACCAATTAAAAACAACCTTATCTCCCTCCTAGGAGCCAGGGAGTCTGTTATCCTTGGTCCAGTATCCATAGCGTCAGCAGCAAATGGGTCTAATACATCAATTAAGAATTTCTTTGAGACAGAGAGGAAGGATTGCTGGCCCCAGGTGAGTGTTAGTCCACTCTTCTTAATATAACCAATCATATTGTCCTCATTCCCATGATACTGCCAACTTTATAACCAATTGTATTATTTTCCTGACCTACCCTGTTTTGTTCTATGTTTTATGTTTAAAAAGAAATTGTACCTCCTTCTCTTGTGGTAAGGCGAGGTATCCATTTGACCTACTTGGTTGACAGATTCATGTTCTGCTAATAAATTGCTATCATGCTTAGTGAAAATATGCCTTAGTTTACTTTGACAAATTTTATTCTCAATATAGGCCAAGGTGGGGGGGAACCACATTTTTTTGAATATGATTATGCTCAACTTTTAGAAACCTAGGAATTCAACTAAAAAACAGAAACAACTTCAACGAGGTAGCACAAAATAAAAATAATGTATATGAATGATTATATTAAATCATGGAAGAGATAGAAAGAGAATGTGCATAAATATAACTACACAAAGTATAAAAATTTTAGAGTCTACACACCAAGATAAATATAGGAATTATATGATTATAATGAGAAAACGATCATTACAGAAAATTAAATCCATCTAAATAACTGAAAAGATATTAATTGCTCATGGCTGAAATATGCCAAAAAAGAAAATAACAATTCTACCTAAATACATTTACTTATTCAATATCAAGACAGTTAAAATACCAAAGACTTACTTTACAGAACTAGGAAATATAACATTAAAGTTCATCTGAAGGAACAAAACTCAAGAATCTCAAGGGAAAAATGGGAGTGGAAAAATAGAAAGGGAACCTAGCAGCATCAAATCTCTGTAGTATACTACTGAATCATAATCATCAAAACTACTTAATACTGATAAAAAAAAAGATTGGAAAGAGCAGCTGGGTGGTGTAATGGATAGAACACTGACTGTGGAGTCAGAAGGACCTGAGTTCAAATCCAGCCTCAGACACTTAATAATTGCCTAGCTGTGTGCCCTTGGGTAAGTCACTTAACCCCATTGCCTTAAATAAACAAAAAATTAGAAAGCTGATTTTTGAGACAAATTAGAAACACAAGACCCAGAAGCAAACACACCTAATGGCATATATTTAATAAAGTCAAAGATCTCAAGTCTTGAGAGAAGGACAAGCTATTCAATAAAGACTTCCAGGAAAACTGGAAAAAAAAAGCCAAAATTTGGTTTTAACCAACATCTCACACTATATTCCAATGTTTTAAAAAAGATACATGAAATAGATATAAAAGATCTTATCAAAAACAAATCATAGGAACAAGAAAGAAGATACTTTTCATAATTATGAATGGGAAGAATTTTTGACTAAATGAGGGAAGGAGAGTATTAAAGGAGAAAAATAGACAATTATGATTACATAAAATCAAAAAGATTTCATGAATAGAATCAATCTAGTATAAATCCTTGTGTAGGAACTTTCTCCAGCAGAATCCTAATATACAAACTATATAGTGATATAATACAAATATATAAGGACAAGAACATGAGATAAATTTTATGCTAGAAGCAATAAGGAGGTAATCACTAAAATTTTCACGAGAAGGGGAATAACATACTCTGACCTTAGTCTATCATTCCAGTGCTTTAGAAATATTAATTTGGCAATTGAATATGAAAAGACATTTACGAAATGCTTTCTATATGTCAAGAACCATTTTTAAAAAGTATTTATTTTGAATTTGACAAATACCAAATAAGATCAACATGTCTAAATACAAAGTAGAACAGAAAGATAATTTTGTACATAAAATTGTTAATCTTTATAATTTCCATTTTCTTTTATATTTTAAATGTATAATAAATTATATAAGTAACTTTCAAAGGTGTTTTGCATGTATTAATGGGAAACAAAGAAGTGAAGAGAATCCTTGCCCTCAAACTGGATAATATATATGAGTGGTAGCCAGGGAAAGTTATTTTTCTTTGGAGATTTACAGAGATGAGGAGTGAAAATATAAGGGACCAGTATATAATCTTCTTTTACAGGAGGTTCTGCAACAGAAAAGCTGGGGCAGGGGGTATCTGGGGAAGGCAACATCTAGGTGTCTGGGAAGAAGCAAAAAGAACCATGGCTGGAGGCTGTCTAAATGCTGGATGTTAAATGAGGCACTCACCAACCAAATCAGTGAGACCCCAGGATGGTGGTTCCAGAATAAAAAGGATTAATTCCTCCTGGATGTATGTGGTCCAGGAGGTGAGGTGAGAATGAATAGAAGAGAAGAATAACTAGAGGCAAGAATTCCAGTTAGGGATTACTATAATAATTTAGGCAAGTAGTAATGAGACTCTGAATTTGTAGAATGGGAATAAAAGAGTCAGATACAAGAAATGTTAATAGAATCAACAAGACTTTGAATTTGGTTAAATAAAAGTGAGTGAGAAAGAAGAGAAGAGAATGACTTTGATGTTGAAAATCTAGATGACTAGATACACGATGGTATAAAATAAATTAAATAATATGAGATAAATGATTTAGATAAGATATTTCCTTCCAGTTATAAATTAATAATCATAATTCTAGGTCCTGCAAAAGGCAGTGGTAATAGCCTACAAGTTTTTCTTTCTTTTTTGTAAGAATATATTCTTGCCAGAGAAAAGTAAGACAATGGATTAGCCACTTTCTGCAAACTTCAATCCTTAATCTCCCTAAAAAGAAATTATTGACATTAATTAGGGTTAAATTCACAACCACAGGAAGAGAACAGAGAATTCTTGTACAAGTACCTTATGGATTCTATTATCTAGAAATTACAGTATACCTTTACCACCATCTTCCATATACTTGAGGCATGAACATAAGCATATTTGTAGACTTGGGCCAAGGGCCCAGGCCAGGGATCTCTGAACATATAATACTGTGAAAGAAGTAGGAAATAGAGAAATTGTGATACTATTAGTAGGAAAGGGAGACAGTTGAGGAAGAAATTAAGTGGAATACCTGAGGAAGGACAGTACATTGACCTGAATGAAAAGGGACTGAAAGATTCCTGGAACCAAGTTCATCCCCTGAGATTCCTAAGATCTAGGACTTTCCTGCAGCTCCAGAGACTCTTGCATGAAGCTGTGGGAATAGGTAATTCAATCTCTACCAGAAGCATATGATAAAAGAAAAACAAACAAATAACCCACTGAATATCATAATTTGGGAAAAACACAGGCAAGCTATCGAGTATTCTGAATTTAGACAACAAAACATCAACCAAAAGAATACAATATCACAACAAAAAATAATTTACTTATGAAAAGCTTAAATTTAACAGTCAATGATGGATAACAAATTTTATCATTTGTCAGGAAAAATACCTTCAAATATGAAGGAAAGGACATTTGAATAATAGGATTATCCTCATTCATGAGAAAATATATAAAAAAATAAGAGTATGTTTCAAAAGGAGAAAGGAATTCAACTACAACCCAAAATAACCTGAGTCTAAACCAGCAATGAAAAAGAAGCATTCAACAAAAGAGAGCTGTTCATGGAGGGGAGGGAAGAGGGGAGGGGAGGGGAAAGGAGGGAAAGGGAGGGCAGGGGAGGGGAGAGGGGAGGATAGAGGAGAGGAGAGGAGAGGGAAGAGAAAAGAAGAGAATAGGAGAAGAAAACATAAAATAATATATCTAATAATTAAAAGCATGCCATTCGAAAGAAAACCACAACTACCACCACCACCCAAAAACAATAATGAGAGGAAACTACTGGGAAAATTTAATTACCAAGCTTGAATACAGAGATAGAATGTAGCTCTTTCTCTCCTTTGCAGAGATGGGAAATTATGGTTATATAATACTGCACATGATATGTAAAACTTGGTTGATGTGTATTAGTTTTGCTAAATTTGTAATTTGTAATTATCCCTTTTGTCTTTATTCTTTGATAGAAGGAATTGCATTATGTGGTAGAAGTGAAAAGAAAAGGATATATTGGGAAATCAAGATGATGTAAAAATTAAGTTTTTGTTTTTGTTTGTAATTTTTCTCAGTCGCCAAGCATTTATTTTCTCTCTGCCTTGCCTAAAAAAGGTAAACCCTTTGTAATAAATAATCAGTCAAGTGAAACAAATCATCGATAGACTTTTAAATTAAAAAAAAATTAATGGGGTTAAGTACCTTACTCAAGGTCACACAGCTAGGCAATTATAAAGTATCTGAGAACAAATTTGAACTCAGGTCCTCCTGACTCCAGGATTGGTGCTCTATTCACTGCACAACTTAGCAGCCTCGCATCAAAAATTTTTAAAAGATTTTAAAAAGCACACATTCAGGGGTGGCTAGGTGGTGTAGTGGATAAAGCACCGGCCTTGGAGTCAGGAGTTCCTGGATTCAAATCCGGTCTCAGACATTTAATAATTACCTAGCTGTATGGCCTTGGGCAAGCCACTTAACTCCATTTGCCTTGCAAAAACCTTAAAAAAAATAAAAAGCACACATTCTCCTTTAACCTGAAAACCAGTGACAATTTTTCTGGAACCTAATTGTGACAAGGATGAACCATCTGAAGACCAAAATACCTCAGATTTATGTTGTTGACTATTTCAGAATGGAAAAACTGCCCAATTTCCTAACTGTGATGCAGATATGGTATACTAATCACATTCTTTTTTTTTTTTAATGCTGAGATGTTTTATTTTGCAGTTATCATCTGTCAAAGCCATATTAAAGCAAAGTCAGACCAACCAAGGCTGAAGACTTACATAATTTCTTGATAAAGCATGTAAAATTTTCACCTAATATTCAGTCAAACAATATATTGGAAAATGATTATGTAAGACATAGGCCCAGGCTTGGCAGAGACAAAGCAAATATAACCATTTCAAAAAGAATCCCACTTGTACAATAATTGTATCCTGTGAGCTTAAATAGCATATTTTTCTATTCAACATCTTTTTGGGCACTATTACCTCAGAATCTCTAGAGAAAGGAGATAGTGTTAAATATATATAAAAAGGACACTCACTACTTATAAGACATGGAGGGGAAGCTTCCTTTAACTCTAAAATGAATCAAACACAAAGTTCAAACTAAGGTTCCTCTGCCATCTATCAAATGTTCCAAAATGGTTTTTTGAATTTTTAGCCTCAAGCTGTGGTAGTGACTAGAAGCAGGAATTAGGAACCCCAGCTGGCAGCCTGATGGAGTGGAAAGAACATCAAGTCTGATCTAGAATATCTGAATTCAAGTCTTAAGTCCCCACTTATTATCTTTGCAACCTAGGACAATCACTTAAATAAAGGTAATTATTAAGTGTCTGAGGCCAAATTTGAATTCAGGTCCTCCTGATTCCTGTGCTGGTGCTCTAACCACTGCATCATCTAACTGCCCCTAGGTGTTATTTTTATTTATATTTTAGAGAAAAGAAAACTCAGGAAGATGGAGGCTGAGTCACTCAGGTCAAAAAGCTAGGAAGTGCCTGAGTTGGAATGTCTTCATGTCTTTCTGACTCTAGGTCTAATTCTCTGTTCTCTGTACCTCTTTGCTACCTCTATAGAGCACAGATTTTATTTCGGACTTCTATTTCTAACTTTCCTCCAGCCTATATCTATAGGTGAGGACTTTATTGAGTGAATCATTTTTTCTTAGGGGTTCTTAATCATTTTTTTGTGTCATGGTCTGCTTTGGTAGTCCTGTGAAATCTATGGACCTTTCCTCAGAATGATATAGTAGAAGTGGGCCTCAAACCCAGGTCTTCTTGATTCTTAAGTACATAATGCTACCCAAATTATTTCAGCAGCATTATACTCTTTACAACTGTCTACCACCATAGGGAAGAAAATGTGGTTTCTTTGGCCATAGTTATTAATAACAAGAAACATTTGGGTAATAGGCAAAAGATTCCATAAATGTTTAAACTACACAACATTTAAAGACATTAAGATGTTTTATGCCTATACTAGTCAACTAGTATATACTAGTCAACCCATGATAAGACAGTCTTTGATATTTTACAATTATGCCAATCATTTACTTTTCTCCCAACAAAGAATGAAACTAGACAAGAAGACTCATGAAGGTATCAACTATTTTATTGTTAAACTATCAAATCACCTTAACTCCAAAAAGCTACAGTAAAATATATGGGAAAATTGATATGTTAATTTAGTGCTTATGATAATTTGGAATTATTTCATTTCTCAAATTGTAAGATAAGTCATCAGATTCAATATGGACTTTAAAGCTTGAAAAAACACCAAAGAGTCATCACCCACTTCTTCACACAACTGTGGTCAATCAGATGGTCATACAGCATGGAGTTGTCATGGTTACAGTGCAAGTTCTATCAGGTACATACCAAGTTGAAAAAGCCTTCAATATGGGACTAGTGATAGGCTGTGATTCTGTTGTCCGCCTAGGCATGTTCAAGAGATGTTCATTATCAAAACAATGCCCAGGAGGAGCATTGTTTTTCTTCAAACATTTATGAAAATCATTTTAGTATGCTGTGTAGAGGTGGTTACTTTCTTTGGTAGAAGGAATATTGGTGCTTCTTAAATTTTAAAGTACAAAATAAATATCATCTACTATTATTAGCATCAACATAGATCTCAGTAGCATAGAAGGACTTGTAAAATCTGTCTTCTAGGACCACTTAATCTTTAGTTTGTTAAAACTAAACCAAATATTTTTAATGTTGACATTCACCTGGCAAGGGAACATGTTAGGACATCTAGGACCAGAACATGTTAGAACATCTAGGACCAGAATACCATCTCATTAAGTCACTGAAAAAATTTGCCAACCAGCTGTTGATGATGTTTTATGGGCCTATGTTGAGGATTGTGCCTATTTAGGTCCTGAAATGATATTAATCAGTTCCCTTTTTGTTTCTCCTCTTGCATACATATTGATTGTGGTATAAATGGAAAAAAATTATAAATTTAAAGGGAAATTAGTGTCAAATCAAGGGGAAATTACTGTCAGTATGAAATTAAATGGAATGATTCTGCATTTTATTTGCAATTTTTTATACCAGGAAAAACATAGATCCTACTAAAACACATACTCCTACATTCTGTATCATTCTTAATTTTTGCCAATATAACAGTAAAATTGTTGATTAAATGAATAGCATGTGTCTTGGGACACTAAGGGCTTGCAAGATAACATGAAATCTCCAGCTATCTTGGAAAAAAATAACAAAACTATTAGAACACAAAGCAACCTAATGAAACCCTTTCCAGGAAAAAGGAAACTTCGTTTGTGTTCCTTATGCTTTCTCTAACTTATATTAATACATATTTAGGTAAGCCTAGACCTTTTGCCACTATGGTTGCCAATAGCACCTGAAACCTCTGTAGCTCCCAGAACATATCAGTCAAAATCCTTATTATATTCACTTATACTCAACAAGACATATGAGACTGAGGCAGAAGTCAGCTAGTCTCTGTCTTCAAATTAATGACTACAATCTGTTGGGCCTAGTATGCCCTTGGCTTGTGTCTCCCACAGGATCAAAGATAGAAAGCTAGAAGCTATCTTAGTGATCTCTAATCTAACCCTTAATTTTATAGACATTGAAAGATACATGATTTGCCCCAGGTCAGGCAGATAACAAATGGCATAAATGGGGTCTTCTGACTCGAAATAAGCAGTTTTACTAGACACTAGAATCTCATCTTGGATTCCATTTGGAATCCTTTTTTCTTCCTTTACTTTGACTTAGTTCAAATCCTCAGACATTGACCTTAGCCTATTTTTTAAAACAACAAATTCTATTTCGTCATAACAAACAAACAAGGGGCAGCTAGGTGGTATAGTGGATAAAGCACCGGCCCTGGAGTCAGGAGTACCTGGGTTCAAATCCGGTTTCAGACACTTAATAATTACCTAGCTGTGTGGCCTTTGGCAAGCCACTTAACCCTGTTTGCCTTACAAAAAAAAAAAAACCAAACACCCCCCCCCCCCAAACCAATCAAATGAAATCTTAAAAGCAGGTGAGCAAAACATAAAGGAGAATTGTGGATGACATACTACCAAAAAAGAAGTCTATGAGTTTTAAGCTTAACAAGAAAGTATTGGAGTCATCCACTGAATTTGACTTAATTGTTATTTAATGTTTGTCTTCAGTTAAATAGTTGCAAATGATTTCTAGATTGTTCTTTTGGTTCTCCTTCATTTGGCATAATTTGATACGCATTCCAATATCTTTCTAAAGTCATCATATTAATCATTTTGTAGCCATTATTCCATTCCATTAAATATATATATATGAACACACATACATATGTTCATATATGTAAATATGTATACACACACACATACACACAAATATATGGTTTATATGTCTGCATACACCTTTTTGTAATGTATTAAGCCATTCTCCAAATGTAATCAATTTTTTTCTGTATTTTGATACGGGAAATAATGCTTCTCTGATTATTTATGTAAAGGTAGCTCTTTTCTTCCCATCAATTCTCTCTTTAGGACTAATAAACTAACTAATAAAAGACAACTAGGTATCATGCTGGAAGGAGCACGACCTAGAATCAAGGAGACCTGAGTTCAAATAGTGGGACAAAAGGCAAATTAAAAAAAAAAAACACCATAAATTAAAAGGGAAATTAGAGTCAGTATGAAATTAAATGGAATGATTTTTGCATTTTTTTGTTTTTTCCCCAAGGCAATGGAGTTAAGTAATTATTAAGTGTCTGGGGTTAGGTAATTATTAAGTGTCTGAGGTCACATTTGAACTCAGGTCCTCCTGACTCCAGGGCCAGTGCTCTAACCACAGTGCCAGATAGCTGCCTGGTGATTATGCATTTTATGTGCATATTTTTTCAGCAGTCAACCAGCTGATAAGCATTTATTAAATTATTTCTTTGAGTCAGTCATTGTACTAAGGGCTATGGATGTTAAAAAAAAGGTAAAAAGAGTCACTGCTCTTAGGGATTTCATAGTACAATTGGAGCAGATAAAACAAAAAAAATTGTACAAAAAAGATACATCTTTATCTCTATATCTACATCAGACAAATTGGAGATAATGCATAAAAGGTCTGAATTTGAAAATATATTAAGTGCATATTTTTTTTTACCAAGGAAAAAACTTAGACACTTCCTAATTACATGACCCTGAGCAAATCACATAATCTCTTGGTCCTCAGTCTGCATATTTAAAACAAGGAAAATAATAACATGCACAATTCTGGATTTCTGTCAAATTGAAATAAGATAATACATGTAAACTGCCTCATAAACTTTGAAGTTGTAATAGTTTTATAAATATAAATGCTAGCTATAAAATTATTATTATTGTTAGATCACTAATACTAGTGGATGAAATGGAATTGATATTGTTATATCTTGTATTGCATAATTCCACATTGCGTTTCAAAACCAAGTGAACAATTTATAGCTTTAACAGCAGTAAATTAGTCTGCCTCCTTTCTTTCAGCATACCAACACAGCTTTTTCATCTTTAATTATCTTTGTCAAGATCACTGCATTGATAAGAGTTCTTAGTCTTTCCAAATTGCTTTCCTTTTCAATATTATAATCATTGTGTAAATTGTTCTCTTGGTTCTATTATAAAATAACCAGTGCCTCTATAAATATATTTGTATATCCAAAGTTCCTACCTAATTCCATACTCACTTTGTCTGAATTCTCATACACTGGCATCCAGTCTTTTTATTCAGAAATCTCTTCCAGTTGGTTCCCTACAGCTGGTACTATACTTTGGAATTCATATGCTAACTTTCCTTTCAAATTTATGTTAATTATATGTCTTTGATTATAAAAATGAAGGGGCTAGACTCCCATCCAGACTTTTCTCTGCCATGCCCCAGAAAGCTCTACATCCTGGAAGCCTGCTCTGGTCCTAAAATTCACACATTGAAAATAACTTGTCCCTGTTGTCTCTCCCTCCTCTCAAAACTTCAGAGGTATTCTCTGTCCTTGTCTCTTTTCTCAGGACTAAGAGTTTCAGAAGTTATCTTGTCACTCTTTTAAAGAGGATGCCCAGACCAGGCAGGTCTTATTTTTTTCCAGGTTTCACTCTAGACTTTCTCTACCATGCCTTCTCTGAGACAGGTACTTTGTATTGTTCCTCCTTTCTCCTTTTTAAGCTTCTTTTTATGTATTGTTCACTCCCATGCCCAGTTGGAATGTAAGCTTTTTGAAGGTAAAGAATGCTCTTTTTTTCTGCTTGCATTTATATTCCTAGTACATAATACGGTGCCTTAATTATTATTTTTTTAGCAAGGCAATGGGATTAAGTGACTTGTCCAAGGTCATACAGCTAGGTAATTATTAAGTATCTGAGGTCAGATTTGACCTCAGGTCCTCTGGACTCCAGGGCCAGTGCTCTATCCACTGAGCCACCTAGCTGCCCCCAGTGCCTTAATTATTAATATTATTAATTTTATTAATAAATACTTGTTGACTGACTGATTGAATGACCTCTGAGGTTTTTGCAGCTCTATATCCACGATTTTATTCATGATCCCTTCTGTAAATCAGCTGATTTTTTGACTATATGTAATTGTCTTGTACTCTTACATTCTTTATCCACCAACCTATCAACTCCTGGCCTTAACAACTTAATTTTGTTGTATCTTGTCCTAGAGATAACAAAGCCAAATGGATCTAAGGAAGGAGCTAACAAAAAGGCAGACTTGACTGATAGTCTACAGAAGTAGATGAATAGTTTTAAGGAAACAATGAACTGAAAGAGTCTTTATTTTCTATTGAGACTAATTGAACTTTAATGATTAGTTGAGATTGCATTTCCAAGTCTTCCAGTGGTAAAATGTTTGGCATGATAAGCATTTTTTCTTTTTCCTACTTCACAGAAGACTGGTTCAAAGATTGAGCTATAATGTTTGGCCACATCTAAAAAAAAAACAGTTGGGTGGAAACAGATGGAAAAAAAATAAATCTAGATTAACATGTTAGGTTTCATTGGGCCAGACTGTGAAGTTCTCCTGTTTTCTTTAAATTACATTTCCCCTGTTACTTTATGAAGAACATGTCATCCTCAAGTTTGTTTTACCCTTAACTTTCAGTCTTTCTTTGATATTTCTGCAAGTAGGAATGTGTGTATAAGCATCTGTCAGTTCTCCTTATGTTATCACACGACTATTCTGCTCCACAAATTGGTGAGCAGAACCTTTCAGCAAATATTCTTCAGGAAACTGGAAGAGCAGATTGCTTCTAGAACAGGATTTACCATATCCCCTTAAAGGAGTTATTATTAAGGGGAGGACGGTAGGTCAAGCTGTCTAGCATTAAAGAAAGCCTTTTACATGAGATTCTAAGTTAGTAAATGCTCTGTAGCAACTAGGCATGTGTACAGGGTACAGTTGCAAAAGTATAGTCTATTAAAATTTCAGCTTTTGATTGGTAGAAGAGGAGCTGGCAGAATCCAGGTCAGATAAACCAATGTTGTTATGGTGCAAGGTGATGACAGGATTGTATCAGTAAGTTAGGGCTGCAGAATTAAGACTAGGCAGGATCCAATATCAGGCAGGCAAGTGTCAAGAAGGTCATGGGCAGATGAAAAGATTCAAAGAGGGTTAGGCAAGAAGCACATCAAAAAAGCTGTTTTCCTTGAGGGGAGGGGAGGCTTGAAGAGCCCTGATAATAGAGATATTCTATCATTCTCTTCGACTTAAAAAGGTCTTGTTATAAAAGTTCATCTTTCCTGAGACTGAAAGACTCTACTTTAACATGAATGAATGAATGATTAAAAAATTATTAAACCTTTCTACGTACTAAACTCTTTGTCAGGATACAAATACAAAAGCAAGACTGTCCCTGCCTTCAACAAATTTATATTCTAATAGAGGAGAAGACAAAACACATTGGGGAGTGATGGTCATGTAAAGGCACTTTGGTACAGAAAAATTAAAAAGATGGAAGTTAGAAAAGGTCATAGAGAAATCTTTAATTGCTATACCCTATCCAGAAACATCATAGAATTGATTTGAACATGATTCCTCTAGTAGGGGAGAGTGTAAAGGAGAGGAAAGATTAGGTCAATCTTTTTGCCTCTGGCTCTATTTACCATTCCTATAAGTTTCACATCCATTGTGTCCTTCCCAGGTTAGAGTATGGGGGTGATGGTAGGAGAGTAGAGAATGAAGTGAAACCATGTTCAGGCTTTCCTGAACTAGTGGGTCAGAAGAAGTAGAAGAAGTATCAGGATAGTGGGTTTACAAAGGAAACAAGATTAGATACTCCAGCATACTGTCTCTGGCAACAAAGCAATCATCAAGAATTTGGACCAGGTAACTGGAGAGTGTCCAAAAATAATTAAATTCTTATGTGGAACTGGGGTTCATTTAAAATAAGGGTTTTTAGCCTGGGATACACAGATCTCCAAGAGGTCCACGCAGAAATGTAATTTAATTTTAAAACATTAGTTTGTAGGCTTTACCAAAGAGAGTCATGATGCCTATCCACAGTGTAGGGAAGCCTGTTAGGAGGGAAAGCTTTAGAGACAACTTTGATGTATTATCAGTGATCAAGATGATTCTGGTACCAGAAGTGGATAAGAGAGACTTCCAGAATGTTATCAACCACTTAAAACTAGCATATTTACATTTAACAGGCTGATTTAATAAAAGATGACATTTCTCAGCAAGAAGAAAATTCAGTTTCTAGTCCTAAAAAAGAACTAAGAGTTTTTCTCTGTGATGATATGAATTTCACTTCTAAAGATTTGAATTTCTAACTTGCTGTTTCAGTGATATTAAATTTCTCTGCCTGATTATAAGGCTCTTCCCTGCTTATCCAATCTTATTTCTTACTCCTAAAAAAGTTCATTTTTACAGAATGCATTTTTTTATATAATACTTTCCTTGCAACAGTCTTGAAATGTGATGCAAATATTCCCATTCTATAGCCAGAGAATCTAAGTGACTAGCCTAGTACCAAGCTAAAATGTTAAAGTAGGAATCATCTATTTCAATGAGGTTGGTCTCCTTACAAGTCACCAAGTATTTCATCCATCCATCCATTCATATATCCATCCATCCATCAATCAATAAGCATTTATTAAGCAAATACTATGTGCCTGTGTTGAGCACTAGGGATACAATACAAGAGTGAAGTGTTCAGGGGAGGTATTAGGAAGATAGCATATACACACATATATATCACAGAATAATAACCATTAAGAGTTCAGTCCATTTGAGCACACATACCTGAAAAATCTGATGCAATCTCCCTCTAGGATACAGGTATACTGTGACTATCTGGTCACAATGATGAGATATGGGCAGTATGGTGTAGTATGGGAAAGTTTTCGGATTATGTTCTGATTCAGAATTGAGTATGTATATAAAGCGATTCTGTAAGTCAAACTTATTCTCTCTCCTGCCTGGCTGCATTTGGGTGAGGAAGAGCTTTTGTGGGCATTAAGTAGTTTCTCATTTGAACAGAAATTGTGAGAACATAGCTTGGATAATGCTCCTGTCATAGTTATGTCTATTTTCTCATGTTAGGTGAGGAGACCTGGACAATGACTTAATGAGGTCAAGAAAGTACCAGGGGTACAGGAACTGAAGTTCAAGGTGGATTTTGTGAGCAGCCAAGCATGGTGAGGAGCAAAGCCCTAAGTAGCCTGTCTGACTTAAACATAGCATCAAATCAGTATGGAGAGAAAGGAAAGGAGAGACTTTGTTCATTGACTGTGCTGTATTTGGAAGCTTGGAACTTGGTGGGTTGAATGCTTTGTAGCAACTACTTTAAGCTTGAGACCAATTCCCAAAAGACAGAGATGGTATAGGGGAGAGTGTGCCCCAGTTCCAAGAATCTTGTTTGCACTTCTGTTCTTGTTATGTCTTTTTAGTATATATCTCAACTAAATTATGTTGGTTGGTTAAATGATAATGGGATGTAACTAACTAATCTTACTATGGAAACTCAACTTGTTCAAGAGAACGGAAGTTGGAATAAAGACACAAAAAAATCTATTTTGAATAAACAGTTCTGCACAAAAGGAAAGAAAACATTGGTAGCTTGGGAGGATTAGGAAAAGCTTCGTGTAAAAGTTAACACTAGGATTTAAGTTTCAGAGATAGTTAGGTGGCACAATAACTAGAGTTCTAGATCTGGAACAAATTCTGACCTCAGATACTTACTAGTTATAGAACTTGGGACCAAATTACTTAACACTGTCTGACTCACTGGCCTTACATGCAAAATGGGATAATAATAGCAACCAGGGTTTTTATGAAGATAAACTGTAATAATATTTGTAAAACACTTTGCAAACTTTGAAATGACTTTGAAATATATATACACTTTTATTTATTAATGGTATTAATCATTATAATATTGCTATTTGGAGGAAGGTGGGAATTCTAAGAAACCATTCTCATTTCCTTATCTCATGTCTTGTTCCCCATTTCCTCCAGTTGGAATACCTTCTATAATCTATCCAAATCCTACTTACTTTCTACATTTAATATAAAAGATTCTGGGGTAAGGGTAAGGGCAAGGGTGATAAATTCTGCTGCATTTTCTGCCCCTACAAGACACAAATATATCTACACATGCACCCATATTAAGTTCTATTTTTAGTCATTAGGTCTATTCTTAGTGATTGATATTAGTTTATATAAAGCTAAAGTTAATTTGAAGATTTCAAAATTTCCTTTAGATATTTTGTATGTAGTACATGAAGTGTCCATTTGGGGGAACTATAAGATTACAATAAAACTTAGTATATCTCATTCATGGAAACCAAGCAATGTTTAAAAAGGAATATAACCAATTATTTCTAAACATTAGGTGCTTTCATCATCTATTTACATGATATGCCTCTAGTTTACATGGAGGACATATTACAAATGTTCTTTTTATTGACCATTCCTCTGAAAACATTATGAGATACATATTTTCTCACTGGAATTCAGAAAAAATGAGTCAAAAAATACATAGTAGAAGACAGAGACAGCTTCTCGAATCAACTATAAAATCCTCTAACTTTTAAGTCCTTAATAACTTGTCTGCTTCTTCCCTTTCTAGTATTCTTTCTTATATCTTTCCACATATACTATGATCTAGTTAACACTGGCCTCATTGTCACAATTATGAATTTTCACTTTCTGTTCCTCAGTCCTGACATTGTCTCTCTCCTCCTTAATGTCTCCTGTTTTCTTTGACTTTTTTTCAAGTTCTAGCTAAAATCCTACATTGTAAAAGAAATTTTTCCTGTTCTCCCCTTAATAATTGGAAATCTGTTGATTTTCCCTAATTTATTCCCTATATGTGTTTTTCAGACATGGTGTTTACATAATTGTCTCTCTATTAGACTATGAGCTCCTTGAGATCAGGAACTAGTTTTTTTTTTTTTAGGTTTTTTCCAAGGCAAATGGGGTTAAGTGGCTTGTCCAAGGTCACACAGCTAGGTAATTATTAAGTGTCTGAGACTGGATTTGAACCCAGGTACTCCTGTCTCCAGGGCCGGTGCTTTATCTACTGAACCACCTAGCCACCCCAGGAATTAGTTTTTAATCTTTTTTTAATATCCCTGGCACTTCTCACAGTGTCTGTCATATAGTAGGTGATTTGTAAATGCTTGTTGACTAATAATGACCATCCCATCCTCACCCAAAATTCCACATTCCAATCTGGAATCATGATCTTCAGAATCCATACTACATAACCCAAAAAATTTGTAGGGAGGGTCAAATTTAGGTCAAAGCATTTAAGAAAATATCTTCAAACAAAAAAACTCCACTATAACAAGGGATTATTGTTAATGTTAACACTATTATTTCACACAAATTTAAAAACATTTATTCCACATTTAGTTTCAATAGCATACTACAGTGACTAGTGATAAGGAAAAAAAACTTCTATCTTAGTAAATACAGGAGTAAACAACAGAATAATAAACTTGAGATAGACTATACTCATCAAATATTGGGGAGTTATCAAAGTGATAGAAGAAGGATTTAGAAATATCGCATGTGTTATTGTTGAAGAAAGAGACTGCTGTTTGGTCCTTGGAAGGGGGCCATACAAGCTCCATTCTCATAAAAAATCAGTAGGGAATAAAACTTTATGTTACAGTAATGTAATAATAATAATGTTACAGAAGGAAGTAGAGATTCTATTATATTATTACTGGGGTTATGACAAAAATAATGCTTCCCAAATTACATCCCTGGTTGAAAAAATATTAAGATTGCACACATAATCCAAGAAATAATAGTCTGATATTTTTCTAGCAATTTCCAAAAAGTGAAATTGTATTCAGTCTGAATGTTAGATAAATCCTTCATCTTTTACTATAGTTTTCAGAAATGTAAAGAAACATCAGGATGTGGTAGCATGGGAAGAACCCTGAGCAAGGAGTAGAATTAGCAGCTATCAAGATACTGTGGTGGGCTAGATAGAATGCTGGGCCTGGAATCAGGAAGACTCATATTCCTGAGTTCAAATCTGATCTCAGATACTTACTAACTTACTAGCTTTATGACCCTGAGCAAGTCATTTAACCCTGTTTGCCTGGGTAGACTCCAGTTGTTTTTTATTTTCAGTAAGAGTGTTTGGATCTTCTCACACTATCTTATAAATAATTGAGAACACAAAGCTTTTTTTGCAATCTAATAAGGAAAGAATCTAGCTTGAAAAATATTGAGGGCAGATGGTATTACCTCAGTAAGAGACCCATATCCTTTTGGCCCTGATGACATAAACTAATTACAAATTATAGTTCTAAATAATTAGATAATGTATTGTATATGATTTAGAGTGTTCCAATATTGTTAAATAGTGGTTAAAATTATTAGCATATACTTTTGATTGACTTTTTAATTATTTTAAG
Source organism: Macrotis lagotis (assembly GCF_037893015.1). NCBI lineage: Eukaryota > Metazoa > Chordata > Mammalia > Peramelemorphia > Peramelidae > Macrotis > Macrotis lagotis. Next base: position 216,887,462 of record NC_133659.1, on the reverse strand, counting down.
GCATTTTCATTTGGTTATGAAAAACTTTTTTGTGGGAAGTTATGAAGAATCTATTGTTTGCATTGTCTGCATTCCCTTCTCTCCCCACATCCTGAGATATAATATTTATGTTTACTTTGAATGTAGGAATAGAAATAAGCACAGTAATTAAGGAGCAGTCAAAGGAGTTTTCAATGCAAATTTTGTTTTATAAACTAGTATATGATGGGGAGTAAAACATTATTATCCCTATTTAACAGTAGAGAAAATTGATGAAGAGATTAAATTGCTTGCCTTAGGTCATATAGCTTAGGTACTAGAGTCAGATATTCTGACTAATTCTAGCACCTATGTTAGATTTTATGGTAATAGAAGGTATTCATTCCTGCTCAAATTGTTGATCTACTCTATATATGTGAGCATATTTTACAATCATTGAAAATTTGAAATGACAAATATTTTTCCTTCCAGAAGAAAATTCAATTTTAAAATCCATATAATGAACTAGTACACAAAAAAAGAAATAAAATTGAGAAAAACCAACATGTTGATTTACTGATACTTTTGTTGGTTTCAACACTGCAGGATGATAGAATGGATTTGAGATTACTATTCCGGGAGAGCCAAGAAACAGAAAAGTGAATAAATGAATAGGGAACAGATAGGAGTTTTAACCTTTTTTAATCAAATTTTTGAATTTTGAGGCTTTTATCAGTGTCAGTAAAGACTCAGAATTATGAAGGTTTTTAAAAAATTCTACTTTACCTATGCAGGTTTTGAGATTACATGTGAAATAAGGTGTGAACAAAAACAGAGCCCCTTAGATCCTCCCAGTCACATCCTGGGTATGAATCTTTACAAGACTTGGTTGGATAAATACAAGTTGATTCTGTTCATTAAATTGTATTCCAAACTACCTTTCCAGTTTTATTCTAAATCATCTCCTTTGGGGCACTTTCCATTCCAGTTCAATTAAGCTATGCTATGCTTTCCCGAATCTTATCCAGCACTGTCCCCAGCCCCCCAATAAATTTGCAAAGACAAATTCTCCCAGGTTAACAACTAATATCCTCCACTTCTCTGCCTGTAGATCCCAATTAGGATGGTCTGAGGGTGGAAAGACTTGGGACACTGGGAGCAGCCTTTCTCTATGAATTGGCACAAAATATCTTTTGATGTACTTGTATAACCTAAGGACCCCTAAGCCCTGCCTTTTCCTTCACTGAAGAGCCTTAGGATTTCTGAGTTTTTTCATCTAACCTGCTCCTAAATTTTATTTTATGTGTAGACCTGGTTAAAATGTGAGCTTCTAAGGAGCAGGGGCTATCTTTTTTCCCCCTCTGTATCCCCAGCCAGCACACAGTAAACACAATAAATATCTTTCCTTCCTTTCTCCTCCTCCTCCCTCCCTCTTTTCCTTCTTTCTTTTCCTTCCCCTTTCCCTTTTTCTTTCCTCCCTTCTTTCCTTCCTCTCTCTCTCTCTGTCTCTGTCTGTCTGTTTCTCTCTCTCTCTCTCTCTCTCTCTCTCTCCCCCTTCCTCTCTTCTTTCCTTCCTTCCCTTCTTGCATTCCTTCCTGGTTTACCTCAGGTGCCATCTCCTTTAGTAAGCTATTTGGGATCTACTCACTTGAAACTGATCTCTCTCAAATTGAGAGTGACCTTTCTCAACTGAAAGTGACCTTTCTCAAATTTTCATAGAGAACTTGATTTCTCTTTTGCCTCCCCTTTCCCACAACACTTTGCTTCATACTTACTCATTTATCTGTTGTACTTCCAACTAAACTTGAGGATGGAGACTGTGTTATTCTCATCTTTATATTTGCAAGTTTAGTGCCTGATACATGAGCAGGCCTTTAATAAATGTTTGTCTATATGAAGAGACATTTATGCCAGTCGTTCTTTTACAATTTACCTTGGTACTAATCACTACATCAGATCCTCCTTCTTCTGTCTTGCTGCAGGAACTGCTGCCTGCCACACTTGTGCATAAAATCATTTCCTTAATGTCCACCTTTCAGTCACTTACCACACCTCTCCCTTCTACCAACAGATTGTAAAAAAAGTCAAAGAGAGATTTCATGATGGAGTAAAATAGTAGAGGGAAAGAACAGGAAAAATTCAGTTTGCTCAAAGGAGAAAGAAGAACAAAAGGTGTCATTATTCAGCTCCCTCTTGTCATCAGAGACTTGTGCTATTTATATTTCTGACTATATTATTAGTATTCCCTGACATTTATCCCTCCCCCATCCCCTTTCCTAAAATGATATACTCTTCTTTTCCTGAGAGTCACAAAAAAGATGATACAGTAGTTGAATGCAGCTAGGGAAAGAAGTAGGTCTTGTTGACCCACCTCTTTGTCAGCAAGTTCTGCTCATATAACCAGGTGAAGAGCCAAGAGGTATCTCCTACTCCTTCCCTTCCCCCATCTCTGATTACTTCCCTTGCTTTTGTACTTGAAATAGAAGCAGAACTGAAAATAACCAAGGCGATTAAATTAAATTAAATCAGAACTGGTTCTGAGGCTTTTTACAAATAGAATCACAAATATTCAAATCACTTTGGAAGAAGGGACGAAAACCAGAATAGATAACTTTTGTTGTTGTTGTTGTTGTTGTTTTTATTGGTTAGGGGTGGTGAAAAGACAGGAGAGACAGTCTCTTCAAATCAATTAATCATAGCTGACATGGATCTAGCACTTTAAGCACTTTGCAAAAGGCACTCTACATAAATTATCTCATCTGAGAACTCACAGCAACATTATGAGAAACGAAGAGTCACTACAGATATTATTTCCCCCATTTTACAGAGAAGAAAATCAAGGTCTAGAAAGATGAAAGTGTTTGTCCTTAGTTACATGGCTGCGGAAAAAAAAATGACCAAAAAAGAAAGAAAAGCTTATGTTAAGGACTTGGAAGCACCAAACCCTGTGCTAAGGACTTAGGATAAAGATATGAGAGGCAGTCCTTTCCTTCCCTCAAGGAGTTTATTTTTTAATAAGGAGAGACAGGACTTATAAGGAGTAGTGGTCAGGGACAAGAGTTTTGGTCTAAAGGGGTTTCTCATAGGGTAATCAGCTGACATGCCCTTTTCAGAAGGAGACTAATTTAATTACATTGCCCAGTGCAAGAAGTTGAAGGAGGGTGGAAAGGTGATGGTATAGCAGTAGACAGAGTGTAAGATGATCCAGCTGGATGACTAGATGGTGAGAGAAAAGCATTGCCTTAGTGGATAGCTAGTGGATACGGTGGACTATAAGGTGGCTAGCTTAGACTAAGACACCAATTCACTAGGTTGCATTTTAGGATGGGAGCTTCAAACATGAGTAAACCATTATTCCCAGGGACTGGAAAGACTTGAATCTGGAATGGAAGTTGTTAATTGTGCTAGACTCCAAGTCTAGCACTCTACTATCTTTTCATATAGGTAATGAACTGAAAAATGTCATAAATGATTTCTTTAAGGCTGGTAAGAGCCATAACTTGGCCATTAAAAATAGTACTTAAGGAAGCTCCATATTATTCCTCTGTTCTTTTATTTGAGCAGTTGTATTTCAGAGACTACAAAGAAGACTTGGTTGACAGAACCAGATAGAAAATTCCTTTATCACTACTCAGAAGATCTAGCAGTTACTTCTTCGTTTAAGTTTAATACTGGAGTGAAATGAAATACACCATAGGTCAATTAACAGTTAAAAGAAGAAAGGATATTAAAAAATGATACTGTAGCACTTGGCTTAGGAAGACGTGCTGCTACCTCCACCCTATTCCACCTTGAGGCTCCATACAGAAAGTAGTCTATTCTGCAGTACAGGATGGGTTGACTTGCATTGCCTTGGGAAGTCCTCCAAATCAGAAGGGTAGCTGTTTCATGTGGCTGGGTCTTTTTATGCACTAAGGAGCAGGCCATACACTTATGCAGTTGCCACTAGAAAGTTGGAAATATGACTTGAGTCTTAACTTTTTGGGCTAGTCTTCTCTTGGGGGTGAGTTCCTTCTTTTTGGGAGGAGGGAGAGGGAGAGTACCTAGTCCAATCTATATGGTGGGTGTGAGAACCCTGTTAGATCCATCAAAATCCTTTATATTTCCATACATCTGGCTTCCACAACTTGTATTTTTCCTTCCAACTAACAAACATACACTTTCAACCAATAAGAATGATCTAATCAATCAACAAACATCTTTATTCAGTACTTGATATGTGTCACGAAGTTGACTTTTCAAATTCTATAAATGAGAATAGGTTAGATATTAAAGGGATTTCACATGAATCAACCCCTTCCCACTCCCCCTCCCAAAAGATTTTTTGTGCATTTTTAGATTGAATCTCCTGTTGAATGACAGGTTCAAAGTATTCTAGAATTTGCTGTATTAAAACTTCATCTTGAAAGCCAGTATCATTTCAGATTGTTTATCTTAATTGTCAGCCAGAAGACACAATTAGCTCAAAACAACAGCACTTACTGAGATGGCATCATAAAAACAGTAGAGTTACAAGACTCTCCCACCCCTCATAAACCTAGGGTGTATTCTCTTAAACAAACAGCATTGGTGGGAAGAGAAGGCATACACACATAGTTTAGATTATTAGAGAGACATACTTAGAGGTTAAATATGGCCAATTTAACTCATTTCCTTTGAGATTCCTTTCTTTTCTTGGAGAATTCTTAGGTTATTCCTCTTTGGTATAGTATCTCTGATCAGTATGTTGCTCTTCTGCGCTCTATTAGATGTAATGTATTCTAATAGGGGAACAATTCCATTATACAACTCCATGGCTGATGAAGTTGGGAGATAAAGAGAAAGAAAATTCCTTCCCCCAAGAGGTAAGACACAATTCTCTCTCAAGAGTTGGGTTCTTTTTTCTGAAGCTGTCTAATCTTTCAGACTCCCAGATTTCACAGTCCTATTTCTTGCCTTGATTGAAAATTAGAGAGGATGTCTACTTGCTTTTTAAATATCATTAGGAGTTTTGCAGAAGTTTGGGCCAGTCAATGGGTAGTGCTTTATTGTTCTATCAAGTTTAACTGAAGAATTACTTCATTCTTCCTAAAGGAATAAGAAAATCTTAAAACTCCTTTACATTTCCCTTAAGAACTTACCACCCCATGTTGTCTCAGACACCTGCCAAATTCATTCTGTAATTTAATCAACATGTCATTTTCTCAATTTACAGTTTCATCAAATTAGAGAAGAGGGACTCAGTTGATCAGTGACTTGATTCATCACACACACCTCTGAACTGATCCCATACAGTAAGGTGATGAAGCTGGTGCCTACCCTGTGGAAGGTTACAGAGGTAGAGAGGTAGGGCAGTAGGTAGAGTACCAGAGCTAGAATCAGAAGACAGGAGTTCAAATTCATCCTTAGGCATTTACTAGTCGTGTGACCCTGAGTAAGTGACTTAATCTCTGCCTCAGTTTTCTCAATTGTAAAATAGAGACCATAGTAGAATCTATCTCCAGCATTGCTGTGAGGATCATTTGAGATAATATTTGTAAAGTACTTAGTGCCTGCCACACTGTTTTCTAAATACTCATTTCCCTTTCTCTTTCCAATCCTCACTCTGGGAAAGAATTAAGACATTTTTCTGCTGTTCTACTTTGTTATATTTGGGCCATTCCTTCATTTTTAATCTGAAAAACTTGAAACTGTTGACAAACCAATAATATCTCCCTCTCCTCTTTCTTAGTAGAAGTTGTCCCTTGTAACAACTATGTATATTCAAGGGAAGGGGAATATTTTATCATCTCATCTTTTGAATAACAAACCAAAAATAACCAGTAATGAAAGGAGCCAAGAGAAATTTACCTGCCAAAATCTCTCATTCATTTCAACTAGAGTCAGAAAATCTGGACATTTACATTGTAATGGCCATATCACTTTCTATTGGTTTCCTCAAACTTATCAATTAAGATCAGCACACTGAAATCTGTCCGCCAACAATCAGCTAATACCACTGTGCTTCTTGTTTGCCTAAAATCAATTGAATTCAACAAACTGAAAAAAAATATGACACAGACCCTTTTTTCAGAGCATCAGAATCTAATAAGTGACATGACAGGTACACAGATAACTATGATAGATGTTAAGACATGATGGGGCCAGGAAAGATAGAAAATCTCATTCATACTAACACCAGATTGTATAAAATATTCAGCTAGTTAAGCTATTGAGATTCATTCAGGGCTTATATGACTACAACTATAAAACACTATTTTATAGGAATAAAGGAAGACAAAGACTATAGTAGAATTAATTAATTATGATTGAGTTATGCCAATATAATAAAAATTAAAGCCATAGCTAATAATACCTAATATTTGTAGAATAGTGTTTTAAGACTTGCAAAGCACTTTACATAGTTTATTTCATTTGATCCTCACCACAACCCCATGATGCTGCTGCCTTATTTACAAAATCAATGAAATATCAAGCCACTAAAGGGTTATCATATAGAACTGACAAACTAATAACAAAAGTCACCTGAAGACACAACGATTATTTCATATCACAAAAGAAAAAAAATACCTTACACAACACTGTCTAGGCAGAAAACTAAATCAAGGGAATCAGATGATCATAAATGTGAAAATAGACAATTGTAATTAGTATTTAGGTGATTCAGTGGATAGAGCACTGGGCCTGGAGTCAGGAAGACCTGAGTTCAAATTTGATCTCAGACACTTACTAGTTCTGTGTCCCAGACAAGTCACTTAACCCTGTATGTTTAAGTTTCCTTGTCTGTAAAATTAGTTGGAAAAGGAAATGACAAATCATTTAGTATCTTTGCTAAGAAAATGGGATCATGAAGAGTCAGACATGACTGAAGTCACCCAACAACAATAATTTTATAAACTTGAAAAGGTTCTGAATAAGTATAATCAGTGTAGTTTAGCAGGGAGCCAATTAACTAGAAAAACTTTCATAGACAATTTCTTTGATAAAGGACAAATACATAAGACATAAAGAATTGATTAAAAACCAATAAGAAAAATAAACATTTCTAAAATAGATAAGTAGTCAAAAGATATTACTAGTTCTAAAATGTATAAATAAAAACAATCAATAGCTAATCCAAATAATTTACATTAATCAGATTAGAAAAGATGACAAAAATGTAAAAGAGCAATTGCTGAAGAGAATGAATGAAAACAGGGTTACTTATATATGACTGGTGGAGACATGAATTAGTTCAAACATTTTAGAAAATAATTTGGAACCATAAACCCCTCTTCTCCCACCCCAAATTACTAAACTATAGTTTAGTGGCAATATTGCCCCTAGTCATGCAGCCAAAGGAAGTCAAAGACAGAAGGTAAGGACTAACATGTACAAGGATATTTATATTATCATTTCTGTTGTAGCAAATAAAAAAAAATAGTCAGAGACCACCTGAGGAATCAAACATACTGGTATACAAATGTAATTGAATTTTATTTTTCCAAAAGAAATGATGAAAGGGATAGAATCAGAGAAACCTGTGAAGATTTGTATAAGCTGATAAAAATAAGCAGAACTGAGAATAATTTATGATGTTACTATAATAATTATACAAAGAAAAACAGTTTTGAAAGACCTCAGAACTCTGACCAAACAGCAACCAATCATGACTTCAAAAGATGAGATGATGAAATATTCCCCTCCCCTTAAATATACATAGTTGTTACAAGTGACAGCTTCTACTAAGAAAGAGGAGAGGGAGATATAAATACAACAAATAAAAAAAAAGCAAGTATCAATAAAATATTTTTAAAATGTACTGGAAAAACAGATTCTAAGAAGATACAAGTAGAGTAATTTTGTCACTGTTTTTTAAATTCTATGTATATTTCTGTTTTTTTTTTTTTTTTGCAAGGCAATGGGATTGAGTAGCTTACCCAAGGCCACATAGCTAGTTAATTAGGTGTCTGAGGCTGGATTTGAACTCAGGTACTCCTGACTCCAGGGCCAGTGTTCTATTCACTGTGCCACCTAGCCACCCCTATATTTCTTTTTTTAAAAAAATTGCATGACAGCAGCTAATAGTTTTTTATATAATTCTCTTCTTTTTGTTTGAAGATATTTGTATTTATTGACAACTGTTAAGTTCAGAGTTTAAAAGAAATTGTTTTTAAAAAATGTATTGGAGGCAAAGGAGAAATATAGACTAAATAGAAAAATTGAGAAGGAAGAGAGATCCCTGAAGGAAGAGAGATCCCTTTAGACTAGGGAGATTGCAAACATTCTTGAATATGGTGGCAAATGAAGGGCTTTGAAGGAAGAGAAAAAAATTCAACAGAAGATGAAAGATGTGCATTGAAGAAAGAAAAGATAGCATACACAGATTTACAGAAGCAGGTAAAGATGGAATGAGATTGAGGAATAGTTAGCAGTTCAGTTTTTCTAGAACATTAAAAAACAAAGAAAACCAGTGGAAGACAAGGATTAAAAAGAGTGTATAATGTCTAAGGAAGGCAAAATATTTTGTATTCTAATAAGAAACAGGGAATTGGGCTTGAGGTCTTGAACATGGTCAAAATTTGAGAACAAGTAACTCCTGCTTTTAATAAAAAAAAAAATCAAGGGGTCTATTGACCAAATAGCATTCATTCTACAAATCACATGTCATTTAGCTAGCATGCCAAGATAGTTTTCAATTGTTCAGAGCCTCACAGGTAAGAAATGGTACAACAGGAGTAGAAAACTCTTATTTACCCCAGGAGGCAGTTTATTGTGCCATGGCAGTGGTATTCATGATTTTTACAACAGTTTAACAATGGTGCCTTTACATTCCCTGAGTATTAGAGAGAGGTAAATATGCAGTTTACATGTCATAATATAATTACTAGAGGAGTAGGATTCACACTCACAAATCAAACACAGAACTGGCAACATGCATCATTTACCTTAACAATGAGACCTAAGCCAGTGATTCGTGGATAAAATTTACCTCATTTCCCTTTTGCCCTTCTGAAAAGGCAGACATATGCTTGGGAGAGATACTAAGAAGAACCACAGAGGATTTGCTATCAAAATCACAAAATTCTTGTTGTAATGCTTGCAAATTCAAGATGAAACAAAGCTCAAAGGATGGAGGAATCACATATAGCCATGCCCAGAAACAAAAAAGCTTCCAGATAGAATAACTCTTGAGAAGGAAGGATAGTTACTAAGCTGATTGAGACACAGGCAGTATGTTTTGTCCATTCCATGGTTCTCCATTTCTCTAAAATCCTTCATTCACTTTCTACACATTTAAAATTGCAAACAATTAAAAAAAATGCTGACCTTGATCTGATTTTACCATTATGATACCATTCTATATAAATATCATTTTATTTCAGTCCAAGAGTCAGAATACCATTCTTATAATGGCAGTTAGGTAGCAGAGGACACTGGAGTCAGGAAGATCCGAGTTAAAATACAGTCTTAGACATTTATTAGCTATATGATCCTTGGCAAATCACTTAACCTCTTTTGGCCTCAGTTTCCTCAACTGTAAAATGAGGATAATAATTATTATCCTGTAAAATGAGGATAATAATAACCCCTACCTCCCAGAGTTGTTGTGAGGATCAAGTGAAATATGTTTTGCTTTGTTTTAAATTATTAAGCACAGTGCCTTAAGCATATTGTAGGCTCTAGGTAAATACTTATTCCCTTTATATCCTCCCAAATAAAAGAGAAGATTAATTCCCTGGCCAATTCCACTAGACAACTGCAGTCTGTGCTGAATAATTTTCTCATATTTAGCTAGGTCTCCTAACTGTCACAGACTAGTAACATGCTGACCTGGATAAAACCATCTTAAGCTTTATACAATCCATATGATGCTGTAGATGCTAATACACTGGCCTACAAGTCACTTATTTTGTCTACATGTTGGTCCTGGCCTAACTTGGCCACCCCCACTCAGGGAGAATGTAAAAACAAAATGCCTAGTAGGTGCCAGCAATTAAAAATAAATGAAGATTCAGGCGAAGCTCTCTTGCTGTGGCCAGAGCTCCTCTCTGTGGGTCTAGCAGTGGGAGGATGAGTGGTACTGCTGTGTCAATATAGGAAAATGACTTAATAAATGTCACCTGAACAACTACAACACTAAAACCAGATTAGTTTCATCTTCTTCTAAAAATAAGCACTGTGGGAGCTCCTGTCCTATTGTCCATGGAATACCAATGCAGACACTTTCCTACCCTACTTTTGTTTAACTTTTATTGTTGGTGGTGTTTTTAACTCAGAATCCTTCAGAAGGCAGAAACTCTAAGAAGAAAGGGCTGGAACAGAATTTATGTTCTCTTGGGGCTAATTAAATAGGTGTTCAATGGGATCCAAAAGGAGCTATGTATCTGAAAGAAGTAATGAGGTCAGAGCAAATGGTCAGTTACAATTCCAAGAAGATACAATTTATAGTTTCCAATTTACACAATTTTCCCCAAATGACTTTATTTTTTTCTTCTTTTCTTTTTTTGGCTTCCAGTTATATAAATGAGATCCTCACCCTCAGGTAGGCATCCAGGGCACTCTCTAGGATGAAATCCTAAAATTCAGCCACAGAACAAGTATTTTCTCCTTACTTGACCACTGGGGAGAATTATAAGAAAGAGATTTGCCTGTCAGTTTAGTGATTGGTGAAGTAAGGGTCACTGACTGCCAGAAATTCACTAAAAATGCTCAGAGAAGCAATAACTGAGTTTATAGATTGTTCTTTATATCTCCAGCAGACCTCTGCATATTAATGTTTTCTTCTATATTAACAATTCAGCCCTCTCCCACCAATTATCAGCCACTCTACTACCCCAAAATTCATCTCATTTGAAAAATTTTACAGCAGAGGTCCTAAAACTTTTTTGTTGTGGGCCCTTTTGATAAGCTGGTGATGTTTACAAACCTCTTCTCAGTATAATGCTTTTAAATGCAGAAAATATATTTATTTACATGATTACAAAGGAAAGCAATTATATTGATATGGTTATAAAAAAATCTTAAGTTCACACACACCCTAGCTTAGGAACCTCTGCTTTAGAGGAAAGTTTTGCCTACATCTATTCTATTTTTTCATTAGCCACAAACTTGTCATTAGAGTATTAAGGAAAATGGGCAAACTATTCAGAGCATCCCAAAGAAATCAGTAGATTGATTCTTCTAGAATTCATATGGACTTTAAACAAAAGTGGACACTTGAATAATTCCAGCAAAGAACAATTCAAATATTCAAAAAATAATTCAGCCAAGAAAACCTCACTCTTCTCAGAAAAAAAACAATGAAAAGATGAAGATTAGCCATATAAACCAGAAATTTTAACAAAAGCAACAAGAAACACTAACTAGTGTCGCCATCTAGCCAAGGATAACACAAAGCCTGTGAATATTAGCACACCAAGAGATGGGTTAGGAAGCCAAGGGAATTTCTTAGGATCTTTTTGTTGGGGCTGAGTCAGTAGGTAGGCACTGCCTGTTCTACCTCTGTCAGTAGAGTAAACTAGAGGATGAGTTCTGAAGATGCAAACTTCCTGTTACAAAAAATGTAATAAAATATTAACAAAGAGATAACATATTAAAAAGATTGTACCTTATTACAAGTTTGAACTTATACCAGGAATGCAGGATTTGTTGAATACTGGGAAAATGATAGCCATAATAGAACTACTACTGAATTATATTTTCATACATAATCTTATCTGGATTTTTGTATATTGAAATATTAATGTCTGTTCATGACTTAAGTTCATAATAAATAATACATTTAAAAATAATTTTCATGGCAATAATTAATTCAAATAATGATCCCTCCATCGAGGTTACTATGCTAGAATAGGCATATTTTACAACCAATTATATTCTTCCTTAAGAAGATCTCTAACCTTAGGAGCTCAGGTAATTATTTTTACTAGATCTTTCACTGTTTGTATCAATAAGGCCAAAGCAAACCAACATTTTACAGTGTTCTTTACAGAACTTTTGGAAGACATCTTCATCTACTTGCTTTCAGACAGAACACATAGTTAAATGTATAAACTACCCTAATCAGGAAACTAAATGTCTTTGAAGATAGAGTTAAGAATTAGACTTAGTATTTATACAGTTTTTTCCATTTGGTACTAAAGGGCTTTTAGTGTACTCATTATCCTTTAAGGATGAAATAACTAATTCCATATCCATTTTCTGCTCTATTTATTGCCCCCCCTCCAACTTCTCATCCCTTATTCCCTGCAAAAATTTAGAAGACTGTAATGTCTGAGTGCTTAGAGAGACAATTGCAAATTTTTATATGATTCTTCAGTAATTGTAGCTCTAACTTTCTAGCATATCAAGTTTCTTGCAGTAATTTCATACAATTAGTCTTGTGCTTAAATGATAATCCTATAATTAGAAGCACTTAAAATTCTACACAAGAATGACCTGCTCTATCAGTGTTTATTCATTTTTATGGTAATGGAATAATCTTGGAAAGACCTCAATAATAATCTTCTTCCCCTCTTCTGAGGGATGTTGCTCCTTCAAGAGAATCACACTACCATAATTCGAGTTAAATGCTCACCTAAGACTTTCAGGTTGACTAGTTTGGCTTTCCTACAAAGAACCTAAAGACTTGAGAACAACTTAGTCAGAAATAGAAGAGGGCTACACTTGATTAATGACTGGTACAAAAGTGTGTTTTTTTTCAAGTTGAAGGAAAAAGCTAAGAGACAGGTGGCACAGTGGATAGAGTACTGGTCTTGGGAGTCAGGAGGACCTGAATTCAATTCCAGCCTCAGACACTTAACGGTCACTGAAATCCAATTGGATTCCCCTCCTCTCCCAATAGGAAAAGGCTTTGTTAGAGAAATGATATTCATTGTCTATAGGAAAAGGGGGGGGAAAGAAATCACAATCTCACATCTCCCAAACCTCCATCCCACAACTAATGATAACTCAACATCCAAAGTAGGAAACTGCAATAAAATTGTGGCAAAGAGAATGAGTTAAGATAGCAATAATGTTCCATGTGTGAATATAGCACATAGTTTGCCATTTAACTGAGTTACAGTTAACTGAGCTACAGAGGTCAATAAGTGGTATGCAATTCCTTTTTTGAATCACATCTCTCATAAATACTTTCAGTTTCAGGGCTTCATAAATAAAGCACAATAACTCATAATAAATCATCATACTTTACAGTTTAAAGGTGGATGGGGGAACAGGGCTAAAGGGGAAAATACCATGGGATTTCTCTTTCAATTACTTCCTACTGGATTTTGTTGGTCATATATACAAATGCTGATGATTTATGTGGGTTTATTATAAATTCTGAGACTTTGCTAAAATTGTTCATTATTTCTACTAGTTTTTAGTTGGTGCTCCACAGTTCTCTAAGTATGCCATCTTATGCAAAGAGTAAGACTATTGTTTCCTCATTTCTTTCACTTATTTTCATTTCTCCCTGTCTACTGTATTACTTCCTACTATCTACAAACATGTCCATGTCTCCCCCATCCTGAAAAAAATTTTCACTTGATCTTTCCATCCTCATTAATTAATGTTCTATATCTCTTTTGCCCTTTAGAGCTAAACTCCTGTAAAAGGTCACCTCAATTTCTCTCCTCTCATTCTCTTAATTTCTTACAATCAGGCTTCTGAAAATATAATTCCACTGAAACTATTCTTGCCAATGTTACCAATGATTTCTAAGTTGCCAAAGCCAATGGCCTTTTCTCAAACCTCATTTTCCTTCTAGTCACCGAAGTCTTTGACACTATCAATTATTTTTCTCTTCTTTAATATTTTCCTCTCTCTAGATTTTTGGGATGCCACTCTCTCCTGGTTCTTCTCTTGCATGTATGACCATTATTTTTCTGTCTTCTTTGCTGGATCCTCTTCTAATTCATGTCTATAACTGTAAGGTTCTCTTCGGTGCCCTCATCTCTTCTCCCTCCATACAAATTGTTGATCTAATTAACTCTCAAGAATTGAATTACCATCTCTCTTTGCTGACCAGACTAAGCAAGAGGGCTAGATCCAAGTATTGATCTAGACTCCCCTAATCAACCCACAATATAGTAGAGAAATATGATAATAATTTTCAATTATTTTGGAGATAGATAGAACAATGTTGGATTTGAATTTGGAGAACCTGGATTCAAATTCCTCCTTTTTGTTTTTACTACTGGCTACCTATGTGATCTTTAGCAAATCACTAAACTTCCCTGGGATTCTTTTTTTTTTTTAATTATCTGTAAAAAGAAAGAGGTGATTTAAATAACTAACCTCTGAGATCCTTTTTGGTCTGAAATCTACGATCCTTTGATTTTTCTAGTATAACAAATGTTTCCTTAAACTGTTACTTCACAAATGTCTTTGTATATGTTGAGTCACAAATTTAAGTACTGATAAACATGGCAGGACAGAATAGCTAAAGCAAACAGTTAGCGTGTTTACTATTAGTTCCCCATTGATTCCTTTTAGGACTTACACTTAGATATAAGGTTTGTCAGCAGGAAAGATGCAGGACTAGCAAGTTGCTTAATAGGAAGGATAAGACACTAGAATGAATGCTGGTTCCATCTCTAGCTTACTCATACTATCAAACAAAATCTTACTTCTCCTCCTGCATTGTCCATTTATGTTTTGTACTTTGAAGTATTGTGAAATAAAGTTCACATTCTGATTGGCAGTTCAAAGTACTCAATGCTTTTTATTAGACAGCCTTCCAGTTGAGAAATTGTCTAAGCAAAACTGCCCCAGTGAGCTTCAACTCTCTGGATGTTATTACTCCATGGTCAAAGGATAAGGGAAACATCAGGAAGCTTGGAGGGGGCACAGACTTTTCTAACTACCATAATGGTAACATTTTGTAGTTACTGAAGCAAAGTGCAGTCACTTGCTGATGTAAGGATAGGCACTTAAGGGTCACCCAGGATCACAGGGTAAACCGGCTTTTGCATTTAAGTAACACCTACCTAAACAGATAAAAATGAAGTAACTTGAGGTTATAGAACCACATTAAGAGTAACTTCAGCATATGATCTCTTGCTCCAAACCAAATAGAGAAGAAATTTAACCCATTTTCTTCAGAGCTAAAGGATTAAACTAGAATCCTTATTGCCATTTTATCTTTCATTATTTCACCTCTGGCTATGGTGAAAATTATGGCAACTCTCAAAAAGAATGCATCAAATAAAGTATTATCAGAATCGAAAGTGCTACTAATTTTATAGTGTAAACCCTTAAATATAAACACTTTAGCAACATTTCTGGCCAAACAGGCATGGATGAAATGGTTTGTGTCAAAGGAGAAATGACAACTAAGCTAAAAAACATAACTTATTCTTAGGAGTAAGAAAGTTTTAATTTGTATTACGTCTCTTTCTTTTTTTAAAAAAAATTTGATTTATTTAAGGCAATAGGGTTAAGTGACTTTCCCAAGGTCATACAGTTAGGTAATTATTAAGTGTCTGAGTCCATACTTGAACTCAGGTCCTCCTGACTCCAGGGCCAGTGCTCTATCCACTGTTCCACCTAGCTGCCCCCTCTTTCAATACTTGGACTATAGAGGGTACTTAGTAAATATCCCCTGTATAAAGGATGATTGAATAATAGGTTTTCTGGTTTGCCATTCATTTCTCTTCTTCCCTCTCGCTCTACTACCTGACTGGCTACACACTGGAAGCGCTTATCTGACTTGGACAAAGAATGTCAGAGCCCTTTCAGATCATCTAGTCTATCTTTCTCATTTTACATAAGGGAAAAATGAGGCCTACAAAATTATCTAAGGTCATTTATATCATTGGTTCAGAAAAGATAAATAAAACCTATTAGGAGTAACAATGACCTGAGAGGGAGAGTGGATGATGAGCAGTCATAAATGGAGGCATAGTTCAATTATGAACCCATGTGGTCATAAGGAAGCTACTTTACCTTCTGATTCTTTGGGAAGTCATTTTTGCAATTGAACTCCTATGAGAAAAATATCGACAACTGCACTTTGTAAGGGGCAATAAAACTGACATTAGGGAATTGATGCAGTTTCTAAAGAATAACTCATCTAGAATAAATATACTTTATTATGAATATCATTCACAGAATATATTAAGTTTCCCCCATTATTTTTATAACCAAATCTTTAGAAGTATGTTCACAGATATTTAAGGTTCATATACTAGAATGACTTTCACTTTTGTCACTCATCTAATAAACATGTTTTAAGTAACTACTATGTGCTAGATGATGGGGATTCAATCTTAAAAAAATGGAAAAAGCCCTTTGATCTTAAGGGTAGAGGAAGAACAATATATATAAAAGATAATGAAGCATGTAATATATGCAAAACAAATGAAAAGTATTAGAGGGAGGGCTCTTATAGCTGGCAGATCAGGATCTGCCTCTGTGAAATTCATACTTTTAATGACACTTACAACATAAAGATTGCCTAAATAAACAATATTAATATCAACAATAAGAGGATCACATGTTGTTATGGTCAGAGGTAAAGCCTTGATCAGTAAAGTCCTGGGTTTATACGCTATCTCTGATACATGATAGCTGTGTGACTATGGAGAACCACTGAACCTCTGAAGTTATAGACAGGCTACCAATAAATAGTGAAGGGAATTTTCAGGTCAGATGTTCTTAACTCGTAGCATAGTGGATAAAGTATTGGACCTTAAGTTAGGAAGACCTGACTTCAAATCAGATCAAAAAAGCTTTCTGTGTGACCTTGGGAAAGTCATTCAACATCTGTATGTGTCAGTTTTCTCAACTGTAAAGTGTGTATAATAATAGACTTACCTTACAAAGTTGTTGTGAGGATCAAATGAGCCAATATTTGCAAAAATGATAATAGTAATTATAGCAAAATAATAGCAAGCACTATATACATGCTTTTCTACCTTTTATTCATGGATATAATCACAGTTTTAGATAAATTGTGTTCAGAATAAGTGATATTTACTGTAAGAGCAAATCATTTGGATACATTAGTTTTGTTTGAATTTTATAACAATCCTATAAAGCAATTATTACAAGTATTAATATCTCCATTTTACAGATGAGGATTTGAGGTTTAAGGGGATATAAGGACTTAGCCATGGTCATATAGACAGAAAATGTCAAGGGCAAGATTGGAACCCACTTCTTCCTGATTCCAAGGCTACATTTGTATCCATTACAACTTGTAGTCATACTTATGTCTTTACCTCTCTTTTGTCTTTCATCATGCTTTTGTTTTACATCCAACCATTTATTTAGGCCATCACACCTGAGAAGTGGACCTTCATAACTCATGTTTTTCTGAATCCATTTTCCTTTGAAGTTTTTATATTACTGCCTAAACCAGTTGATGAGTGCAAACTAGATCACAGAATCTGTTATAGCTATTGTTTGGTCCTAGACACCAGACCATGTTTCAGCTTCATATGCCATTCAGGTCATTCTGGTCTAATCCTTATCTTTTCCCAGAGCATTACTTTCTTCCCTGGTCTTCTCTTCCCCTTAAGAATATCAGCTTCTTAAAGGCAGGATCTTAATTTTTTTATTATCTTTGTAACTACAGTGCCATGCAGTGTCTGGCACAGAGTAAGGACTGAATAAATACTTTTGTTTTAATTCACTAATTTTGTCCACGATCATGGAAAATAAAAGAGTTGTCAAATTCCCAAAGAGACTCAGGGCATGAGGTATTTTGCTTCCGGATAGCTGTTAATCCTTAACATATGGAAAAGCAAGGCACAGATACTTATGCACTGGTAGGATAAGTTATTGGAAGTCCTATTCAAGTCAGATTTTTCATTCTCTGTAGAAAAGGTCAACAATTCAAGAGGATCAACTAGATTTAGAAGGAAGATAATTGCTATTTACAAAGTCGAATTTCAAGTCTGTGTATAAATCCAGAGCCACTAAAAAAAATCAGGTTTGAGGTGCAGAATAACTACTTATTATTTTCTTTCTTTTTCACTAAGGATGGGAGCTTTTCCCTAGGAATCAGAAAAAACCTGGGAAAGTAACAAGTAAGAATAATCTGAGAATAAAAATTCTCTTGATGCAGTAGAATTGTTTAAATTGAAGACTTTTTTTAAACTAAAAAGAAAATGATGTATTACCACCATTAACATTTTATCTTCAAATAAAATTCCTGTGTTAGATGGGCAAAGTTGAAGAATCACACAGTTCATAACTAAGAGGGGCTTTAGATCTCATCTTCTTCAATCCCTGCATTTTATAAACAAGGAAAGTGGGATTGAGTGAAGTCACTTGATCAGATCTCCTAGGGATGAAGTTGAACCAGGATCATAATCCATGTTCTCTGTCGGCAAATTCAATACTATTTTGCCTCTATGTAGAGATTTTTCTGAAACAAATGGGCTAGAACAGCTATATCATTTTTAGCTAATCTCAACGCTAATCACATACAAGATTCCATTTTAGCAAATTATCTCCAAATAAGTCCTTTCTCTCTAAAAAAGAGTATCTAAGTTTAATTATTCTTCCTGGCAGTTTCAACTGGTTATGAAATTATTTTTTAAAACTTATCTTATTTTTTTCATTGATGCCTTTTTATTATAACATCCATGGCAAAATATATGTTTCCTTATACCTACTGAGCCATTCTTTATAATAAAAATATCAAAAAGGGGAAAAAAGCTTAGTAAAACTAATGAATCCACAGGTCATGTCTGACAGTATCTTCAATATTCCACACTCAGCATCCTCAAATTCTGCAATGAAGGAAGAGTATAATTTTCTCAATTATTTTTCAGGGTCAAGCTTAGTCATTATATAACTAAGATTTGTTGTTGTTCTTTCTATTCTTGTTGTTATTATATATACTCTTGCTTTCCCTTTGGATCTGCTTACTTCATGAATAATTGATGAAAATTTTCCAATTATTCTCTGAATTTTGTACATTTGTTGTTGCTTATAGTACAGAAATATTACAATGCATTCATATAGCCCCAAACTGATGGACATCTACTTTCTTTTTTGGTTCTTTGTTACATAAAAATCTTGTTAAAACATT
Organism: Macrotis lagotis; assembly: GCF_037893015.1. Taxonomy (NCBI): domain Eukaryota; kingdom Metazoa; phylum Chordata; class Mammalia; order Peramelemorphia; family Peramelidae; genus Macrotis; species Macrotis lagotis. The sequence goes on along the minus strand of NC_133659.1, from coordinate 216,868,513 downwards.
TTCATACACACACACACACACACACACACACACACACCCGGAATTTTTCAATCTCTGACCTCTATGGGATATATACCGATTATTATATCTACAAAATGCCTTTTGCTGTCAAGTCCCTTGCATAATAATACTCCAAGCAATTAAGGAAGTGATCTGGTAAACATATTAAAGAAACAGCTCTTGGGAAGTGAATCAAGATTGAGCTGACACTCAAAGTCATCCAAAATTCCAGCCAGAAGCTCGAGTTTCTCTGTTTTTCTTATGACAATTGTCATTCAGAGCTTTAAATGGTTTCATGTGGAAGTCAAATAGCTATAGTCTAATTCTTACCATATGCCCAACCAATAATTATCCAAGTTACAAATAAAATGTAATTGCTCAGACTTATGGGGGAAGAAGGAAGAGTTATAGTTTAGAGCTCAATCCAATTAAAAGATGGCATCATTGGCATAAAAATGAACAATTTAAAAACTCCACTATCAAAAGATTGTACTCTTATCTAATTTATTTGTTCATTTCTGCTCTAGTCATCCTTTGTTCACTGCAAAGTTGACCCCATTTTATTTTTCATATTACACTGCCTGTTTATCCCTGTATGAACAAATGACTGTACTTGTGGCATGCCTGCTTTTCTTCTCTTTCTGCTCCCATCATTATATGGGCCAGGCAAAACAGAATTCTTAGGGAATGTTCACCCTATGTAATTCAGCAATGATTGCCCTGTTTAGGGAGAGTGACTGGATTTGTGATTTCCTCAGTACAGGGAACTCTCACATGGGAAAACTCCCTTCTAAAATGCATGGTTGTACAAGTTTTAGAGAATTATCTAAAGGACCAAGAGAAGGTTAAATGATGTGGCCAGGCACACACTGGGAAAGTATAGTAGAGGGATTTGAACCCATATTTTTCTGGCCTCAAGGTCAATTCTCCATCCACAATGCCACTGACATAAAAACAGAAGAAAATAATTTACCTGATATAATCATAGAAAAATCACTTTTCAAACCTTAAAGCACTATAAAAATATGAGCTATTATGATTACAGTTGTTATCGTCTTGTTAAGATTCTTAGGTATACAATGTTGTATAATTATAGAAAAAATATAAAGAGAGGAATAATACATTTTCATGTAAATCAGTTATCTTTAGTATTAATAGTTTCTTGCATATAACAGGTATTCAAGGGACTTTGCAACTCATGTAATCCAGCATCTTCATTTTCACTTAGTCTCAGTCTGCCTCAGTTTCTTATAAAAATGAGCATAATACCAACACCTATGTCCCAGAGTTGTTGTGATGATCAAATGAGATGATAATTGTAAATTTTAGGGCAACCACTAGAGTTTGTAGTAGAAGGAAAGCCTACCACAGTTTCTTCTCACTTCCAACTTGGTAGATACTATATAAATTTAGTTCTTATTGCTGTTAGGAGTCAGGAAGACTCATCTTCTTGTGTTTAAATCTGGCCTTGGACCCTTACTAGCTGTGTCACAAGTCACTTAATCTTGTTTACCTTAGTTTCCTTCATCAATGAGCTAGAAAGGAAATGGCAAACTACTCTAGTATTTTTTTCAAGAAAATCCCAAATGGGGTCATGAAGAGTTGGACAAGATTGAAAGACTGAAATGTGATTCAAACTCAAATTTTCTGCCTCAAACCAAAGTTTACTTAATTGTTGAAATTGGTTTAAAGCTCCAATTACTTGTCTTACAAACAATCTCCAGAACAGGATATAAACTAAACTCACAGAAACTAACAGCATTTCTGCATAGTAATACAAAACAAAGAGGCAGTAATAGAAAGGGAAATCACATTCAAGATAACTACAAAAATCCTAAAATATCTTGGAGTTAATGTACCAAAACACTTTTAAAAATAAAATAATAAAAATGTTCCTTAAAAAAATAAAGAACTTAAATAATTGGATGGATGTTCAGTGCTCATGATTGTATTAATATAATAAAAATGATAATACTATCAAAATTAACTTGCAGATTTAGCTACAATCAATACCAATCAAACCATAAAATGGACATTATGCAGAACTAGAAAAAACATTAAGTTCATCTGCAGGAATAAAAGACAGATAGACCAGAAGTATCAAATATGTGGCCCTAAACATAAACATATTAAAATTCAATTGGGAATTTTTTTAAAGAAATAAAAATATAATAAAATGTAGAAATATTATATATGCATATAGAGTAATAGATAATTTAAAATTATTTATCTGTCACCCACAGGGATTCTTATGTATGGCTTAGTGGTCCCTGTTTCTATTGGAGGTTGATACCATTGATCTAGACTAACAAGGAAATAATGAAAAAGAGTTAGGAATGAAGTGGGAATAGCCAGATATCAAACTATATTATGAAGGGTAAGCATCAAAACTTTTGCTATTGATTTAAAAAAAAACTACCCAACAGAAAAACAGATCACTGGAAAGAACTGGAAAAGGAAGAATAAAAAATAATTGTACTCAATAACCCAGTATTTTAGAAAACCTGTAACGTTAATTACCTGGAAAAGATTTCACTCTATAAGAACAGATGGGGAAATTGAAAAGTAGTCTGGAAAAACTAGCTTTAGACCAAAATTGTATGCTATATTCCACAATAAAATTACAAATAAATATTTGTCTTCAATATTAAAGATCTTTAATACACACAAAAATGGAAAAGAAAAAAAAATTTCACAGTTATGAGTAAGGGATAAATTCTTAACCAAAAAAGGAATTGAAGTGATTATAAACCACAAAACAGATAATATTAATTCATAAAATTGAAGACATTCTGCATGAATGAAATTAATGTGAATAATAAATAGATGAGAGGGAAGTGGTCAATTGGGGGGAAAAACCAGTCTGATATCCAAACATTTATAAATACTCATAATCTACCAGTTAATCAAGTGAAGTTAACTTAATTCTTAATGAGATCAGAAAAAAGGCATTCAGAACAGGGAAAGAATATTTACTGAGGTAAATTCAGTTGAAGGAACCAAGGTTTCCTACTATTGTTCTGAGGTTTATCTTCTAGTCTGAAGTCTCAAGAAGGAACCTACCCAATTACTCCTTGTGTTGATTTTTATTCTCAGACAATCAGGAATTTGTATCAGTGAACTTAGTTTCACTGTCTTTTAAAGAAAATTTAGCCTAAACTGAACAGAAAACTTTAGGAAAAGTCAGTCCAGTGTATGGTTGTGGGCAGGACTGTGGTAGAGAGTCCTACTACAAAACCTTAGTGGTTGTCTTGTTCCACAAGTGCATGGGCATAGTTATATATGTAGAACCTATATGAGATTATTTTTTGTCAAAGGGAGGGGGAGGGAAGGAATGAAGGGCAAAAAAATTGTGAAACTCAAAACCTTACAAAAAAGATTGGTGAAAACTACTGTTGCATTATTTGGAAAAGAAATAAAATATTTATTTTTTTTTAAAGTGCATGGACTTTTTAATGAATGAAAAACTGTGTCCCTTTAAGATGACTACTGGGTCAAAAATTCATTTACACCATATATAACATTAGTACATTCAATATGGATTTTGACCTTTGAAATATGCCTCACAATTTTTCTCAGTTATATGTGCAGTCCTGATCCATCTGTATACTTTGATATGGTTCTGAGACACTGTCAGGATCCTTGGCAGTCATAGACAGAATTAGAAAATTCAGATAGCACCATAAGGTTGCTGTTTTTATGGTGAGTGGAAATGCCCACTCACTTCACCCCATATTCAAAAACATAACCGAAAAGACATGAAAACTAAATAATTTACATCATCATTTGTATCCTATGTCTGCCTGTAGGATACCTTATGAACCAAAGAATTATATCCTGACAGTACACTTGTGATATTTGTAAACTTGCCAACAATAATCCAAAACTTTTTGATGCCAAGATAATTAACAAAAATGTGTGGCCAACTGGCATTCACTACTGCAGGACCTTACTCCCATTACCATGGACTTTTTCTAATGCTTTTCCATTTATTCTTGCTTTCCTTAATCAGGGCTGATCCCAGGGTACAGCAAATTGACTTTGATAAAGTAGCAGATAATGTAGTCTGAAGTGTTTTACACTTCAGGATTTGGAGAGTAGAAGGGATAAAAATATGAGCAGTCAGAAATAATTTGTTAGGTCTGGGCAGGTCCTAGGTCTCAGAAAAACAGCAATTTAACTCATGCTTTTCTGAACAAGATGATTTGTTTGTCTACAAGGTCAGAGAGACTACTGATTTTTTTCAGCTAATATGGATGTCATTTTGAGGAAAAGGAGAAATATTTTGAGCAATTTTGAGAAAATTTTGAGCAATTTTGAGAAAAAGGAGGAATATTTTCACCTGGGACAAAAATGGTTGAGAGTGAAATGTAGCAAAGATCAAGTCAACTGCAGGTACAGTTGTGCTAAGATGGGGACATCCTCAGAAAAGTTTAGGGCTAAGCCCTTCCTAGCACAACTGTACTCACATCACTATGTCACATCCCACTTCACTTCCAACCATTTGAGGACTTAACCCCACAAGATTTGCATTCACCCCTACAAGGGCAGCACCTGAGAAGATGATCCTTCAACAAAGCAATAAGGACAAGAGCACACTGAGAATGGAGGCCTGGGTCAGTGTGAGGGAAGATGTAAGGAAAGCTGATATGGGAAAAAAGTTGACCTGTCTGAAGAGCAATAAACTGGGAAAAAACTGAACTGGGTCTCAAGGACTCTCTGCTGTAGTATTAGATGTAGCTATACCCAAAGAAGGTGAATCTAATGATTTCCCTTTAGAGCCTGGGAGACCCAAAGTTACAGATTAAGTTGCCCCAGAATATATCATTCTTAGCTTGATAGAAATAATCCAAAAAACAATTACAACAAAAAAATCAGTGTTAGATATACTTATCTACAAAAAAAGGAATGAGAAGTCCACTCAATGAACTGTCATTTTGTTGTTGTTGAGTCATTTTAGTCAAGTTCAACTCTTCATGACCCCATTTGGGCCTTTTTGACAAAGATACTAGAGTTATTTGCCATTGCCTTCTGGGCTCATTTTACAGATGAGGAAACGGAGGCAAAGAAGATTAAGTGATTGGCCTAGAATTAGTGTCTGAGGCTGAAACTTCTGACTCCAGGACTGATACTCTTCCTCATGAAATCACTAACCCAGATGCCGCCCACTTGAACAATGTCAGATAAATTTTTCACCAGATAGTCATCTTGAATTTGGGTATTTTTAATTTCACTTAAAAACTTTTGCTCACAGGAGAGGTAAAGAGTGTCATCAATGGTGTGAATACCCCCCAATTTGCATTTGAAAAGATCCAAGAAACTCAAATACAAACTATGGTCTAAGAGCAGCACTTTAGTTGTGACTACCAGGGCTAGGATAGGAAACCAGCACAAGAATCAGGTGTCTGTGCTAAGGCCAGGCTATATATGAGCTACTTTATCTGAAGCTTTATAATTAAAACTTCTGTTCACTCTTCCAATTTTCTTGGTAGTACATGAAGAACCACTTTTGAGAGTCAAGGGAATTGTTTCTCTTCCAATAAGACTATGAAGTACTATATAGCCAATTTCCTTCTGCTCTTAAGCATTGTCTAAGGTAACAGAGCTGGGAGGCAGTCCACTGAATTATCACCTTCAATGCTTCAATGAAGTGGAGGTAAAGCTGGATTTCTGAAGCTAGCAGAGGGCAAGTTGAGGAGGTCCATGCAGGCAGAGAGGCTTCGAGGATGGGCTTAGCATTATCTGAAGCCAAGCCTAAGCAAGTGCATACAGGTGAATTATCAAAAGGGGAAGTTCTATCAGAGTTTGAAGGTTTTAGGTCAAGGTAACTCTGAAAACAATCTACTCAGATGAAGAGAGAACCAAGAGTGAAGGAAACACAGACACACACACACACACACACACACACACACACACACAAACATACATCAGTGCATTTGCAGGTCTTTTTGGCTGTTCAAATATTAAAGAAACTATTAACCATAGTACACTGTTCAAAAGACATGCCTAGAACATAGTCTGTATTTCATGAAAGTAGTGTCTTTAACTCTTCATAATATGAAAATCTCTTTGGGAGTAGACTCAAAAGCTCAAATGGGCTAACTTGTGAAAAATGAAGTTGTCCAAGACATAAAAAAGATCTGCTATCAATGGACAGGGGAAAAAATCCATTTAAAGTTGGTATGGATTAAAATACAGGAAGCCACGTACATACTGACTTTGTGGCCATGGTCAAATCTCTTAGCCTCTTGGTTCCCCAGACAACTCTCTCAGACTATGATGCAGGTTCCTATCAGGAATTCCTTAGGCAATAACAGGTCTGCTTTACTGCCTTGTTGTTAATGATTATATTATTGCTATTACTAGGATATAACAGTTCCATAGGATTTCAGACCATAAAGGAATTATGGCGTTCCGATCATTTTACAGCAGAGGAAACTAAGACCTGATGTCTCACTGTCATCCAACTAGTTAGGATTTAAATCTAGTCTCCTCTGATTCAAGTTCTCAGTCCGTTATACATAATCCATTTGTTTGAGATTCTATATGATATTACATAAGATAACAGCATTTGCTAGAGAATATACACACACATTCATTTTTTTGCAAGGCAATGGGGTTAAGTGACTTGCTCAAGGTCACAGAGCTAGGTTATTATTAAGTGTCTGAGGTCAGATTTGAACTCAGGTCCTTCTGACTCCAGGGCTGGAGCTCTATCCACTTTGTCGCCCAGCTGCCCCCATACATATTCATTTTTTAATGTATTGAAGTGAGTGTATTAAATTGAAATTCTAATGTATAGCCTTTAGAAAATTAAAAGTTACGGTTTTCCTTAGGAAAAAATTTCTCCTGGAGGCACTTTAGCAATTGGCTCACATGCTTCCTCCTTTTTTCAATTCAAATTAGCGAGCATCTGTTAGGAATCTACTATGTGACATGGAAATATAAAGACAAAAAAAACCTTAGTTCTTGCCATCAAGGAACTAACTAGTCTACCAAGAAAATAATTACAAAATATGTGGAAAGTAAATGTAAAACAGTTTGGAGAAGGAGAGAGAGGATACTAAAACGTGGAAGAATCAAATAAGGTGTTGTGTAGGTCATGATTGAATTAAGCCCTAAAGGGAGCTAATGATGCCCAGAGGTAGAGATTAGGAGTAAGTGCAGTCCAGGCTTGGGGGGAGTCTTTCTTGATTTGAGTAAATTAAATTCTATTCATTTGAATCCAATTCCACAAATATTTATTAACTGTCACCATGTCTTTGAAATATTAAATTAATGAATAGGTCCAATATCCCCCCCGCATTCTTTTTTAGTTTTTGCAAGGCAATGGGGTTAAGTGGCTTGCCCAAGGCCACACAGATAGGTAATTATTAAGTGTCTGAGGTAGGATTTGAACTCAGGTACTCCCGACTCCAGGATCCGTGATCTATCCACTGTACCACCTAGCCGCCCCCAATATCCCTTTTGGAAAACATTAATTCATAAATAAAACTGGAAGACAAATAAACTGATCCCAGGAATTAAATTATAGATAATTCTGCTATGCAGCTGTCTTACCTGTGACATGTAGTTTTTCAGCTGTGACTTCCGCTTTCAGATAAATTCTCCCTCTTTTTTCTGTGTGGTCCATTCCACAGAGACTTGGAACATTTATTACACATTGTTTGTGAACATTCATATCACAGGCTGTAAATTAAAAAAAAATAGGCAAAGAAACTATATATGAGGAGCAACATTACCATATTCATAGTGTTCTCACTTCTGAATAGAAGTGACAAATTAGTTTTCTTCCAACTTGAAAATGTGCTGCAATGTCTTTGTTCACATAACACTTAGCAGGAATCTTTTAAAACTCCTAGAATCATCTGTGTGATAACAGTCTTATAATAGGTATCCAATATATTTTTGGAGTTCACAAAAAAATTACTGTTGGGGATCCTGGTATAAGCTAATGATTGGAATTCATCAGAGACCATATGTCAGATTTATGACTTAAAGTCCTCTGGTATTATCTGTATAAATAATCTTCATTCCAAATTGGAAACAACTTTATGGATTGTCAGCAGTGACAGCTGTTAGTAGTACAAAACTAACTTGAGTAGTAGAATAAATAATAGAGGCAGATTAATAATATATATGTATATATAAAACTCTATGATATTTAAATTATTTAAAAGGAGAATATATACTGCTATGGGATCCTACCCTAATTCTATGAATGAAAAAAATTTAATTTGACATTTCAGGTCCTCCATAAAGTAGTTCAAATTTACCTATTCAATCTAATTTCAGATTATTATACTACAGGTAATGTATTCTTTATGTTCCAGCCCAAAAGAACTACTGTTACCTAATCTTATAAAACCATGTACTTTCCTTTCTCTGTGCACTTAATACAAGCTACTCCATTTATCTATAACATACTCCTACTCACATCTTCACATAAAAGATCCTTTCTTTTCTTTCAAGGGGATTAGGGGTTATTATCACTATGAAAACTTCCAAAAATGTCCAAGGTAAAAATGATCTCCCTCTCCTTGAATTTTTAAGGCATATTTTTTCTTTTCTTCTGAGACTAATTTATCTCCATTGTATTCTACTTTATATCATATATCTTTTGAGTTTGTTTATGCAGTATTTCAGAATATAAGTTCTTTGAGGACAAGGGCTATTCCAATTTTCATCTTTGCAATCCTGGTACCAGCATGGTACCTGAGAGTATATAATAACTATTTAGAGAATTCAGCTGAAAAGAAATATGGAATTTAAAGATATAAAATGTCTTGTTATACACATGACAAAGAATTTATTCTCATATGAGTCTTACTCCAATAACTCATTTGGAGGAGATATTAAGTTTTAAAAGGTGGCACCACCAAAGTATCATCTCTGGTAGGCTGTACAAAGTTGTGAAAATCTTCAAGTTTAGGCTTAATGATTAACTATCATCTGATAAATAGCCTAGCTAAACTCTGAGAGATTCATGATTAGAAAACTGACCATTATGGATCAGTTAGAAACTATTGCACCTATTTATAAAGGCCCAGAGGGACTGGGATCTATTTTTTAAAATTTTATTTATTTAAGGCAAGGGGGTTCAGTGACTTACCCAAGGTCACATAGCTAGGCAATTATTAAGTATTTGAGGCCAGATTTGAACTTGGGTCTTCTTGACTCCAGGGCTGGTTTTCCATCCACTGAGCCACCTAGCTACCCTTGGATCTATGTTGATAGCACAGTGGATAGAGCACTGGCCTTGGAGTTAGAAGGATGGGAGTTCTACTTGCCACTTACTACCTGTGCGATCTTGGGAAAGTCACTTAACCCTGACTGCCTGACTGGCCAATAGATCCAGATGGCTCTGGAGGAGAAAGTAAGGCTGGTGACTTAGCACAGCACTCCCTCACTTAAATTTAGTCCATGTACTTGTCATGGCATCTCCCGGATGTCATGGTTTTCTTAGAGGAAGAAGGACAAACATTATCATCTTTATTCCTGAAATTATAGGTGGCAGGTGACTTTGGTTTGCTAAGCACACACACACACACACACACACACACACACACACACACACACATATATAAACACATACACACACAGACGCACATATATATATCAAGCTATCTGACAAAGTTCTGTTATTTGACTAAAAAAATTGAAGAGCATCATCTTCATATATTGAAAAAGGAGGTTTGTTTGGCTCATAATTAATGAATTAATTTTAATAATTCTGAAATTCAAAGCACCAGAGATTCTGTCCTTTTCAGCTTGGTTTATGATTAAACTCATTCTCTATATAAAAAAGTGGAGCTTTAAATACCTGGGGAAAAAGCCCAGTATTATCAGTAGAATGAAATGGATCCTGCTTACCTCAGAGAACATATGTCTATGTCTGTAGCTCAAAAAAGTATCTATTTTTTACTTTTGTGCATTTACTAATGTTTCTGGAATGTTCCAAATGGTTTGAGTCAATAGTAAAACATAACATGCCAGGAAATAATAGTGTACACTTGTTAGCCCTATTATGAGGAAGCTAAGGTTGGTGGATCAGTTCAACTTATGAGTTTTGAACAGTAGTAGAGTGAAAGCCTAATAAATATCCACACTGATTTCAATATGGCGAGCTCTTTTTTTTAAAAATCCCCTACTGACTAATATTGTCTCCTGCACATCCTATTGGTGCTGTTGGGTTGTTTCAGTGGAGTTTTCTTGGCAAGGGTACTGGAGTAGTTTGTCATTTCCTTCTCCATCTGATTTGAAGCAAACAGGGCTTAATGACTGGCCAAAGGTCACACAAACTAATTGACTGAGGTCATATTTGAACCCATGAAGATGAATCTTCCTAATTCCAAACCAGGTGCTCTAGCCACCACACCATTTAGCTTCCCCAATGAACATCCTAAGAATTCACTAAATATATTTTTCATAACTCAATATTCCTAGAGGACTTTTTGCAATCTGCAAGTAAAGTAATTTCTTGTTTTGTGACTTTATTACCTAATAGACCCTTTGATATGAAAGAAAAACTTACTGTCACATTTCATCCCTTGATGTAGAAGTCCATAGAGCAGTGAGCCACAGTGATCACAAAATGTAGGGCTTCCATATGTGTGGATTTTAAACTTGTGCTTACTTCTGGGGTCCTAATGAGAGAAGAAAAATAGGTACCATACAATTTAATGAAGTCATATTTTTTTCTCTGTTAAACACTGTCAAGTGTACCATCTACCACTGATATAGCAGATCCATGATCTACTTAAGTGTTTATCACTCAAATATTTTCTTTTTCCTCCTTCAGAATAGTATTGTGGCAAGCTTCATTTTTTTCAGATTTCATTGTGCTATTTATTAAACTCCTTTATTTTATTTATCCTTTTCTTTATATGTTTGTTCCATCATGTTCATTCATAATAGTTGCCTTACTATAGACAAATGAATGTAACATTACATACACAGTCCATAGTCTGCTTTACTATGCAGTGTCCTGTAACTCATACAAAATGGAATTTATTTAGTAATTAATTCATGCATTTGTTTGTCTATAATTGTGGTTTAACCAATAAAGAAACTCTCCATCAATATAAATTTTTTTAAAAAAGTGACATGCTTAGAGGTCTAGAGTATCACACTGGCATCTGTGCAAAGAATCAATGGAAGAGCAGAAAGATTTAAGGCATAAAGATTAATTAGGAAAACATTGCAATAGTCTAGGAGAGAGGTGAGAAAAGTTTTTTAAAAAAAAGAGTAATGACCTATGAGAAGACCTGAAATGTGAGAAGGGTACAAGTGCAAAAGATGCTGTGGAAGAAGTCTTAGGAAGACCAGGTAACTGATTGTATATTTGAGTTGAGAGACAGTGAAAAAATCAAAACTATAATAAACCTCAACTGGGCATGATAACTGAATATTAAAAAGTGACATCATTTTTACAAAAAAAATTAAAAAAGTGAAATCAAAGACCTTTGCAATTATGGGTGAGAATACATGACCACTATCTGCCTAATCTGTTCCCAATCACATGCTGCTAAATGATCCTGGAGCAAGTCTCACAATATATTGGTGGAGCCATAACAGATAAGTATCACCATATTTCAATTGGACCTGCTCTGGCACAAGGCAATTCATTTACTCCATCAATTTCTCCTTTGCCCCACAACTGAATATTTTTCATATTTATGTTACAAATCTTTTCTGCTTTCCCCAGATCTTTCACCCCACTCCTTTCTTCATCCTGTAAATCAAGACTTCTAAACTTCTTTGGTGAGTCCCATGCCCTAACTCTTTGGAGTCTGCTGAAGCCTAGGATCTCTTATCAAAATAATGTTTTTTTGCCTACATTCATATTTGAAGGAAATGTTAAATTTCAGTCAGAGACTAGGGAAAATAAAAATTTTCCCAACCGAATTTGTGGACATCCTCAGATCAAAAATTGCTCTAAACATTAGAGCACAGTGCCTAATACATTTCTAAGAAAATTAAGACACAATACCTGTGTCATGATATCCCCTTTCCTCCCTTCTTTACTTCTCACAATGCTCTTGACATCATCCATTATTCTATATCCCTTTATATAAGTCTCTGAAGAGGAGGTGACCCTTCTCATCAAGGTTAAGCCCTCTAACTTCACTTTATATTCTACTTTCTCTCCTTCTCCAGCCAATTCCTTTCATAATGATGCCCAATTCTTTTAAGTTTAATCTCCTTATATTCTGACTTCTTCCTTATTGTCTACAAACATGCTTGTCTCTCTCATTCTTTTTTTAAAATTTAATTTTTATCTAAAAATTATCCCCTATTTAAATGCAAAACAAGTTACATTTACTTCCAAAACTCTGAATTCCAAATTCTTTCCCTTCCTCTCACCCCACTCACCTTCAACGAGAATCATTTCACAACTCCTCCAACAGTATGTCCAATTTCCCTATATACCTTCCAACGTTGTCATTTTCTCCTTCTATCTTATTAGCCAATCCAATAGGTATAAGGTAGTACCTCAGAATTGCTCCAACATGTATTTCTCCTATCAATACCGAGTGAGGACATTTATAAAATATTTAAATTGATTGCATTGATAACCTCATCTGAAAACTATTCATATCTCATGATCATTTATCAATTGGGGAATAGCTCTTATTTTTTATAAATTTAACTCAGTTTTCTGTGTTTAAGAAATAAGATCTTTAGCAAAAGATCTTTTCAAAATTTTTATCACAGTTGCTGCTATTGCTAACTGTAATTGCCTCCAACTTTCCCCATCCACATTTATTCTATGCTCTCTCTCCTTTCTCCCTGTCCCTCCTCATAAGTATGTTGTATCTGACTACGCTCTCCCACAATCTTCCTTCCTCCAATAACCCATACCCCTTCCCCTTATTCCCTTACTTTCATCCCTTTACTCTCCTATTTTCCTCCAGAGAAAGATAAATTTCCATACCCAATTGAGTGTAATTCCCTCTTTAAGTCAATTCTATTGAGAGTAAGGCTCATTCATTCCCACTTATCTCCCCCCCCCCCCTTCCACTCCACTGGAAAAACATTTTCTCACCTCTTATATATGAAATAACTTACCCCATTCTACCTCTCCTTTCCCTTTCTCCTAGTATACTCCTTTCCCCCCCATTAACTTCATCTTTTTAATATACCAAACCTTCAAATGCAACTCATTCCTGTTCTTGTCTATAAATGCTCCTTCTAAGTGTCCCTTAATGAGAAGGTTCATATGAGTTGGCCATATCATCTTCCCTTGCAGGAATACAAGTGATTCAATATCCAAGCTCTTTATCTTTCAGAATATCCTATTCCAAGCCCTATGAGCCCTTGATATAGAAGCTGCTAAATCTTGTGTTATCCTGACTGTAGCTCCACAATATTGAATTGCTTCTTTCTGGTTGCTTGCAATATTTTATCTTTGACTTTGCAGTTCAGAAATTTGGCTATAATATTCCTGGTAGTTTTCATTTTGGGATCTCTTTCAGGAGTGATCAGTAGATTATTTTAATTTCTACTTTTACCCTCTGCTTCTAGGCTATCAGGACAGTTTTCCTGGATAAATTCTTGAAAAATGAGGTTTAGACTCTGTTTTTTTTTGGCCATGACTTTCAAATAGTCCAACAATTTTTAAATTTATCTCTCTTGAACCTGCTTTCCAGTTGTTTTTCCAGTGAGATATTTCACATTTTCTTCCAATTTTACATTCTTTTGGCTTTATTTTATTGTTTCTTTATTTTGATTTCTCAAGCCATAGTCTTCCCTTAGTTACATTCTACATTTTAAGGAATTATTTTCTTCAGAGAGTTTTAGTATCCAGTCAATTCTGCTTTTTAAGGCATTCTCCTCATTGACCTTGTGGGCTGCTTTTTCCATTTGATTCAAATTGGTTTTTAAGATGTTATTTTCTTCAGTATCCTTTTGTATCTCCTTCACCAAGCTACTTACTTGGTTTTGATTATTTTCATGCATTTACTCTCATATCTCTTCCCAATTTTTCCTCCATCTCCAAAATCTTTTTTGAGCTCTTCTATACCCTGAAACCAATTCATATTTTTCATGGGGGCTTTGGATACAGAAGCTTTACTTTATCTTTTTATGAATATGTATTTTGATCCTCCATCAGATTAAAGGAATTATCAATGGCTGCTTTTTCTCTATTGTTTCTCATTGTTTTTCTCATTTTCCCCCCCAGTCTATGACTTGATTTTAACTCTTTGTTAAAGTAGAGCCCAACTTCCAGGATGGAGGATGTTCCAAGCTTTTGAGGGTTTTTATAGCTGTTTTTAGGGGAACTCACCAGGGATCTGCAAGTTCTCAATTCATCCAGGGTCTTATGAGAGGGCTATGAGTACTCTCCTGACCTGTGCTTCTGATCTGTGGATGACCCGCAAGTATTCCTTTCTGTACTGGAACTATGAGGAGAGTCCCTCCTCTACTGAAGGCAGTAAACTTGTGCTTCTGCTACTTTTCCTGAGACTAGGGCCCCAGAATGCAACCTGGATCTGAGTATAGATGAGTAACAGTCCTGCCTCAAGGATAGCAAAGAGAGAACCTCTCTCTCAAGCCCCCTTACCATCAGTGGGCTGAGCACTCTGGAAGCAGTTGCCAGGTAGCTCCCTGCTAGGTAGCTTACCAGGCCAGTTCCCGGTCCCCTGGGCCAGGTCTGCATTGAGGCCTTGTGCTGTACTGCGGTTTTTTGCTAACTCTGGTATGGTAGAGTTTTCTTGCTGAATTTTCCAATTTCCTTGGCAATCCCTAGGTTGAGTGGTCTGGAATCTGCCATCACTGCCATGGACCCAAGTACCCCATGATCTGTTCCTGGATGGCTGAAGTCGGTTTGTTCCAATGTAGCCCAGCTGCGCTGTAGACCCTAGTGTACCAGACTCTTCCCATGGAAGTTCCAAGTTGTTGGGCTAGAAAATTGTTTCACTCAGGCTTTTTGTGGATTCTACTACTCTAGAAATTATTAGAGTCATTATTTAAAGGGTATTTGAAGTGGTTTCGAGGAGTTTTTTATTCTGCCATCTTGGCTCTGCCCCTTGTCTCCTTCATTCTTAGAAAAAGAACATCACCAAAAACCATATTGGACCTTTGATCCGTGAGCTGCTATTCTATACCTCTCCTCTCTTTCACTGCCAAGAATCTATCTGTGAATTCTATTTCTCTCATTTAATTCTCCATTCGTTACCATCTGTCTTTCCACATTATCACTCAACTGAAACTGCTCTTTCCAAAGAAACTAAAGGTCTTCATTTTCAAACATGCTATCCCTTTCCCAGTCCTCACCATTTTTGTTCTCTCAGAAAAATCTGAGATTGTTGTTATTGTTTTGTATACTGTGTTTTCATGGTTCTCCAATCTGTTTGCCATTAGTTGGTTTTCTTTGCTAGTTCTCTATCCATATATATATATATATATCATTCCAATTCTGACTGTTTCCTGATATTCTATTCTGAACTTCTATATTTTCTCTTATGTTGATCTAATCAGCTTCTTGGCTTTAATTATATTCTTTACACAAAATATCTCACTCTCATTTCTTCTATAAAGCATCTGCCTCTAAAATTACTCTTTTCCAAACTTCAACATTCTGATGAGGGGTACCACCATCCTTCCAGTCACTCAGTTTGGAATCTGTCTCTGGTCTAAATATTCAACCAGTTGCCAAATCTTATTGATTCCATCTCCACAACTTTTCTTGCATTCATCCCATTCTCTAGATTCACATGACCATCATCCTTGTTCAGGCTCTCATCACCTTTAGTTTATACTACTAGAATAGGTATTCCACTTCTCATTTCCATGCCTTTATACTTTCCATCTTCTGTGGCTAGAATATGCTCCCCCCATCACTGATATTTACTGGAATCTTCATTTTCCTTCAAAGTTCAGCTCAAGTGATATTTCCTACATATAGCATTTTCTGATATCCACCCACCTCCATTTGCTACTGCCTTCTCTTCCTTGAAATCACTTTTGTATTTATTTATTCATTCATTCATTCATTTAGTTTCTCTCTCTGTGCTTTACTGCTATATCCTATGAATTATGGGACCTTTCCATCTTTTACTTGAATCTTTCTTTATATGTTGTCTCCACCACTAGAGAGTAAGCTTTTTGAGGGCAAGAATTGTCATATTTGTAATTTGTGACCTCAGTGCTTTGGATAAAGTGAGTGTTCCATCAATCAGTAATTCATTCTGAAAGAAAATAAATTCTCTGAGAGCAGTGACTATTGTGTTTTTGTCCTTTTATATCCTCAGCACCTAGCATACCTGACATGGAGTAGATGTTTAAAAAAAACCCTTGCTGATCAATTGATTGATAATGAAATATTATTGTCCAGTAAGAGATGGGGAACAGGAGGATTCAGAAAAATAGGAAAATCTGAACTTAAGCAAAGCAAAATCAGAACTCATAAGAATGATATTTACAAAGAATACAACAATGTAAATGAAAAGTTCTCTAAAAGGAAGCTAAATTCTAAGAAACTAGAAACCAAAAGAGATCCTAGAAAAAAGATACACTCTCCCCCCACCCCCTTATCTTTACAGATGAGTATAGGTCTATAAGAGCAGATCTATCTATCTATAGATACATATTAATATGTATAGTTAGCTGTGGTAACTATATTAAATATTATAGCTTAAGTGTTTTTTCTGTATCACATGGAAGAATTCACTCAGCAGGTGGTAGAATTGAAATGACTGATGTGAAGACAAAATACATATATACAAAATAAATATGTATGTATTTAGATGTGTGTATGCATATATATGCACATATAAATATATTTATATGAAAACCTCATAATTAAATAGTGAAATTATGATAGCATATGGTTAGAATAAAAGGAGAGACACACAGAAATAATATGTTTATATCCAATCCCATCTTGGACACCTTGATGGCATGGTGGAGAGAGTGCTGGGATCTGCAGTCAAGAGGACTCATCTTCTAAGGTTTAAATCTGGTCCTCAGACACTTACTGTGTTTGGCAAGGGTACTGGAGTAGTTTGTCATTTCCTTCTCCATCTGATTTGAAGCAAACAGGGCTTAATGACTGGCCAAAGGTCACACAAACTAATTGACTGAGGTCATATTTGAACCCATGAAGATGAATCTTCCTAATTCCAAACCAGGTGCTCTAGCCACCACACCATTTAGCTTCCCCAATGAACATCCTAAGCATTCACTAAATATATTTTTCATAACTCAATATTCCTAGAGGACTTTTTGCAATCTGCAAGTAAAGTAATTTCTTGTTTTGTGACTTTATTACCTAATAGACCCTTTGATATGAAAGAAAAACTTACTGTCACATTTCATCCCTTGATGTAGAAGTCCATAGAGCAGTGAGCCACAGTGATCACAAAATGTAGGGCTTCCATATGTGTGGATTTTAAACTTGTGCTTACTTCTGGGGTCCTAATGAGAGAAGAAAAATAGGTACCATACAATTTAATGAAGTCATATTTTTTTCTCTGTTAAACACTGTCAAGTGTACCATCTACCACTGATATAGCAGATCCATGATCTACTTAAGTGTTTATCACTCAAATATTTTCTTTTCCTCCTTCAGAATAGTATTGTGGCAAGCTTCATTTTTTTCAGATTTCATTGTGCTATTTATTAAACTCCTTTATTTTATTTATCCTTTTCTTTATATGTTTGTTCCATCATGTTCATTCATAATAGTTGCCTTACTATAGACAAATGAATGTAACATTACATACACAGTCCATAGTCTGCTTTACTATGCAGTGTCCTGTAACTCATACAAAATGGAATTTATTTAGTAATTAATTCATGCATTTGTTTGTCTATAATTGTGGTTTAACCAATAAAGAAACTCTCCATCAATATAAATTTTTTTAAAAAAGTGACATGCTTAGAGGTCTAGAGTATCACACTGGCATCTGTGCAAAGAATCAATGGAAGAGCAGAAAGATTTAAGGCATAAAGATTAATTAGGAAAACATTGCAATAGTCTAGGAGAGAGGTGAGAAAAGTTTTTTAAAAAAAGAGTAATGACCTATGAGAAGACCTGAAATGTGAGAAGGGTACAAGTGCAAAAGATGCTGTGGAAGAAGTCTTAGGAAGACCAGGTAACTGATTGTATATTTGAGTTGAGAGACAGTGAAAAAATCAAAACTATAATAAACCTCAACTGGGCATGATAACTGAATATTAAAAAGTGACATCATTTTTACAAAAAAAATTAAAAAAGTGAAATCAAAGACCTTTGCAATTATGGGTGAGAATACATGACCACTATCTGCCTAATCTGTTCCCAATCACATGCTGCTAAATGATCCTGGAGCAAGTCTCACAATATATTGGTGGAGCCATAACAGATAAGTATCACCATATTTCAATTGGACCTGCTCTGGCACAAGGCAATTCATTTACTCCATCAATTTCTCCTTTGCCCCACAACTGAATATTTTTCATATTTATGTTACAAATCTTTTCTGCTTTCCCCAGATCTTTCACCCCACTCCTTTCTTCATCCTGTAAATCAAGACTTCTAAACTTCTTTGGTGAGTCCCATGCCCTAACTCTTTGGAGTCTGCTGAAGCCTAGGATCTCTTATCAAAATAATGTTTTTTTGCCTACATTCATATTTGAAGGAAATGTTAAATTTCAGTCAGAGACTAGGGAAAATAAAAATTTTCCCAACCGAATTTGTGGACATCCTCAGATCAAAAATTGCTCTAAACATTAGAGCACAGTGCCTAATACATTTCTAAGAAAATTAAGACACAATACCTGTGTCATGATATCCCCTTTCCTCCCTTCTTTACTTCTCACAATGCTCTTGACATCATCCATTATTCTATATCCCTTTATATAAGTCTCTGAAGAGGAGGTGACCCTTCTCATCAAGGTTAAGCCCTCTAACTTCACTTTATATTCTACTTTCTCTCCTTCTCCAGCCAATTCCTTTCATAATGATGCCCAATTCTTTTAAGTTTAATCTCCTTATATTCTGACTTCTTCCTTATTGTCTACAAACATGCTTGTCTCTCTCATTCTTTTTTAAAATTTAATTTTTATCTAAAAATTATCCCCTATTTAAATGCAAAACAAGTTACATTTACTTCCAAAACTCTGAATTCTAAATTCTTTCCCTTCCTCTCACCCCACTCACCTTCAACGAGAATCATTTCACAACTCCTTCAACAGTATGTCCAATTTCCCTATATACCTTCCAACGTTGTCATTTTCTCCTTCTATCTTATTAGCCAATCCAATAGGTATAAGGTAGTACCTCAGAATTGCTCCAACATGTATTTCTCCTATCAATACCGAGTGAGGACATTTATAAAATATTTAAATTGATTGCATTGATAACCTCATCTGAAAACTATTCATATCTCATGATCATTTATCAATTGGGGAATAGCTCTTATTTTTTATAAATTTAACTCAGTTTTCTGTGTTTAAGAAATAAGATCTTTAGCAAAAGATCTTTTCAAAATTTTTATCACAGTTGCTGCTATTGCTAACTGTAATTGCCTCCAACTTTCCCCATCCACATTTATTCTATGCTCTCTCTCCTTTCTCCCTGTCCCTCCTCATAAGTATGTTGTATCTGACTACGCTCTCCCACAATCTTCCTTCCTCCAATAACCCATACCCCTTCCCCTTATTCCCTTACTTTCATCCCTTTACTCTCCTATTTTTCTCCAGGGAAAGATAAATTTCCATACCCAATTGAGTGTAATTCCCTCTTTAAGTCAATTCTATTGAGAGTAAGGCTCATTCATTCCCACTTATCTTCCCCCCCCTTCCACTCCACTGGAAAAACATTTTCTCACCTCTTATATATGAAATAACTTACCCCATTCTACCTCTCCTTTCCCTTTCTCCTAGTATACTCCTTTCCCCCCCATTAACTTCATCTTTTTAATATACCAAACCTTCAAATGCAACTCATTCCTGTTCTTGTCTATAAATGCTCCTTCTAAGTGTCCTTAATGAGAAGGTTCATATGAGTTGGCCATATCATCTTCCCTTGCAGGAATACAAGTGATTCAATATCCAAGCTCTTTATCTTTCAGAATATCCTATTCCAAGCCCTATGAGCCCTTAATATAGAAGCTGCTAAATCTTGTGTTATCCTGACTGTAGCTCCACAATATTTGAATTGCTTCTTTCTGGTTGCTTGCAATATTTTATCTTTGACTTTGGAGTTCAGAAATTTGGCTATAATATTCCTGGTAGTTTTCATTTTGGGATCTCTTTCAGGAGTGATCAGTAGATTATTTTAATTTCTACTTTTACCCTCTGCTTCTAGGCTATCAGGACAGTTTTCCTGGATAATTCTTGAAAAATGAGGTTTAGACTCTGTTTTTTTTTGGCCATGACTTTCAAATAGTCCAACAATTTTTAAATTATCTCTCTTGAACCTGCTTTCCAGTTGTTTTTCCAGTGAGATATTTCACATTTTCTTCCAATTTTACATTCTTTTGGCTTTACTTTATTGTTTCTTTATTTTGATTTCTCAAGCCATAGTCTTCCCTTAGTTACATTCTACATTTTAAGGAATTATTTTCTTCAGAGAGCTTTAGTATCCAGTCAATTCTGCTTTTTAAGGCATTCTCCTCATTGACCTTGTGGGCTGCTTTTTCCGTTTGATTCAAATTGGTTTTTAAGATGTTATTTTCTTCAGTATCCTTTTGTATCTCCTTCACCAAGCTACTTACTTGGTTTTCATTATTTTCATGCATTTACTCTCATATCTCTTCCCAATTTTTCCTCCATCTCCAAAATCTTTTTTGAGCTCTTCTATACCCTGAAACCAATTCATATTTTTCTTGGGGGCTTTGGATACAGAAGCTTTACTTTATCTTTTTATGAATATGTATTTTGATCCTCCATCAGATTAAAGGAATTATCAATGGCTGCTTTTTTTCTTCTATTGTTTTCTCATTTTCCCAGTCTATGACTTGATTTTAACTCTTTGTTAAAGTAGAGCCCAACTTCCAGGATGGAGGATGCACTGTTCAAAGAAACTATATATGAGGAGCAACATTACCATATTCATAGTGTTCTCACTTCTGAATAGAAGTGACAAATTAGTTTTCTTCCAACTTGAAAATGTGCTGCAATGTCTTTGTTCACATAACACTTAGCAGGAATCTTTTAAAACTCCTAGAATCATCTGTGTGATAACAGTCTTATAATAGGTATCCAATATATTTTTGGAGTTCACAAAAAAAATTACTGTTGGGGATCCTGGTATAAGCTAATGATTGGAATTCATCAGAGACCATATGTCAGATTTATGACTTAAAGTCCTCTGGTATTATCTGTATAAATAATCTTCATTCCAAATTGGAAACAACTTTATGGATTGTCAGCAGTGACAGCTGTTAGTAGTACAAAACTAACTTGAGTAGTAGAATAAATAATAGAGGCAGATTAATAATATATACATATATATAAAACTCTATGATATTTAAATTATTTAAAAGGAGAATATATACTGCTATGGGATCCTACCCTAATTCTATGAATGAAAAAAATTTAATTTGACATTTCAGGTCCTCCATAAAGTAGTTCAAATTTACCTATTCAATCTAATTTCAGATTATTATACTACAGGTAATGTATTCTTTATGTTCCAGCCCAAAAGAACTACTGTTACCTAATCTTATAAAACCATGTACTTTCCTTTCTCTGTGCACTTAATACAAGCTACTCCATTTATCTATAACATACTCCTACTCACATCTTCACATAAAAGATCCTTTCTTTTCTTTCAAGGGGATTAGGGGTTATTATCACTATGAAAACTTCCAAAAATGTCCAAGGTAAAAATGATCTCCCTCTCCTTGAATTTTTAAGGCATATTTTTTCTTTTCTTCTGAGACTAATTTATCTCCATTGTATTCCACTTTATATCATATATCTTTTGAGTTTGTTTATGCAGTATTTCAGAATATAAGTTCTTTGAGGACAAGGGCTATTCCAATTTTCATCTTTGCAATCCTGGTACCAGCATGGTACCTGAGAGTATATAATAACTATTTAGAGAATTCAGCTGAAAAGAAATATGGAATTTAAAGATATAAAATGTCTTGTTATACACATGACAAAGAATTTATTCTCATATGAGTCTTACTCCAATAACTCATTTGGAGGAGATATTAAGTTTTAAAAGGTGGCACCACCAAAGTATCATCTCTGGTAGGCTGTACAAAGTTGTGAAAATCTTCAAGTTTAGGCTTAATGATTAACTATCATCTGATAAATAGCCTAGCTAAACTCTGAGAGATTCATGATTAGAAAACTGACCATTATGGGTCAGTTAGAAACTATTGCACCTATTTATAAAGGCCCAGAGGGACTGGGATCTATTTTTTAAAATTTTATTTATTTAAGGCAAGGGGGTTCAGTGACTTACCCAAGGTCACATAGCTAGGCAATTATTAAGTATTTGAGGCCAGATTTGAACTTGGGTCTTCTTGACTCCAGGACTGGTTTTCCATCCACTGAGCCACCTAGCTACCCTTGGATCTATGTTGATAGCACAGTGGATAGAGCACTGGCCTTGGAGTTAGAAGGATGGGAGTTCTACTTGTCACTTACTACCTGTGCGACCTTGGGAAAGTCACTTAACCCTGACTGCCTGACTGGCCAATAGATCCAGATGGCTCTGGAGGAGAAAGTAAGGCTGGTGACTTAGCACAGCACTCCCTCACTTAAATTTAGTCCATGTACTTGTCATGGCATCTCCCGGATGTCATGGTTTTCTTAGAGGAAGAAGGACAAACATTATCATCTTTATTCCTGAAATTATAGGTGGCAGGTGACTTTGGTTTGCTAAGCACACACACACACACACACACACACACACACACACACACACATATATAAACACATACACACACAGACGCACATATATATATCAAGCTATCTGACAAAGTTCTGTTATTTGACTAAAAAAATTGAAGAGCATCATCTTCATATATTGAAAAAGGAGGTTTGTTTGGCTCATAATTGATGAATTAATTTAATAATTCTGAAATTCAAAGCACCAGAGATTCTGTCCTTTTCAGCTTGGTTTATGATTAAACTCATTCTCTATATAAAAAAGTGGAGCTTTAAATACCTGGGGAAAAAGCCCAGTATTATCAATAGAATGAAATGGATCCTGCTTACCTCAGAGAACATATGTCTATGTCTGTAGCTCAAAAAAGTATCTATTTTTTACTTTTGTGCATTTACTAATGTTTCTGGAATGTTCCAAATGGTTTGAGTCAATAGTAAAACATAACATGCCAGGAAATAATAGTGTACACTTGTTAGCCCTATTATGAGGAAGCTAAGGTTGGTGGATCAGTTCAACTTATGAGTTTTGAACAGTAGTAGAGTGAAAGCCTAATAAATATCCACACTGATTTCAATATGGCGAGCTCTTTTTTTTAAAAATCCCCTACTGACCAATATTGTCTCCTGCACATCCTATTGGTGCTGTTGGGTTGTTTCAGTGGAGTTTTCTTGGCAAGGGTACTGGAGTAGTTTGTCATTTCCTTCTCCATCTGATTTGAAGCAAACAGGGCTTAATGACTGGCCAAAGGTCACACAAACTAATTGACTGAGGTCATATTTGAACCCATGAAGATGAATCTTCCTAATTCCAAACCAGGTGCTCTAGCCACCACACCATTTAGCTTCCCCAATGAACATCCTAAGCATTCACTAAATATATTTTTCATAACTCAATATTCCTAGAGGACTTTTTGCAATCTGCAAGTAAAGTAATTTCTTGTTTTGTGACTTTATTACCTAATAGACCCTTTGATATGAAAGAAAAACTTACTGTCACATTTCATCCCTTGATGTAGAAGTCCATAGAGCAGTGAGCCACAGTGATCACAAAATGTAGGGCTTCCATATGTGTGGATTTTAAACTTGTGCTTACTTCTGGGGTCCTAATGAGAGAAGAAAAATAGGTACCATACAATTTAATGAAGTCATATTTTTTTCTCTGTTAAACACTGTCAAGTGTACCATCTACCACTGATATAGCAGATCCATGATCTACTTAAGTGTTTATCACTCAAATATTTTCTTTTCCTCCTTCAGAATAGTATTGTGGCAAGCTTCATTTTTTTCAGATTTCATTGTGCTATTTATTAAACTCCTTTATTTTATTTATCCTTTTCTTTATATGTTTGTTCCATCATGTTCATTCATAATAGTTGCCTTACTATAGACAAATGAATGTAACATTACATACACAGTCCATAGTCTGCTTTACTATGCAGTGTCCTGTAACTCATACAAAATGGAATTTATTTAGTAATTAATTCATGCATTTGTTTGTCTATAATTGTGGTTTAACCAATAAAGAAACTCTCCATCAATATAAATTTTTTTAAAAAAGTGACATGCTTAGAGGTCTAGAGTATCACACTGGCATCTGTGCAAAGAATCAATGGAAGAGCAGAAAGATTTAAGGCATAAAGATTAATTAGGAAAACATTGCAATAGTCTAGGAGAGAGGTGAGAAAAGTTTTTTAAAAAAAGAGTAATGACCTATGAGAAGACCTGAAATGTGAGAAGGGTACAAGTGCAAAAGATGCTGTGGAAGAAGTCTTAGGAAGACCAGGTAACTGATTGTATATTTGAGTTGAGAGACAGTGAAAAAATCAAAACTATAATAAACCTCAACTGGGCATGATAACTGAATATTAAAAAGTGACATCATTTTTACAAAAAAAATTAAAAAAGTGAAATCAAAGACCTTTGCAATTATGGGTGAGAATACATGACCACTATCTGCCTAATCTGTTCCCAATCACATGCTGCTAAATGATCCTGGAGCAAGTCTCACAATATATTGGTGGAGCCATAACAGATAAGTATCACCATATTTCAATTGGACCTGCTCTGGCACAAGGCAATTCATTTACTCCATCAATTTCTCCTTTGCCCCACAACTGAATATTTTTCATATTTATGTTACAAATCTTTTCTGCTTTCCCCAGATCTTTCACCCCACTCCTTTCTTCATCCTGTAAATCAAGACTTCTAAACTTCTTTGGTGAGTCCCATGCCCTAACTCTTTGGAGTCTGCTGAAGCCTAGGATCTCTTATCAAAATAATGTTTTTTTGCCTACATTCATATTTGAAGGAAATGTTAAATTTCAGTCAGAGACTAGGGAAAATAAAAATTTTCCCAACCGAATTTGTGGACATCCTCAGATCAAAAATTGCTCTAAACATTAGAGCACAGTGCCTAATACATTTCTAAGAAAATTAAGACACAATACCTGTGTCATGATATCCCCTTTCCTCCCTTCTTTACTTCTCACAATGCTCTTGACATCATCCATTATTCTATATCCCTTTATATAAGTCTCTGAAGAGGAGGTGACCCTTCTCATCAAGGTTAAGCCCTCTAACTTCACTTTATATTCTACTTTCTCTCCTTCTCCAGCCAATTCCTTTCATAATGATGCCCAATTCTTTTAAGTTTAATCTCCTTATATTCTGACTTCTTCCTTATTGTCTACAAACATGCTTGTCTCTCTCATTCTTTTTTAAAATTTAATTTTTATCTAAAAATTATCCCCTATTTAAATGCAAAACAAGTTACATTTACTTCCAAAACTCTGAATTCTAAATTCTTTCCCTTCCTCTCACCCCACTCACCTTCAACGAGAATCATTTCACAACTCCTTCAACAGTATGTCCAATTTCCCTATATACCTTCCAACGTTGTCATTTTCTCCTTCTATCTTATTAGCCAATCCAATAGGTATAAGGTAGTACCTCAGAATTGCTCCAACATGTATTTCTCCTATCAATACCGAGTGAGGACATTTATAAAATATTTAAATTGATTGCATTGATAACCTCATCTGAAAACTATTCATATCTCATGATCATTTATCAATTGGGGAATAGCTCTTATTTTTTATAAATTTAACTCAGTTTTCTGTGTTTAAGAAATAAGATCTTTAGCAAAAGATCTTTTCAAAATTTTTATCACAGTTGCTGCTATTGCTAACTGTAATTGCCTCCAACTTTCCCCATCCACATTTATTCTATGCTCTCTCTCCTTTCTCCCTGTCCCTCCTCATAAGTATGTTGTATCTGACTACGCTCTCCCACAATCTTCCTTCCTCCAATAACCCATACCCCTTCCCCTTATTCCCTTACTTTCATCCCTTTACTCTCCTATTTTTCTCCAGGGAAAGATAAATTTCCATACCCAATTGAGTGTAATTCCCTCTTTAAGTCAATTCTATTGAGAGTAAGGCTCATTCATTCCCACTTATCTTCCCCCCCCTTCCACTCCACTGGAAAAACATTTTCTCACCTCTTATATATGAAATAACTTACCCCATTCTACCTCTCCTTTCCCTTTCTCCTAGTATACTCCTTTCCCCCCCATTAACTTCATCTTTTTAATATACCAAACCTTCAAATGCAACTCATTCCTGTTCTTGTCTATAAATGCTCCTTCTAAGTGTCCTTAATGAGAAGGTTCATATGAGTTGGCCATATCATCTTCCCTTGCAGGAATACAAGTGATTCAATATCCAAGCTCTTTATCTTTCAGAATATCCTATTCCAAGCCCTATGAGCCCTTAATATAGAAGCTGCTAAATCTTGTGTTATCCTGACTGTAGCTCCACAATATTTGAATTGCTTCTTTCTGGTTGCTTGCAATATTTTATCTTTGACTTTGGAGTTCAGAAATTTGGCTATAATATTCCTGGTAGTTTTCATTTTGGGATCTCTTTCAGGAGTGATCAGTAGATTATTTTAATTTCTACTTTTACCCTCTGCTTCTAGGCTATCAGGACAGTTTTCCTGGATAATTCTTGAAAAATGAGGTTTAGACTCTGTTTTTTTTTGGCCATGACTTTCAAATAGTCCAACAATTTTTAAATTATCTCTCTTGAACCTGCTTTCCAGTTGTTTTTTCCAGTGAGATATTTCACATTTTCTTCCAATTTTACATTCTTTTGGCTTTACTTTATTGTTTCTTTATTTTGATTTCTCAAGCCATAGTCTTCCCTTAGTTACATTCTACATTTTAAGGAATTATTTTCTTCAGAGAGCTTTAGTATCCAGTCAATTCTGCTTTTTAAGGCATTCTCCTCATTGACCTTGTGGGCTGCTTTTTCCGTTTGATTCAAATTGGTTTTTAAGATGTTATTTTCTTCAGTATCCTTTTGTATCTCCTTCACCAAGCTACTTACTTGGTTTTCATTATTTTCATGCATTTACTCTCATATCTCTTCCCAATTTTTCCTCCATCTCCAAAATCTTTTTTGAGCTCTTCTATACCCTGAAACCAATTCATATTTTTCTTGGGGGCTTTGGATACAGAAGCTTTACTTTATCTTTTTATGAATATGTATTTTGATCCTCCATCAGATTAAAGGAATTATCAATGGCTGCTTTTTTTCTTCTATTGTTTTCTCATTTTCCCAGTCTATGACTTGATTTTAACTCTTTGTTAAAGTAGAGCCCAACTTCCAGGATGGAGGATGCACTGTTCCAAGCTTTTGAGGGTTTTTATAGCTGTTTTTAGGGGAACTCACCAGGGATCTGCAAGTTCTCAATTCATCCAGGGTCTTATGAGAGGCTATGAGTACTCTCCTGACCTGTGCTCTGATCTGTGGATGACCGCAAGTATTCCTTTCTGTACTGGAACTATGAGGAGAGTCCCTCCTCTACTGAAGGCAGTAAACTTGTGCTTCTGCTACTTTTCCTGAGACTAGGGCCCCAGAATGCAACCTGGATCTGAGTATAGATGAGTAACAGTCCTGCCTCAAGGATAGCAAAGAGAGACCTCTCTCTCAAGCCCCCTTACCATCAGTGGGCTGAGCACTCTGGAAGCAGTTGTCAGGTAGCTCCCTGCTAGGTAGCTTACCAGGCCAGTTCCCGGTCCCCTGGGCCAGGTCTGCATTGAGGCTTGTGCTGTACTGGGTTTTTTGCTAACTCTGGTATGGTAGAGTTTTCTTGATGAATTTTCCAATTTCCTTGGCAATCCCTAGGTTGAATGGTCTGGAATCTGCCATCACTGCCATGGACCCAAGTACCCCATGATCTGTTCCTGGATGGCTGAAGTCGGTTTGTTCCAATGTAGCCCAGCTGCGCTGTAGACCCTAGTGTACCAGACTCTTCCCATGGAAGTTCCAAGTTGTTGGGCTAGAAAATTGTTTCACTCAGGCTTTTTGTGGATTCTACTACTCTAGAAATTATTAGAGTCATTATTTAAAGGTATTTGAAGTGGTTTCGAGGAGTTTTTATTCTGCCATCTTGGCTCTGCCCCTTGTCTCCTTCATTCTTAGAAAAAGAACATCACCAAAAACCATATTGGACCTTTGATCCGTGAGCTGCTATTCTATACCTCTCCTCTCTTTCATTGCCAAGAATCTATCTGTGAATTCTATTTCTCTCATTTAATTCTCCATTCTTTACCATCTGTCTTTCCACATTATCACTCAACTGAAACTGCTCTTTCCAAAGAAACTAAAGGTCTTCATTTTCAAACATGCTATCCCTTTCCCAGTCCTCACCATTTTTGTTCTCTCAGAAAAATCTGAGATTGTTGTTATTGTTTTGTATACTGTGTTTTCATGGTTCTCCAATCTGTTTGCCATTAGTTGGTTTTCTTTGCTAGTTCTCTATCCATATATATATCATTCCAATTCTGACTGTTTCCTGATATTCTATTCTGAACTTCTATATTTTCTCTTATGTTGATCTAATCAGCTTCCTTGGCTTTAATTATATTCTTTACACAAATATCTCACTCTCATTTCTTTCTATAAAGCATCTGCCTCTAAAATTACTCTTTTCCAAACTTCAACATTCTGATGAGGGTACCACCATCCTTCCAGTCACTCAGGTTTGGAATCTGTCTCTGGTCTAAATATTCAACCAGTTGCCAAATCTTATTGATTCCATCTCCACAACTTTTCTTGCATTCATCCCATTCTCTAGATTCACATGACCATCATCCTTATCAGGCTCTCATCACCTTTAGTTTATACTACTAGAATAGGTATTCCACTTCTCATTTCCATGCCTTTATACTTTCCATCTTCTGTGGCTAGAATATGCTCCCCCCATCACTGATATTTACTGGGATCTTCATTTTCCTTCAAAGTTCAGCTCAAGTGATATTTCCTACATATAGCATTTTCTGATATCCACCCACCTCCATTTGCTACTGCCTTCTCTTCCTTGAAATCACTTTTGTATTTATTTATTCATTCATTCATTCATTTAGTTTCTCTCTCTGTGCTTTACTGCTATATCCTTTGAATTATGGGACCTTTCCATCTTTTACTTGAATCTTTCTTTATGTGTTGTCTCCACCACTAGAGAGTAGCTTTTTGAGGGCAAGAATTGTCATATTTGTAATTTGTGACCTCAGTGCTTTGGATAAAGTGAGTGCTCCATCAATCAGTAATTCATTCTGAAAGAAAATAAATTCTCTGAGAGCAGTGACTATTGTGTTTTTGTCCTTTTAGATCCTCAGCACCTAGCATACCTGACATGGAGTAGATGTTTAAAAAAAACCCTTGCTGATCAATTGATTGATAATGAAATATTATTGTCCAGTAAGAGATGGGGAACAGGAGGATTCAGAAAAATAGGAAAATCTGAACTTAAGCAAAGCAAAATCAGAACTCATAAGAATGATATTTACAAAGAATACAACAATGTAAATGAAAAGTTCTCTAAAAGGAAGCTAAATTCTAAGAAACTAGAAACCAAAAGAGATCCTAGAAAAAAGATACACTCTCCCCCCACCCCCTTATCTTTATAGATGAGTATAGGTCTATAAGAGCAGATCTATCTATCTATAGATACATATTAATATGTATAGTTAGCTGTGGTAACTATATTAAATATTATAGCTTAAGTGTTTTTTCTGTATCACATGGAAGAGTTCACTCAGCAGGTGGTAGAATTGAAATGACTGATGTGAAGACAAAATACATATATACAAAATAAATATGTATGTATTTAGATGTGTGTATGCATATATATGCACATATAAATATATTTATATGAAAACCTCATATTAAATAGTGAAATTATGATAGCATATGGTTAGAATAAAAGGAGAGACACACAGAAATAATATGTTTATATCCAATCCCATCTTGGACACCTTGATGGCATGGTGGAGAGAGTGCTGGGATCTGCAGTCAAGAGGACTCATCTTCTAAGGTTTAAATCTGGTCTCAGACACTTACTGTGTTAACCCTGGGTAAATCACTTAATCTTGTTTGTCTCAGTCTCTTCTTTTCTGTAAAATTAGCTAGAGAAGGAAATGACAAGCCATTCCAGTATCTTTGCCAAGAAAACCCCAAATGGGGTCTCAAGTTGAATATGACTGAAACAACTGAGTAACTACAAGAGTCCTAACCACTGCAGGGAAAATACTGATGTTATTTTCCTAATACAAATTGCAGAGCTGGCAGGGTGATATTAGAATAGGGATAGAGGACTTCAACTAACCTGCCATTTTAGATCTTAAATTGTTAAGTAGATTTAGGGAAAGATACAAATTATATTTTATACTAGTCAAACCACATTAGAAATTTTGTGTTCAATTTTGTGTACTACATTTTTAAGAGTAGCAAAAACAAATTACAGAGTATCAGAAGAAGGGCAACCATGGTACTACAAAAACAGTTTACAAAAAACTGTTGAAGCAACTGCTGTTTGTCTGGGAGAAGAGATGACTTGGGTAGGGGTATGACAGATGTGCTCAAATATTTGTAAACTGGAATTTTAGAATTAGAAGGAACTTGAGGGATAATGAAATATAGCCACTCCCAGTCCACAAGAGGGCAAATTTAGTCTTTGCACAATAATAAGCACCTAAAACTGACCAAAACACACAAATTGCCTCGTTAGGTAGGTAGACTCCTTTAAGGGGGGTAAAGTATAACAGAGAATAGATGATCTTCCATAAGGAATACCATATGAGGGATTCTGGAATTGGATGGGAGATTATACAAAAGTCAGGTCACATACCTTATATATTAACTTGGATATACGTCCTAGATAGATAAAGCTTAAATTCCTTCAAATAAATGAAGTCCTGAATTTTTAACAGAGATAGTAATAATAAAAGCAGCAAGCAGTGTGTGGTATGCTAGGAAAAAGTCATAATAGTGAATCTGGAGTCAGAAGAACTTAGTTCAAATCCTAGATTGGCAGTTTACTAGCTGTGTGACCTTGGGTAAGTCACAATTTGCCCTAATTCCTGTAATCCTGTAACTCACTGACACTGCTGGTTAAAGTAGCATTCTCATTTAAACATCCCCAGTTCAGTTTTAAGCACTTTAAATAGCTTATTACTGAATTAAGACTTTTGTAACACCATGTATACTTATAGTGTGGCAAAGAATGAATAATTACATGACATATTGACACAGATACATTCATTAAAATGAAAGAGATTGGTCTAGTCACACACATAAATTCTCACACATGAAAAAAAGAGGATGAAAAATTGGTTAGTACATATGTGTTTGAGTGTTATAAGGCCATGAAATATTTCAGAAGATATCATTAAACACATGTATGTCTAGAAAAGTGGGTGGGC
This sequence comes from Macrotis lagotis, assembly GCF_037893015.1. Classification (NCBI taxonomy): domain Eukaryota; kingdom Metazoa; phylum Chordata; class Mammalia; order Peramelemorphia; family Peramelidae; genus Macrotis; species Macrotis lagotis. The sequence goes on along the minus strand of NC_133659.1, from coordinate 216,836,910 downwards.
TGGTCATGTAGTAAGTGTGGAAAGTAAGAGGTAACCAAGTTTTGTGTTACATTGATTACCCATGACATTTAAAGGAATGAAAATTTTCACACCAATGGATGGATGTTTTATGCAAGATTTATGGAAAAATCAAAGGCAGAGTATTCCAAAAAATCTCCAAGAATCACATTCAACAGATTTCCAAATCCTTTGTGCAGTTTAGATGCAATAAGACTTTTGGGACAACCTGTAGTATGAGATGATATGAAAGAGTTGCAATTTCTGGATACCAAAGAGATCAGGCATCATATAAGTTCTAGCACATCGGAATACTCATTTCACAACAAAACAGATTTTGACAAATGTGTGACCTCTTAAAGCTAATAAGTTAGATTCCTTGGGTGCCTTATTAGAATACCTTCTAAATATCACTGTGGGGCTTGAGAGAATTAACACCTTCCTAATGAGATTACTTATTCTCATAGGAAAGCTGTGACATATACTTGTACAACTTATTAAAAAGAAGTCAAGCAGATTTTTATTTCTAGCTTGCTAGGTTATTAGGCAAAGTTTCCAAGGATGGACCATTGCTATGGTCTGTATCTTACCTTCTAGTTATCAAGTATATTGTTAAATACTTTAGAATAGAGTGATTTCTCCTGAACACTGTTCTGGCAACACAAAAGATCTATTCACAACATACTGGGTAAATGTCATGGCAAAACAGCAAACATCTCTCTAGAAGCAAGGCATAAACAGCTGGTAGGAAACCTATTAAGAATAATATCCATCTGGGATTCTTGCAATTAATTAGAAGCATAAAGCTCATAAGCAGCTCCAGACATCTTCCATACCAGCCCAGAAAAGACTCCTCAGAGTTGACATATGGAACATTGTCCCAAGTTGTGGTCAGGCAAATTACTTCATTTTTCATGAGCATCTAGGAAAGCCTCATTTGTCCTAATAATTCCATATTTACATAGTTCCTGTAAATTGTAAAGATTTTGGGACTATGGGGGGAAAACTCAATCAATTTTATATTGTGTAAAATTCTGGAACAAAGTTCAAAATTCAACCTCTGAGGCCTTCTCAATCCTGAACCTTTCTAAAAATGAGTCTTTAATTCTATTGGCTAAAAGGCAATACATTCAATGGGATGCTTCTATCTTCTAATGAAAACACTCAGATATATCCTGGCAAAAAAAAGAGTCTATAGTTTCCCACCTCACTGGGAATGATGGGTATAATGATTTACATCTTGAATGGATATATAGGAATAAGGAAATTTAGGTATTGTGGGTGCCAGGATTGGTGAGGAGTTGGCAAGAAACTGGGCTAATTATTTGTGATATTTCCTGTGTTCTTGATTTCCACATTTTGTGAGGAGTCTTCCAGGGTTGTCATTCTGTCAAATTCCCTCAGCAGTAAATTCTGAAACTTTGACTGCCAAATAAAACTCTCAACCTCAAGTAATCTCTGAACCATCTGGATTAATCTTTTGCCATAAAAATTCAAGTTGTTCAATACATGAACAACTTTTTAAAAAAAATTCTTATTTTGGTTTTATATCCCCTTCATTTCGAAATAAATATTTTATTCTTCCCTTATCTAGGGGTTCTTAATTGGGGGTCTAGTTAGTTTTTAAAAGTATAGCTTTATTTTAGTAGAACTGATTTATTTTATAAACTCCTGTATTTTATTTTATAAATAATTTTTTGTAAAATATAATATTTATATGATATATAATAAAATATTTAATGGTTTCATTAAAAATAGTATTCTGAGAATGGTTCTATTCACCAGATTTCCTAATGAGTCCATGACACATAAAAAAGTTAGGAACTTCTGCATATAAGGAACAACTCTTATAACAGAGAAGAAAAAGGGGGAGGACAAAACAGTTCAGCTCATCAACCAAGGCTAAAAATATTTGCAACAGGGGCAATTAGATGGCCTAGAGGATAGAACACTGGCCCTGGAATCAGGAGGACCTGCATTCAAATCCGACCTTGGATACTTAATAATTAACTAGTTGTGTGACCTTGGGCAAGTCATTTAAGCCCATTGCATTGCAAAAACCAAATTTCATTTATATGGGTAAATGTAGTGTTCCTGATAGCATCCAACTTCTGAAAGGGGAGGAATGTACATTTTACCATCTCTTCTTCAGGACCAAGATTGAACAGTTTTGTTCCTTACATTTACATTTTTATAGATATCATGTATAATCTTTTACTGCTTCGCCTTACTTTACTTTGTAGCAATTCAATTGTCTTTCCAACCTTTTTTGAATTATTCATACAAACCATTTATCAGGGTTTAGAAGTTCATTAAAATTAAGGACTCAAATTTGTTTAGCTCTCCCCTATGAATGGAAATTTGTTACTGCAACAAAAAAGTGCTACTTAGGAATTTGGAGGGGTGTGTGTCTATGGGACACTTGTGCATTTGATTTACTTGGGGAACATACCTAGCAATGGAATCTTCAAATCAACGTGTATGGATTTTTAAAACTATTTTCTTAGCAAGTTCCAAACTATTTCCACAGTAATTTGACAGCTAACTGTCCCATTGGTTAGGAAGTGGGACCTAGAGTCAGGAAGACTTGTGTTCAAATCCATACAGACACTTACTAGCTTTGTGAAAGTCACTTTGCTTCTGCCAACATCATCTGGGGATAATAACACCTACCTCCCAAGGAAGTTGTGAGGAACAAATGAGGTCATATTTTTAAAGTGTTTAGCATAGAATGTGGCACATTGTAAAGCCTTAATAAATCTTCTTCCTTTCCTTTCCTTTCCTTTTCTTTTTAAAAAATTTTTTCTGCATTTTTTCTTTTCCAGAAGAGTTGTACCAATTCACAGATCCGCCAAAAATGTGCTAGTGTACCTTAGTGTAGTCTTCCAGCAACCTCTCCAACATTATCTTCACATTTTTTGTGGTCTTTACCAATCTGCAGGCTACGAGGCAAAACCTCAAAGTTTTTTTGATTATAATTTCCATCATTGTTAGTAATTAGAACAATCTTTTATGCAGTTGTCAAAAGTTTGCACTTAGTTTTGGTCACTTTTCAGAAATTCTAGGCAATTTAAAAAAGTATTACTTCATGCATTATGATATTCAAGTTTTTTTACTTATGTTCTTCTGAGAGACCCTAGGATACTTAATTTGTCTCTGCTCATTAAATAAATGAAGCAGATTGTGTTGGCTTCTTCTAATAATGTTGCCTTTTGCTTCTAGCCTGTAAATATGTCTCCACGTCAAGTAATTTTTGATGCTCTAAATCTCTTTACTGTAGAGAGACTCTTCATTATGGGATTTTCCCCCTAATCTGCCAAATAAAAGCTTTAACTTAAATCATTGAAAACTAGAGGTTAAGTTTTAACTCAATAATTCCTCATTATTCTTTTATATATTTTCAACCTCAACAACACAAAATAACTCATGAAGAGATTATGACCAATGTCAGGGGAAGAAACATCCACACTCGTGCTCTTTTTTTTTTTTGTAAGGTAAATGAGGTTAAGTAGCTTGCCCAAGGCCACACAGACCGAATTTGAACCCAGGAACTCCTGACTCCAGGGCCGGTGCTTTATCCACTGTGCCACCTCGCCGCCCCACTCATGCTCTTTTAAAGTTGAAATAAGGTTTTTGATTCTGGAGAGTGATTTGGGATCATACCCAAAGGGCAATAAAAATGTGCACACCCTTTGATTCAGCAATCTACTGGGTCTATACCCTGAAAAGACCATGAAAAAGGGTAAAAACATCACTTGTACAAAAATATTCATAGCAGCCCTGTTTGTGGTGGCAAAGAATTGGAAATCAAGTAAATGTCTTTCAATTGGGGAATGGTTTAGCAAACTGGTATATGTATATTATGGAACACAGTTGTTCTATTAGAAACCGGGAGGGATCGGAATTCAGAGAAGGCTGGAATGATGCTGAGCAAGATGAGCAGAACCAGAAGAACACTGTACACCATAATAGCAACATGGGGGAGATAGTCAACCTAAATGGACTTGCTCATTTCGTCAGTGACTCAATCAGGGACAATTTTAGGGTATCTGCAATGGAGAATACCATCTGTATCCAAAGAAAGAATTGTGGAGTTTAAACAAAGTCCAAAGACTATTACCTTTATTTTTTTTTTAAAAATCATCTTCTGTAATTTTGCTATCTCTTATATTTTATTTTTTCCTATAGGATATGATTTCTCTCTCAACATATTCAATTTTGATCAGTGTATAGCATGGAAACAATGTAAAGCTTATCAGACTGCCTTATGTGGGGGGAGGGAAGCAAGATTGGGGAAACTGTAAAATTCAATAAAAATAAAAATAATAAAAAATAAAAAAATTTAAGAAAAAAGAAATAAGGTTTTGATCAGTTCAGCTTAAACTAGTTCATATTTAAATCAGGGAGCAAGCAGAAACCTGATATTAAGAATTTAAAAAAAAATTTTCTCACCCCATTCCTGAGAATATTATTCTTTATATCATTTCCTTCTAATTATATATAACTTTGATGTTTTTATTTTCAGTTTTTTATATATACATTATTTCCAGTTTTGAGCTAATATCCTACTGCCAATACAATAAAATTCTGGAATCCTCAGGGAAGACATAGCCCATAAAGGCCGAATGTAAAAGAAAATGTGTAAATTGCAATATTGAATGTAAACATGTTGAATAAATCAGGAATTCCCTTGCTTGAACCTTGATTTCACAAAGGGCTTAGATCATGTTACATCTTATTCATACCTTGATTCACTTTCCAGAATTTTACTGCCTAATCTCTCTCTCTCTCTCTCTCTCACACACACACACACACACAGACACACATACACCCTATACTTTCTGAAAGTGGAATTAGGCTGGATTAGAATTCTAATTTTAAATTTTAGAATCAGACCGAATTGACTCAACCTAGTTGAATTCAAAAACATGCTTCACTAGAATGTTGGATTCCTAGGAACAAAGTCATATTTTTCCTGCCAGAGAAAATTCAATTGACTGCCTATTGAAACATGGAGAGGTTACAATCTGCATTAATGGATGGAACATTCATGATGAATTTACTGTTCCTTCAACTACTGATGTAAAAATGGAATAGAATATTCATCTTACCAGTGAACAGGAGAAAAAATGTTGACTATAAATAGAGGCTATAAACACTGGAAAGATTGGTTTGAATGACTTTAATTTGTAATCTGGAACATTTAGTATTTGTATAAATGTTCCAGATTACAAATTAAAGTCATGCATGTGAAAATGACTTAAAGGTGCCATTATATCTAGGTTGAACCATTGTAGTTTTCGAGTTTAAGTTTATGCTTAAATTTATTTTTTAATTTTAAAAAGTCTCATGTTGGCAAGGACATGAAAATATTATATTTGAATGTTGAAAATATTTTTAATATATAAAAGTTTTTAAAAAATATTTGTAGAATTAAAATATAATAAAAGAAACCAAAAGGAACACAACATAATGGGGAAAATAACAAAAGCATAAATGACTAAAGTTTACCACAAGAAGCTGAAATTTTATTGGCAAGGGTGTGCCTTTTATTGCTATAAATTTCACCTCAATAAAATTCAGTAATTGATCTCTGAAAGCTAATTTAATTTAACAACCCACCAAAACTCTCTAAATGTAATAGGTGACCAAGAACATGCAGTCCATCACTAGACCTGTCCTTAAAATATCTCTAGCAGTTGACTAACGAAGATATATAAAAACTGATATGACTATCTAAAGTCAATACATAGACTACACTAGATAAGTAGTCAAACAAATAATATAGACCATTAGGAAATAAACCATGAAAATTTACTTTTCCTTTCTTGTTCTCTGTTTTCTTCTCTAGATTAGATAAATTCTGCCAAAAATCATTCTCTAAGGTGCCACCTTGCTAAAAATTAAAATTATGCAAATTAAAACAACTTTAAAGTACTCTAATACTCATATTGAACCACTATATTGTTGGGAAATATATTTAATAAACTAGCAAAATCATATTTAAATTTTGATAAAGCCAGATGATGGTAAGGATATAAGGAAACAAGATGCATAGGCTTCCATAGAAAGGTGATCAGGTATGTGCGAACAGCTCAGATCCATAAAAATGGTCTTGACATTCCAATTAATTCCTTAAAAGATAACAACTGAATACTGTTTTCCTGTTATGCATCCATCTATAATTATTCAGTCAATAGACATTTTTTGAAGTACATACTATGTGCCAGCTACTGTAATAAGCACTAAGGATATAAAGAAAGGGAAACGACAGAAACAAAATTTTCTTCCCTCAAGGAATTCACAATCTAAAAGGGAAAGCATATGTTAATTACTATGTACAACTAAGCTACATACATGCTAAATTTGAAATAATCAATAGATGCAAATCTCTAGAATTAAGGAGGAACAAGGAAGGCTTCCTTTAGAAAGTGGATTCTTAGCTGGGATTGGAAAAAAGCAAAGGAAGCCAGGAGAAAAAGATGAGGGAGACATAGTGGATAGCCAGTGAAAATGCTAGAAAGCAAGAGATGGAAAATCTTTAGCCTCTGACACTGTTGCTATGTTGACTCCTTGATTCCTGTTTCCTAATTCTTATTTTCTCTATCTTCTTCTTTTTAGGGACCCCACCCCCCCAATCCCAGTCTCTGTTTGATTTTTTGGTATGACCCAGCCAACATTACATCTCCCTACCATAAGTGGTCATTGCTTTTTCAGTTGTTTCCATAGCAACAGGTCAATATCTCATAAGCTACTAAAGATTCCCCTCAACAGATACTTCCTAAAAGAATGATGACCCTCTCTGCAAGCACTGCTACATGGAAGAGTAGAGCTCAGTGCTCACTACAATACTAATGGAAGCTGCCAGCCTATGTTGCTGGCCCCCATCCAAGGAGAAAGGAACTAATTCTGACAGTAGCTGGAACATGCTTCTGAGCTCTGGGCCAGCTGGCACTCATTCCCACAAAGATTTTTAGGGTCAATCAGGAATTGTCTGGATCAGATCAAACTTATTTTCTTGCTCTGTGCTTCCCTACAAATTCCCTATTCATTAATCCAAAATTTCCTACTAATCGCCAAGCCTCTTCTTAAAATCTTTCTAGGATTTGATTAAAGAAAATATATAAAAACTGAAACGAAGACATAAAATTAATTCATAGATTCTACAAGATAAGTAGTCAAACAAGTACTACAGATCATTAGGAAATAAACCATAACAGTCTACTTTTCCTTTCTTGTTCTGTTTTCTCCTCTGAATTAGATAAGCTCTGCCCCAAATAATTCTCTAAGTAAGGTGCAATAATAAAATAAGAGATCACTTTGCTGGACAATTCTGAGGATTTCTTTTGGAAGTCTTTGGGGATTCAATCCAAGTTAATATTGACATTAAATTATTACCTTAATAAGGGAGTAGGTGTCAGTTTTGAATTATTTCAATGAATTGAGACCTTAAGTCTTTACTTGCTTTGGCATTAGGAAGCTAGAATAATACTAACAATTATAAAGTGACTACTATGAATCATGCATATTGCTACGCACTTTAAAAATATTATCTCATTTGATTCACACAAAAACTCTAGAAAGTGGGTGCTATTTACAAAAAAAAAGAATAGCTTATAGATTCAATGAAGGATGAACTGACAAGAAAGGAAACCAACCTAAAAGTGCTCTCTTCATACTGAAAGTCAGCTTTAGATCAGCCCTACATAATCCTGCGTACCAACAGGACTCCATATCACCAACTTTGAGAACTACAGTCACTTATGAACAGTCCTAAAGATCAGAGGGCTCTAGGCATGAAAAATCAGGTTGTGATAGTCTTATCTGCTGTTTCTTGCTGTCAGTGATCTTGCTGTGGGGACTTCTTGGCTTCAGTATCCTGGTCTTGTTTCCCAGACCTTTCTTGTTGGAAAATTGTGTTTATGGTACTGTTTTCCTTAGAATAAGCAATTTGGCAGCATGAGACCACCTTCATTTGAATCACAGAAACTGAAAGTATCTCAATGGCCATCTACTACAACCCATATATGAAAGGATTCTTCACAACTGGTCAACAGACTGTGCTTGAAAACCTGCAAGGAGGAGGAACTCACTACTTCCTTTTTTTTAAAAAAAAATCTTTTTCCCCCAAATTCCATAACAAGAAAATTTATAGTATTCATTTTTACAAGATAGTGAATTCAAATTTTTCTCCCTCCTTTCCCTCTTCTGAAAAGGTAGGCAGTTTCATATAATTTATTCATCTGTAATCAAGTAAAACACACTTGCATAATAGTCTCAGTTGTGGAAAAAAAGAAATAGATCAAAAGTAAAAAAAAAACTAGTAAAAATAACATAATTGAAAAAAATATGCTTTGATATGCATTCAGAGACCATCAGTTCTTTATCACATGGACTATTTATTTTTTAGGTTTTTGCAAGGCAAATGGGGTTAAGTGGTTTGCCCAAGGCCACACAGCTAGGTAATTATTAAGTGTCTGAGACCAGATTTAAACCCAGCTACTCCTGACTCCAGGGCCAGTGCTCTATCCACTGTACCACCTAGCCGCACCTAAATATCAGATAGTTTTGATGACTACTGCTTTATAATATACTTCAAGATCTGATATTGCTAGGCCATCTTCCTTTGAATTTTTTAAAAATTATTTTCTTGATATTCTTGAGCTTTTGCACTTATAAATGAATTTTGATGTCATTTTTTCTAGCTTTTCAAATAATTTTTGGTAGTTTGATTAGGTAGATTTGTCCTCAGCCAAACCATGAGAAATTGATATTTTCCCAAATGTTTCTATTTGACTTTATTTGTGTGAAAAGTGTTTTGCAATTATGTTCATAAAGTTCCTGGGTTTATCAGGTAGACTCCCAATAATTTTAAATTGTATACAGTCATTTCAAGTGGAATGTCCCTTTCTATCTCTTGCTATAGGGCTTTGTTGGTCACATAAAGAAATTCTAATAATTTATGTAGGTTTATTGAACATCTAATAACTGTTAAAATTAACTATTTCAATTAGTTTTTTAATTGATTCTCTAGGATTTTTTGTTTATCATCTTCAAAGAGTGATAGTTTCCCCCCCTCTTTACCTATTCTAATTCCTTCATTTTTTTTCTTCTTTTACTGCTATGGCTAACATTTCTAGGACTATAATAATAGTAGTGGTAATGGGCATCCTTGCTTCACCCTGATCTCATTGGGAATGCCTCTAGCTTATTTCATTAGAGATCATGCTTGCTGATTGTTTAGATAGATATTGCTTTTCATTTCAAGGAATGTTTCCTTTATTCCTATTCTTTATTCTCTAATTTTTTAAAATAGGAATGGGTACTGTATTTTGTCAAATGGGTACTGTATTTTATTGGGCATCTATTGAGGTAATCTTAAGATTTCTGTTGGCTTTGTTATTGATATGATCAACTGCGATGGTTTTCCTAATATTGAACTAACCCTGAATTTCTGGCATAAATTCCATCTGGTCATAGTGTATAATCCATGTGAGACATTGTTTTAATGACCTTGTTAGTATTTTATTAAAAATTTTTGCAACAATATTCATTAAGGAGAATTGGTCTATAATTTTCTTTCTCTATTTTAGCTCTTCCAGGTTTAGGTATCAGCACCATATTTGTTTCATAAAATAAGTTTGGCCTCATTACCTCTTAAGGTAGGCCCTTTTACTTTTAGTCTATTCTGAATTCTTTAAAGTTATTTATTCATCACATTTGGTTGATGTGAATAAAGAGAAACACGAGAAAAGTTTATGTAAACCAAAGTATGCAGAACCAAGAAAAAAATACATAATCACAATAATTTAAATGGGAAAATCCCACTAGTCTACAAAATTGGTGTGGCTATGCTGTTGGCAACCGAATATCAGTTAAATCTTCATTTAGATCAGTCCAACACTATGCAACAATAGTCATTTCACTTTGAGAAATACAGTTTAGGAACATATGCCTAAAGAAATATATTTATATGAAGATATTTTCTCCTCCTCATCTCAATACCCCTTGATTATCATCCTCTACTTTCTGTCCCTTTACTGGTCTAATAATGGACCTTCCACAGGAGCACTTGAACTTTTTTCCAAGATTCATTTCCTCAATTTTATCCCCTCATTTATTCCATCCCTTCTCTCTAATTTTTAATCTCTGTCTATTGGCTTTTTTATCTGGCTGATGATGTTTGTCCTTTGTTCCTGAAAAAGACCATGATAACAGGGAAGTGATGCCATGACATGCAAGTGAATTTGACTTGAATGAGGGTATGTTGTGCAAAGTCATCAGTCTCTCTTTTTTCTTGTGAATCATCTGAGTCCAGTGACCAGATATGGATTAGAACAACTAGAGATGGACTTGGACACAGTGGGAGATGTGGGACTTTTAAAAAACTAGCTTTTTCTCAGGTCATAGTTTGATTGAGGCAACACTCATTCAGTCATTAAGTTGGGGAAGAGTGGGATCTCTACAAACACATCCAAGTTTCCCAACTTAAGAAACCTTTGCTATACATTATCATTGCCTTAAGTCATTGCTCTTTATCTCTTCCTTCTTTCACAACTTAAACTCTCTGAAGAAGCTCTTTATACTCATTGCCTATACTATCTCTTCTCTTATCTACCTCTTAGCTTTTTAAAAAAAATATCTAAGGTAATGGGGTTAAGTGACTTGCACAAGGTCACACAGCTAGGCAATTATTAAGCTTGTGAGGCTGCATTTGAACTCAGGTCCTCCTGACTCCAGGGCCGATGCTCTATCCACTATGCCACCTGGCTGCCCCTTCTTTTAGCCTTTTACAGTCCGGGTCCAGCATTCAGGTAAAACTCTTCTTTTCAAAGTTATCAATGATCTCTTAATTGATAAAGATCAATATTTTTTCCTATCCCTCTTCCACCCCATTGTCATCCTTTTGGATCTCATCTAGTGTTGCTGCAGCAACACTAACACTGAGGACAACATTTTAACACTAGATATTCCCTTCTCTGTATTTGGTGATATTATTCTCTTTGCATTGCCCTCCTATTAGTTGATTGCTCCTTCTCAACCTACTTTGCTAGTTTATTACCCATATCACATTACCTAAATGGGGATATACCTCAAGGTTCTGTGGAGTCTTCCTTCTTTCCCCTCTACCTTCACTACCAATTTCCTATTGAACATATCCTGATTGACTAGACATTTTAAACTCAACATGTCTAAAACATAATGCATTATCTTTGAAAACAAGTTTTTATACATTTCTTTTTTTAAAATTTTTAAAATTTTAAAATTTTCCTTCAGTATTCCTCTCCCTTCTGGATCATAAAGATATTTTATCTAAGTGATACAGGATTTTTTAAAAACAAAAAAAATTCAGCCTGAGTGATGAACACATCATACAGATTTGAAAAAAAATATGCACTATAAACACTTGTGATCTCCTTCTTCTACAATGGGATGAAATGGGAGTATTTTTTCATCTTTCTTGTTTTGAGCCATGCTTACAGTGTATACTTTTGTTTTTTATGTGTATTGTTCTTTCCATTGACATTGATGTAGTCACTGTGTATGTTGTTTTATTGGCTTTGTCTGCATCAGTGCAAGTAAATCTCATGTTTCATCACATTTATCACTTTTTATGGCACAGTAATATTCCATTACATTTATGTACCACAATTTGTTGAGCCATGCCCTAGAACTCATTCTTTTTTGCAAAACTTGTTTTCCTTCTCAAGGATACCAGCATCTTTCCAGTCACTCAAAATTTTGGCATCATACTCAGCTTCTCATTCTCCCTAAACTACATATCAAATCATTTCCAAAACATTGTCATTTCAGTGTCCACAGTATCTTCCCCATCTGTTCCCTTTTTACTGCCCACAGGATAATTCATGCCATAGTTCAAGTCCTCATTATTTCTCACCAGAATTATTGCAATAGTTTCCTGACTAGTTTTCCTGTCTCAAGTCACTCCCTAATCCATACAATCTTTATTATAGCTGCCTATGTGATTTTCCTTAAGCACAAGTCTAATCATGTCATCCCCATATTCAATGAATGCCAGTATCTCTCTATTGGCTCTAGAATAAAATATAAACTCATATTTTGTTTTTAAAGTCCTTCACAACTTGCTTTCAACCTATGTTTCCAGTTTTATTTATTACTCTCCTTAAAGTACTCTACAATTCACCATATATTCATTTCCTATATACTGCCTTTATGCTAATCACCCCCATGCCTATAATGCTTTTCCCCTTCTCATATCCCATCTCACAGAATACCTCTCTCTTTAGAGGCAGGTCAAGCACTACATGAATTCTTTCAGAATCCCCTCACCTGCTAATGAAAGGTAATATTTAAATTACCTTTTATTTATCTGGCACACACACACACACACATATATTTATATATTTACACATATATCCCCTATGAAGGACTGCACAGCTCATTAAAGATAGGAAATGTTCCAGTTCTGTATTTGTATTCCAAATGTCTAAGTTCTATGCCTAGCATACAAAACAATAGATGTTTAATAAATACTTTCTGGTTGATTAAAAAAAGTGCTATTTATTATGGTATAAAATAAGAAAACTTAAATGCAAAGTTTCTTGTAATTCCTAATCATTTAAAACATGTTATCTATAAATATGATACAATTTTATATAAGTATCCAAAGAGCAAATATATAAACTATGATACATGGAAATATAAAAACCTAAAGTCTGAAAGTTAGTAAACATACATTGATTACAACTTTTTGAAAACACATGTCCATTAATAAAACTGGTAAGAGAATCTATAATGATAAAGATATTTAATAACAAATGTATGCTTTTTTTTGGAGTGATAATTATGGCAGGGAGAGGAAAGAGAGAGAAAAAATAGCAAAGCTAATTAATTGTAAATTCCTCCTTAGTTTTAATGTAATCAAATACCTCTGAGGATCATTGTCCACCAGTCATTTTAAGATCACACAAATATTTCTTCTACAAAGGTTTAATTGGTTAGAGTTGAAGCTTGCACAGAGGCTAAGAGGTTTCAGCTCATCATCTGTGCTTTTGGTGAGTTCTCCAAAAGCAACACTAACGCAAGAACATACTTTACAGCTCATGCATCTTTTATCCTAAGAAGTCCATCTTACTGGTGATCAATAAATGTTTGATGATGAGGATACACTTTCTTCACTGACGTATTTGCTTACTCACTTTCTTCTATAACCAGATAGCACCTGCAACAAACAACTAAAGACTTTTCAAGGAAGTCAGCTAAAAAAGGGGGCAAAAGGGATGTTTCCTCTTATAAGAGCAAAGAGCACATCTACTTGAAAGTTCATTAGTTAAGACAGGGGATAGGTATAAGCTGAAAAATTCTAGGAAAGAAAATAGATTCCGAGTAAATTATTTGCTTAACACAGAAGGGGTGGGGGTGGGGGACACCAAAAACTAAAAGTCCCTGAAGAAAAAAACAATATTTTTTTTGGTACTTGACTGAATAAAATCTTGGCTCTGATCAGTTTAGAATGAAAATGTCTAAAGTGGCCTATCTGAACTCTAAAGTTTCAAGGAAATAATTGAAAGTTATTTCATATGTTCTCAAAACCATAAATTGTTCAGTTCTCAAAGGTACTGAGTTTTGCAGGAGCAGGGGAAGATGGATTATATGGGCTCTTAAGATCTTTTCCAAATATAAAACTAAGTTTTACTAATCCAAAGATTAATTCATGAAAGCCTCCCTTCTGGAGCAATAATTAGCTCAACAAAGAGTTTTGGTTTCAAATATGAAAATATAGTTGCATAGGTAGATGGTAAAAAATTAATGATTCTTAGAAAGAATGTCACAGAAGGAATTGATTTACTAAAAAAGATGGAGCTAAAATTGCCCTGATTAATGCAAAAAAGCTTATTTTTATGTTAGTTCCAGAGGGAAAAGTCTGACCATGAAACTTCAGTGCTATTTTCAGATTCTATTGTCGTGGAAGACAAATTCTATAGCCTGAAGGCTATTTTGTTAAATGCAAGATGGATTCATTTCCCCTTCCAAACCATGGAATGTGTAAATAAGGAATTCAAGGCTTCTGGTACAATGAATGTTTTAAACACTTCCTTGTTGAACTGATAGCATATAAACCAGGTAGGCTATGATAGTATTTGATCTAGAAAATACTTAGTTGTCCTTCAACAATTGAAATATTTACTCATTTCCACTGAAGATAGAAGAGGAAGTCAGTTGATCTTTGAAGAATAATAGGCTACCATTACAGAGTTTATGGTCTACTATGGCAGGTATATCTATTAATAATTCTAATAAGAAAAGGGATGTATAGCAGAAGTACTATAGAAATTCTGAGAAGGGAAGGCTCATTGCCTGGTGGTGAAATCAAAGAAAACTAATCTAACAGGGAGATATCATTTGAATTGGGCCTTAGAAAAAAAGAAAGATGGCAGTTGGAGAAAAGGGCATGGAAAAGGATATGGAAAAATAAAATAAATATATCAGGTATTTTCTCAGAGAGCAACGGAGATATCAGAGAATTGCAAGTAACTTATTTCACCAAGGAAAGAAAACTGGAATGATAGGTATGGTCAGATCTTAGAAACCTTAAAATGCTAGACAAAGGAATTCAGACTTAATTCAGTAGATAACAGGTTTGAAGAAGGTAATTTAGGTAGTGACTAACCTGGTAGCAATTTTAAAATTCCTAAGGCCTCTCCTACTTCCATTCCCACTAACTATCTGTGTCAATTTTACCTAATTTCACCTAAACAAGGAGGACAGGTTTTAGGCTTACCTTTGGAACTCTGTCAATGTAATCACTAAGACAAATTTAGGGCAGAAAAGAACCTGATAAAAAGACTAGAGGAAGAATAAGAATTTTGACAATCCAAGAATTTCAGAATGAATTTTATATTCGTAATCCTTCCATTTCCAGGTTTTGGAATGTTGCAATTTTACGATTCCTTGGAGAAAAATGCAAATTTCTGATATTCTCAAGAAGATAGCTAATTCTACAAATGGCACATATGAATGCATTAGTTTTGTAGTTTGATTCTGTTTCATCATGCCTTTTCATTATTTGGGAAGAAGCAAAATGGACAATTCTGCCTTTTTTCCTCTATTAAAATAATATGGAAGCATGGTTAAACAAGAAAGGCTTGTTATTCAAAGACTAATCATCTTTCTTTTGCTGCCTACTGTTAAGCAGGTTTGCTTAAATATGTCCCAGTTATAGCCATTTGAATGAATACTTCTCAATTATTATTAACAAAGAAAAAAATTACAAGAAATCAATTTTCTAAGAAGCTACATTCTGCATCAAGGTGACAACCATTCCATTTGTGACATCGAAATTCCCATGGCAAAACAAATGATCTCTAGGTCTCTTTGTGAACCCATCACTGAATTGACAGGAAGAAAAGTCATAAAAATATAAAACATTTTACTCAAAGGTGACCAAAGAGGACAATAAAACAACTTCATCTGTCCACCAGAGTTTTGCCTGAGACTTAAGGGGAAGAATTAGAAGACATTAGTTGGATTCTGTGCTGAGTTTTGGAATTCTGGATACCAACTCCCAGTTTTGCTAATTACTTGCTCTGTGGTATTGAAGAATAGATGAAATCTTCTATTTCTCATATGCAGATAATGCTAATAATTTGTGAAATATATTATGCCCCTCTAATAACAAATATGCCCAAGATTTAATCGGTATTTTATAAACTTCTCATGGGGAAAATAATTGATGTAAAATTGTAGTAATTCAACAGTATTATCCTAAAACACAACATTTCCTTCTTCCAGGTAAAAAACAAAAGTTCTGCTTAGTTGGAATTAATTTTCTCCAGTATTGCTATAAAGTCCTAATGCTAACTCTCCCTATTACACACTGGGAAGGCAATATATAGTCAGCAGAAAGAGCATTTACAGATGTGGAAACAATATGGTAGAAAGAAGCCAAAAGTTGCCTGAGCTCTTCCCAGTTTCCCTTTGAAAATAACTTTAAATCAAGCCTCTAACTGAATTCTGGAGAGACAGAACCCACAAAAAAAGACACAATGAGCAATTTTCTGGTTTAAGAAATCTTAGAAGGCCCTCAAGAGAAGTCTATTGATTTAAAAAATCAGATAAGAGCAATAGAAGAACAACTGGGAAAAGAAATGAGAGCTATATAGAAGAATTATGAAAAATCAAAAAAGCACAAAAATTATCTGAAGAAAATAACTCCTTGAAAATATAAATTGATCAAATGGAAAAAAAATCACTGAAGAAAACTCCTTAAGAAGTATAATTGGCCGGGGTGGCTAGGTGGCATAGTGGATAACACACCGGCCCTGGAGTCAGGAGTACCTGGGTTCAAATCTGGTCTCAGACACTTAATAATTACCTAGCTGTGTGGCCTTGGGCAAGCCACTTAACTCCGTTTGCCTTGCAAAAACCTAAAAAACAAAACAAAACAAAAGTATAATTGGCCAAATGAAAAACAGGTAAAGAAGGTGAACTGAGAAAAATAATTCCTTGAACATTAGAATTCGGCAAGAGGAAGCTAAAGACTCTATGAGGCATCAAGAATCAGACTATATCAAAAGAGTCAAAAACTGGAAGAAAATGTAAAGTATCTTATTGGAAAAAATAACTGATGTACGGGGTGGCTAGGTGGCCCAGTGAAGGGGTGGCTAGGCGGCGCAGTGATGGGGCAGCTAGGTGGCACAGTGAATTAGAGCACTGGCCCTGGAGTCAGGAGTACCTGAATTCAAGTCTGGCCTCAGACACTTAATAACTACCTAGCTATGTGGCCTTGGGCAAGCACTTAACCCCATTTGCCTTGCAAAAAAAATAACTGATGTGAAAAATAGATTCAGGTGAGATAACTCAAGAATTACTGGATTACCTGAAAGCCATGATCAAAAAAAAAAAAAAGAAGACCTGGCCAATATATTCTAAGAAATTATCAAGGAAAATTGCACTATATTCTAGAATGTGATGGTAAAATAATCAGCGAAAGAATCCACTCATCACCTTCTGAAAGTACATACACATAGGTACATTACACTGTTTAGACAAGTTAAAATCCTTACATTTCCACTTTTGTTTTCTACCTGAGTGATCTTTGACAGGCAATTTCATCTCTCCAGATCTTTTTCCTGTTCTGTAAAGTGAGGTATATTGGAATAAATAGCTTCTAAAGCTCTTCTGGGACTCATTGGTCCAACAAAAACTAATAAAGGGGCAGTTCTCCTACTCAAGGTAACCTGGAAAAGGGCAGAAAGGCTCTGCTCCCTGGGGTTGGAGGGGCAGCCCACCAGAGGGGTGGCCTGCCATAGCGAAAGAACTTCAGCCTCCTGGAGGCAGCCCCAGGGCTCCTGGTTCACAGCAGCAGGGGAGTCTCCTGAGCTACACCCCGGGGAGCACCGGGCACAAATTCGGGGAACAGCGGTGGGGGGACCTCTGCCAGAGCTAGCACGTGTGAAGCCCAGCCCTCAGAGCACACAGCAAGCAACTTGGTCTTTTGGCAGCCCAGATCCAGGAACAGAAGCAGACAGAGCCAGTAAGCAGGAGCCCTCAGGACATGAGCCCATTGAACCTAGGGAGGGGAGTGAAGAGAGACTGCAGAACTCTGTCCTCTGCCCCTGGAACAGGATGCTGGGGCTCTGACCACATTCAGATCCTGATCCCAGTCTAGGCCCCCCCATAGAACAGCAGGGCCCCCTCCACCTCAGCCCTGTGGCAGAGGGGGCCACATGTGGTCATTCACAGACCAAGAGGAAAGACAGAGCCTCACACACTGAGACCCTTGTGGGAGTGTCCCAAAAGCTCAGGAAGCACCCCAAAACTAGGCCCAGGCTGGGAAAATGAGCAAGCATGAGGAACACCATTGAGAAATATTTTGCAAATGAGCCCAAGAAGGATCAAAATACTCAGTCTGAAGATGAGGAAGCACAAGCTCCTGCATCTAAAGACTCCAAGAGAAACAGAAATTGGGCTCAGGCTATGACAGAGCTCAAAAAAGACTTTGAAAATCAAATGAGGGAGTTAGAAGAAAAACTGGCAAAAGAAATGAGAGAGATGCAGGAAAAACATGAAAATGAAGTCAGAAGCTTAGTCAAGGAAATCCAAAAAAATGCTGAAGAAAATAGCATGCTAAAAACCAGCTCAGGTCAAATGGATACAACAGTTCAAAAAGTTATTGAGGAGAAGAATGCTTTAAAAAGCAAAATTAGCCAGGTGGAAAAAGAGATAAGAAAACTCTCTGAGGAGAACAAATCCTTCAGACAAAGAATAGAATTCAGGGACATTGATGAATTTACCAGAAATCATGAATCAATACTTCAAAACCAAAAAAATGAAAAATTAGAAGAAAATGTGAAATAACTCATTGAAAAAAACAACTGATATGGAAAACAGACTTAGGAAAGATAATTAAAAATTATTGGAATACTTGAAAGTCATGATCAGGAAAAGAGCCTTGACATCATTTTCAAAGAATTACTACAGGAAAATTGCCCTGATATTCTAGAAGCAGAGGGCAAAATAGAAATGGAGAGAATCCACCGATCCCCCCAAGAAAGAGATCCCAAAAAACCAACCCCTAGGCATATTATAGCCAAGTTCCAGAACTCCCAAGTCAAAGAGAAAATATTACAAGCAGCCAGAAGGACACAGTTCAAATATCGTGGAGCTGCAGTCAGGATCACACAGGACTTAGCAGCAACTACATTGGAAGCTCATAGGACTTGGAATATAATATACCAGAAAGCAAAAGAGCTTAGAATGCAGCCAAGAATCAACTGCCCAGCAAGGTTGAATGTCCTCTTCCAGAGAAAAAGATGGACTTTCAATGAACCAGGGGAATTTCAAATGTTCCTTTTGGAATGGCCAGAGCTGAACAGAAGGTTTGATCTTCAGATACAGGACTCAGGTGAAGCATAGAGAGTGGAGGAGAAGGGGAAAATATGAGGGACTTAATGATGATGAACTGCATGTATTCCTGCATAGAAAAATGACATTGATAATACTCATATGAACCTTCTCAGTTAATAGAGCAGGTAGAGGGAGCTTTTATAGATGAAGCAGAGGAGAAAGCTGAATTCGAAGATAAAATATGGTGTAAAAATGGAGTCAACAGAAAAAAAGGAAATGTAATGGGAAAAAGAAAAAGGAGAGGGGGAATAGGCCAAGATATTTCACATAAGTTTTTTTTTTATTACAATGAGCTATTTCAATGATATGGAAGGGGGGAGGCAAGGGGGAATGAGGGAACCTTTGCTCTCATCAGAGATGGCTAGGAGAGGAAACAGCATATATACTCAATGGGGTATAGACATCTGGAGTAAGAAGGAGCAGGGAGCAGGGAGAAGGGATGGGGATGTGAATAAAGGAGGAGAGGATGGACCATGGGGAGAGAGTGGCCAGATATAACACATTTTCTTTCTTACTTCTTGCAAGGGGCTGGGATTGGAAGGCCTGCCCAGGACCATGGGGCCAGGTGGATTCTGGGTCTAAGGGGTGGTATGGGGGCTCAGGGCCTCTTGGCCCCAGGACCAGGGATCTGTCTGCTGTGCCACTCAGCAACCCTACAGCAGAGTCAGAGTGAAAGGAGAGAGAAAATAGAGTACATGGTAGTGGAGAAATAAGAAAGGAGGGAGCTGCGATCAGCAATGGCAACGGTGGAAAAATATGGAAGTAACTTTTGTGATGGACTTACCATAAAGAATGTGATCCACCCATGACAGAGTTGAAGCACATTTTTTATTATTATTATTATTTGGGGGGAGTGCAGGGCAAATGGGGCTGGGTGGCCTGCCTGGAGATGAATAGCAGGGTGATCGTTGGTTGTCTGAGGCCAGATTTGGACCCGGGTGCTCCTGGCTCAAGGGCCAATGCTCTGTCTGTCTACCACCCAGCCACTCCTACTATTATTACTATTTTATTTTATTTTGGGTCTTTTTTTCCTTTTTTTTTTTTTTTTTTTTGGTTTTTGCAGGGCAGTGGGGTTCAGGTGGCTTGCATGTCACACCGCTGGGTGATTGTTGGGTCTACGGGACCAAATGTGGGCTTAGGTGCTCGTGTCTCCAAGGCTGGTGTTCCGTCCATTGCGCCACCTGGCCATACCTACAATTATTACTATTATTTTTTTAATTTTAATTTTAATTTTAATTTTTTTCTCTCCCCTTTACTTTATCGCTCAAGCAAGTCTATATTTATGGGGGGGAGGGGGTATTTTGTTTACTCTTAAACAAGAATATTTTATTAATGTAAAAAATAAAAAAAACTAATAAAGGACACATACAGAATGCAATATCAATCAGGAATACTTGCAATCCACACCACCAACAAGCACAGCAAATATGATTAAGGGGAGAAGTCTAAGGCTGCAGTCCAATCTGTGGCCTGCAGGTTGTAGTGGCACTCAGGGCTCAATCATGTGGCTTATATCGCATTTGTTCTTGTGCTTCTTGGTGGTGTGGATTGAATTGTATTCATGAATACAACCTATTCATGAATAAGTATTGAATTTGTATGAGACCTTTGACAGGTTTTTGTTGGGCAGATGACTTAGAAGAACTAAAAGGTTGTACATTCCTGCTAGAGCCTCTGAGTTCTAAATCTAAGATTCTATCATAACAAAATTTTTTGAATGGTAGCAAAGGTAGGTGATTTAATCTATAGGGTTTATGGTATTTTTTGGAAAATAACAGAACCTTCCTAGGAAAGGAAGATTGACTTGTAGGAAGAAGCAGCACAAGGAATGGGAACACTCAAAGAAATACAGCCAAAAGAATTGCCTTCAAACAAAACACTTAGGGTGGTACCATAGCTGAACTTCTTGTTCCACGATGGTATGAATGAAACCCATGCAAACCGTATGTAGAAGACATGTTCTGCAAGAGTCTTTTCTAGCTGGCAACCAAGGTTGGTGACCTTCATTCCCTTTTCCTTTCATTCTGTGTCTTGAAAGGTTGAGTAATACTACAAAAATTATTTGCATCTCCTTTTGAACATGATGCTTATTCTCTCTTCTGAATTTAAAATTTTATTTAATTTTCTTAATCTAGCAAATGTTAAATAAATAGTTGCTAAACTGAGCATGCCTTTGGGTAATTATAGCATGAGATGGGGATACAGAATGACTCAGGAAGAAAGATTTAAACAATTGTATCTGACAGAAATAAATTTCTGACTGGAGGTTCAGTCAAAAGATAGAGAAAACTATTGATGATTTCAACATTTTCCCAGAATAGACTTTCTCTGGTGATATCTCTAGGCATCAGAATGAATTAGGAACAGCCCAGAAAACTAAGTGGCTGACCAAATGGCAGGCAACCTTCATTAACTATAGGCTGGTTTGAAAGGAAACCATTCCCATAGAAGGGAGAGGCCAAGAGAAGTCATGAATTTATCAAGGGAGGAGAGACCCAGTCAACAAAAAAGGGAGTCAGGAGGTAAAATAATTGAGAACTTTGTCTGCCTTTTACAAGCACAGATGTAAGAGCCATTATTTAAATTTGATACTAATAAAATCTCTCCAAACTTTTACATAGATAACTAACTGGTTGAAATAGAAAAGTCACTTATTGCTCTGGTTCAATCTGCACACATATGTGAAAGGGTAGAGATCTGTATTTTCTCATTACTTCTACTAGTTTCTTTCATAACCCCCGACCACTAGTTTACAAATATATCTTGGGTACCAGCTGTTCAGACACTTACTTGCCTTTGATATATGAAGTTACTGTTCCTTTATGCTCAGAATTATTTTGCAAATCAAAGGCTAAGCCTTGTTTGTTTGCGGATTAGGTTTTATTTCCTAAACAACTATGGAGCAGATTGTGATGTCTAGGAACAGATGAGGTTGGCAAGTGACCTATTAGGTCACTCAGTAATTTCATAATAAAGTCACAAAAGTTTATAAAGGCAAGGCTCCAAAAGAAGAGATAATGAGAAGATACCTCATTCCAGTCTTGTAGAGGTCAGAGGTCATTAGGAGTAGAACATTGTATATATATATATTTTCAGAATTTAAAAAAAATGTCAGTTTTGTTGATTTTCCTTTTCTTATCCTTTGTCATAAATTTTGGGAGGGTTATCCAGAATACTTCTCTAGGAAGGGGAATTGGAGGGGACGTTACTAAGAGAAATTTAAGTGGTACAAAAAAAATAACAATAAGATTTATTTTTAAAAAGAAAACTTAGGGGCGGCTAGGTGGCGTAGTGGATAAAGCACCAGCCTTGGAGTCAGGAGTACCTGGGTTCAAATTCGGTCTCAGACACTTAATAATTACCTAGCTGTGTGGCCTTGGGCAAGCCACTTAACCCCATTCACCTTGCAAAAAACCTAAAAAAAAACAACTTATACTTTAAAAAGTCCCAAATTTAAAAATAGTCTAAAGGTAAAAACAGAAAAGTCCAATATATCCTAAAATATTTACAGATACTTGTTGTGATAGAAAAGTGAAAATAAAGTGGTTGCAAATCAAATGGTGAATAAATAGTAGTACAATATCATTATGTAAAAAATATCCAATATGAGGAATTCATAAAAACACTATCTAGATGATTTTGAACTGATATAGAATGAAGAAAAGAGAGGGAAGAAAATGACATAAAATGACAGGTGTTTATCTAAAGCTTTCAATTTTGCAAAGTAGTGTACATACATCATCTTTTATTACTCACAAGAAACCTCTGAAGTAGGTGCTACTGTTGTTCCCATTTTACACATAAGGAAATTGAAATTGAGAAAAATTAAGTAATTTGTCTGGGTCAGGTAATTAGCAAGTCAGGCATTAGTAACTCAGGTATTCCTGACTCTAAGTATATTGTGCTATGACTATAGCAATATCAAATAAGTGCAATTATTACATAATAGCTAATTATACCCTATTTATGAAATAAGAAAATGCATCTCCTTCTTTTTGTTGGTGAGATCAAGGACCTTGGGACACAGAATGTTTCATATATTGCTAGGAAAAAAAGAAGTATAAGTTGCTTTGGTATAACTATTTTTTGCTTTTTTTTCTATTAAAGGAACAGAAAACATTGATAAGGAGGGTTATATCAGTAAATAAGTGTACGATAAAAACAAAAAGTACCAATGTCTTTAAAAATATTGTTTGATTTTTTTAATCCTTTGTATACATCATACACCCTTTTGGTATTTTGGTAAAGTCTCTAGACCATTTCTCAGAATAATGTATGAAAACGAATAACTGAAATGCTTGAGATTACAAAGGAATTCAATTTATATTGAGATACAGTAGCTATTATATGTATATATATATATATGCACACAGATGCACACACATTCATATATATGAATATGTGTGTACGTATAAATCTATAAGTATTTTAAAGTTCATGGACCTCAGTCTTGGAATTCAGATCTATAAATCTAGAAATTAAGATGGGGATTATAGCAAAGTATTCTCATTCTAGTTGTCATTGGTGCTGAGCAAAAGTTATCTAGTTCCTAGCCAAGCCTTGTTTAATACAGGTATGTGAACAGCCTAAGATGATGTGTGAATTTTGAACATTTTCCAAAACATAGACTCCCTTGAGTCAAAAATTATTTTATTGTGAAGCATAGCCACGTTTCAACACTATGGTCTTTTATTACTTGTTTTCTTCTAATCTTTATCAGAGAATCATGAAACTGGTAGATGTTCAAATTTTAAAAAATAATTACATATTTTGTATATTTAGAGAAAATTTTTCTTTACAAACTATTCCATTGAAAATCATTTATACAGGTTTATACCTGTGAACAGTATTTATTATGGCATCTCTAACATCTATCTACAATTTACTTTTTATGTATCTTTTTTATTATCTTCCCCCATTAGAATGTGAGCTACTTGAGGACCATGAATGTCTTTAACTTTTGTAGCATCAGCAGTTAACACAATATCTGGTATAGAGTGGGTGCTTTAATAAATGTTTGCTGAACAAATCTTAGAGAAATCTCAATGGTAAATTACAGGTTTGAAGTTAGATTATTTCCTTGGTTAAAAATATAGTGATACTTTTATCCTTCTCAAACATTAGGCTGTTTTATTTTAATATCAGAACTGGAAAGGACTTCAAAAGGTCATCTACCTCATTCTTTTTGGATGTAAGGCAGTTGACTAGTATCTCAAATTGAGAGAAAAGGGGAAAAGGGACTACATTTTTAACTATGACAGGATAATATATTGGTTCTGTTCTCATGGAAAGTCAATGAACATTTGCCCCAATTATGCTCTTCACAAACAGATTTTTTTCCCCTTTACTTCTTATTGTCAATAAGTGGCTCCCTGACACAAAATATACTAGCATACATTTCGAAATATCAGAAAGTCATGATTTCATTCAAACATGTACTTCTTTTGGTAATATACATCCTACAGGCCTTGTCTTGTGGTAGTGTTGTGGTCAAAAAATATTCATCTTATAGTCAACCTTCTACTGTCCCAATTCTTTTATTTATTTGTTTGTTTGTTTATTTATTTATGGCAATGAGGTTAAGTGACTTGCTCAAGGTCACACAAGCTAGGCAATTAAGTGTCTGAGGTCAGATTTGAACTCAGGTGCTCTTGACTCCAGGACCAATGCTCTATCCACTGCACCACCTTGCTGCCCAAGAGACCCTATTAACTTGAATGGTCCTTGGAAAAATGATCCA
The DNA here is from genome assembly GCF_037893015.1 of Macrotis lagotis. Classification (NCBI taxonomy): domain Eukaryota; kingdom Metazoa; phylum Chordata; class Mammalia; order Peramelemorphia; family Peramelidae; genus Macrotis; species Macrotis lagotis. The sequence continues at coordinate 216,812,282 of NC_133659.1, read as the reverse complement.
GAAGTTCATCACTAGGCTTATATCTAAAGCTTTTATATTTGTATAAATTCCTAAGAGCTTATGGTATTAACTACAATGAAAATCCAAATTCAAATCCATTTCATGATTTAACAACTTTTTATGGAAGACATACACAGGCAAATCTATATCTTCTATATAAAATATATACTCTGTTCAAAATAGGTCATATTTCTCCCTCAGAGTATCCATAAAATTAATGGACTGACAAGCTAAAATAAGTTTTAGAAAGCACACTATGACCCATTTTCTTTGGTCCATTTCTCATGGTTCATTATATTCATTTTTTTGTTTTAATCTTAAAATGTGTCAATGTCACCATCTGGGATTACAAATCAGACTAAATATAAGAATATGATGTGACTCTAGTTGTCATGCTACTCAAAAGTAAAATCCTGTCTTAAAATGTACCTAAAACTTTGGAAAAGAACCAAACATCATCACAAAAAAGGTCATATCTAGTAAGACATAGAGAAATGATATTGAACAGAGATTTCATTTTTTAAAAAGTTAATTTCACTTGATCTATTATAATTATGACAAAAGCTCTTTTAACATCCATCTAGGCAATATTTTCATCACGAAAATATTGAACATGATATATACATTTCACAATATTCGCTCCATTCTTCTCAGTTTTTTTCATTAAAATTTTATTTTTTCAATTACATTCAATGGTAGTTTTCCCACATTCATCCATTTGCAAATTTATGAGTTCTACATTTTGCTACCACCCTCCCTCCCTCCCTCCCCATGGCAGTGAACAGGGGTAAAAGTTGTTCAAGTACATTCATGGTTAACATATTTACATATTATATTTACATATTAGTCATGTTGTAAAAGAGGAATTAGAACTAAGGGAAAGAAAAAAACATGAGAAAGGAAGGAAAAGCATAAAAGAAATTTTACAAAAAGTGAACATACTATGCATTCAGGCTCCATAGTTATTTTTTCTGGATGTGGATGTGAATGATATTGTCCATAGCAAATGTCCTTGATATCTGAACTGCTGATAGGAATTGCATCCATCATATTTGATCATCTCACAATGCTGTTGTTAATGTGTATAATATTCTATTGGTTCTGCTCACTTCACTCAGCATTAGTTCATGTAATTCTTGCCATGCTTCTTTAAAGTCCGACCACTCATGATTTCTTATTGAACAATAGCATTCCATAAAATTCATATTCCATAATTTGTTCAGCCATTCCCCAATTGATGGATTGCCCTCAATTTCCAATTCTTTGCCATTGCAAACAAAACTGCTATAAATATTTTTGAACATGTGAGACTTTCCCCAAGAGTATTTCTTGCTCTTTTAATTGGTCTATAATATCACACTTTATGTCTAAATCCTATATCCATTTTAACCTTATTTTGGTATAAGGTGTGAGATGTGGGTCTATGTTTAGTTTTTTCATACTATTTTTCAGTTTTTCCAGTAGTTCTTATCCCAGAAGTTCTTATCCCAAAAGCTAATGTCTTTGGGTTTGTCAAACAATGGGTCAATATAGTTATTGATTACTGTTTATTTTGTACCTACTGATTTGAGCCCAGGTACTCCTGACTCCAGGTCTGGTGCTCTATCCACTGGGCGACCTAGCCACCCCAGTACCAGCAATTTTGATGACTGCCACTTAAAAATATAGTTTTAGTTCTTCTATAGCTAGGCTACCTTCCTTTGCAATTTGCTCATCAATTCCTTTGATCTTTTTGACCTTTTGTTGCTCCAGATGAATTTTGTTACTATTTTTTCCTAGTTTTATAAAATAGGTTTTGATAGTTTGATTGGTATGGCACAGAATAAATAATCTAATTTGGGTAGAATGATCATATTTATTATATTAGCTCAGCCTAAGCATGAGCAGTTGACACTTTTCCAGTTTAGATCAGACTTTATTTGTGTGAAAAGTGTTTTGTAATTTTGTTCATATAGTTTCTGCATTTGTCTTGGGAGGTAGAGTCCCAAGTATTTTATGGTGTCTATAAGTTCCTTTAAAAGGAGTTTCTTTATCTCTTGTCATTGGAATTCATTGTTCCTCATTTAGAAATGCTGATACTTTATGTGGGTTTATTTTATACCCTGCTACTTTGTCAAAGGTGTTAATTGTTTTGGGTAGTTTTTAGTTGATTTTCTTTTGTTCTCTATGTATGCCATCATATTGTCTGCAAAGAGTGAAAGTTTTGCTTCCTCATTGCCAATTTTAATTCTTTCAATTTCCTTTTCCTCTCTTATTGCTAAAGTTTACATTTCCAATACTATATTGAATAGTACTGGTGATAACAACCTTCCTTGTTTCAGCCCTGATCTTACTGGAAATGCTCTTATATTATCTCCATTAGATATAATGTTTGTTGATGGTTTTAGATAGATACTGCTTATTATTTAAAAAAAAACTATTTATTACTACACTCCTGAGTGTTTTTAATTGGAATGGATGTTGTATTTTGTCAACAGCTTTTTCATTATCTATGATTCCTGTTAGTTTTGCTATTGATATGGTCAATTATGTTGATGGTTGCCTAATATTGAATCATCTCTTCCTACCTGATATAAATCCTACCTGATCATGGTGCATTATCCTAGGTATATCTTAGAACAATAATCTGTTTGTTAAAATTTTATTAAAAATTTCTACATCAATATTCATTAGGGGATTGGTGTATAATTTTCTGTGTTGGCTCTTTAGTACCATTAGGTATCAGCACCATATTGGTATCATAAAAGGAATTTGGCAGAATTCCTTCTTCTCCTATTTTTGAAATAGTTTATATAGAATTGGGATTGATTGTTCCTTAAATGGTAGAATTTACTTGTAAATCCATCTGGTCAGGAGATATTTTCCTTAGGGAGTTTATTGATGTTTCCTCATTCTGAAATGGTTTTATTTAAGTATTTTATTTCCTCTTCTGTTAATCTGGGTAGCTTATATTTTTGTAAATATTAATCAGTCTCACTCAGATTGTCAAATTTATTGTCATACAGTTAGGTAAAACAGCTCTATATAAACACTTTAATTTCCTCCTTTTGGTGCTGAGTTCAGCCTTTTCATTTTTGATATTGGTAATTTGGTTTTCCTTCTTTCTTTTTTTAAAGTTAGATTAAAGATTTACCTAGTATATTGATTTTCTTTAAAAAACTCAATTTTTAGTTCTATTTATTAGTTCACTGGTTTTTCTTACTTTCAGTTTTATTAATTTCTCCTTTGATTTTCAGAATTTTTAATTTGGTGTTTAAGTGGGGATTTTAAATTTGTTCTTTTTCTGGTTTTTGTCACTTGTATGACCAATTCATTGACCTCCTCTTTCTCCATTTTATTCATATAAGCATTTAGAGATATAAAATTTCCCCTAAAAACTGCTTTAGTTACATCCCATAAATTTTTATATGATGTCTCGTTGTTATTTTCTTAGATGAAATGTTTGATTATTTCTATGATTTGTGGTTTGATCTACTCATTCTTTAAAGTTACTTTATTTAGCTTCCTATTAGTTTTTGGGTTATCTGTAATATAATAAATGTATGGCCCTTTATTACAAGTAATTTTTATTGTATCATGATTTGAAAAGGATGGATTTGATGATAAAGTTTTTATGCCCCAGTACATGGTCAATTTTGGTATAGGTGCCATGTACTGCAGGGAAAAAGGTATTTTCCTTTCTATCCCCTTCAATTTTCTCCAAAGGTCTATCATATCTAGGTTTTTTAAAAATTCTATTGACTCTCTTAATTTCCTTCTTGTTTATTTTGTGCTTAGATTTTTCTAATTCTGAGAGAAGGAGTTTGAGGTCACCTACTATTATAGTTCTACAATCCATGTCTCCCTGGAATTCGTTTAGCTTCTCTTCTAAGAATTTGGATGCTATATCATTGTCCATATAGGTTTAATGATATTATTTCATTGCCTGTGGTGTCTTTAAAAAGGTGTAGTTTCTGGGGGTGGCTAGGTGGCTCAGTGGATAGAGCACTGGCCCTGGAGTCAGGAGTACCTGAGTTCAAATCCGGTCTCAGACACTTAATAATTACCTAGCTGTGTGGCCTTGGGCAAGCCACTTAACCCAATTGCCTAGCAAAAACCTAAAAAAAAAAAAAGGTGTAGTTTCCTTGCTTATCTCTCTTTTTTTTTTTTAGTTTTTTTTTTGCAAGGCAAATGGGGTTAAGTGACTTGCCCAAGGCCACAGGCTAGATAATTATTAAGTGTCTGAGGCTGGATTTGAACCCAAGTACTCCTGACTCCAGGGCCAGTGCTCTATCCACTGTGCCACCTAGCCGCCCCTCGTCTCTTTCAATGAGATCTATTTTTGCTTTTGCTTTGTCTGAGATCAGGAATACTAACCCTGATTTTCTTTTTTTTTTTTACTTCCTCTGAAGCATAATATATTTTCTCCTTTCCTCTGTATCTTTGTGCTTCAAATGAATTTTTCAAACAACATATTGTAGGATTCTCCTTTTTAATCCATTCTGCTATCTACTTTATATGTATGTATGTATATATATATATATATATATATATATATATATATATATATATATATTCCTCAGAATACAAATGGAGAAATGATTTTTTCTAGATTATCCTGTTACAGAAAGTTGCATTTTAAATTTCAGAAAAGATTGAACTATGTATGATTATATTATCTTTCAATACTGTATTTTATTTCTATCTAACAACACTTTTTTGTCATTTTTGATAATGTATATAAAAGGACAAATTTTTGTTCTTAAGGCAAAGTTAGGTAAATACATGTCATAATTTTCAAGATGACAAGTGTGGTAGATTAAAATGTTAAGTAGCATAATGAAGTAAAACTACTTCTGCCACTAACCAGTAATGTGACCTAAAAAAAAAATCACTTTCCATTTACATGTGTTTCCTCATTCATAAGATGAAAAGCTTGGACTAGATACTATGCAATATTCCCCTTCTATTCATATATATTTTATGATTCGATATCATAGACCATGGAAAATGAGCAAATATTTATGACCTTTTGAGATGTTTCTTGATACAGTAAATTGTTGATTCTCAGTGCAATTGGTCATTTTCTTTTTGTTTTTTACTAAATTATTTAGTCTACTCACATTTAAAGTTGGACTTCTTAATTTTAAGTTTTGTATTTTATTCTATTTCTTTTTTACTTTTTGGTTCCCTTCTTCTTTTAAATTGGTAATTTGTCCCTGAGACTGATTTTGCTTATACTACTTTTTTCCTAGACTATTCCCAGGTCCTTCCTTTTCTCCCAATGCTACTTGTTCACCTTCACCTTTACCTAATTCCATGAATTTATATCTGTTTCTTACTCTCTTTTATCTCTTCTCTTTCCCTGCCTAGTTAACCAAGTAATTCAAAGTGTTTCCCCTCCAGTACTCCCAACAAGTGTTTGTTTCTCACAGTTATTTTTTACAGTGTCCTTTTGTAAAATTTTTCTTTTGCTTTGTCTTCCACATAATTTTGGTTCCCTTTGGGTCCATACATGCTTTTTTCTTATTATCACTGGATTTCTTATTGGCTTGAAATTTCTGGATATGAGATTTGAGCTCCTTCTTCTATCCAATTTCTATATTACTACATTTGTAGATCTCGCTTTATCTTTTCCTTTGCCTCATTCAAGCCAATCAGGGAGAAACATTGAAGCATGTTAGGAGCTATCCCATGTCACAGTTTACGAATTCTGAACTCTTTTGCCCTAAAATAAAATTCCATGCTCAAGGTTATGCTGACCCATCTCTGGCTCTATGTCCTACCTTTCCCCACCCCTCCCTGCATCACTTTGGTTATTGGCTGATTACAAGAATTCTTATATCCATTTTTCCTAAGGCAAAAAAAAGAAAAAAAATCTGTTCATAGGGTATTATGATATTTCAAAGAAAGAAGTCTTTCAATGTGCAAACTTTTCCCAGAAAAAAAAATTCTCACAGGATCCCTGTCTCCCATATTGTCTCCTCCATGAGCATTCTCTTCAGAGGAATTACATTCCTTCTCTTTAGGGGCAAAGCACTATCTTCAAGTACCTTGTATAGTAAGTTACTTTTCTTCCTAAGATTGTCTTCTCCTTACTAATCAATAAGAGAAATCAGCATTCTTCATTATTTGACCATGGACATGGTAGAGGTTATATTACTCCTCTTTCCCATTTTGGAACTTCCTACACTATTAGTCCTTCCCACAAAGGACATTGATTCACTAAGGGATGGGGATGGCAGGGAATTTAGTCCATATTACCTTTGATTTTCCTGAATTTGTAAGTTCCCCTGAAAATTTTGTTTCTTAGATCCTTTTTATACCTTAACCATAACTCCTACTCTTTCTTTCCATAGATCAATCTCTCTTTTTGGTCACATTAAAAAAATTAACATGAAAAACTGGTTTTATTGCTTAACCTTTTCTTAATAATTGCACGTATTTACATTTCTTATCCTTTTGTAAGGGGTTTTTGCAAATCAAAAATCTACCACTGGGTTAATATTTTTTTCTGTGTTGTTGATGATTACACTCAGTTTTGTAGGAAATGTCATTTTTGGTTGAATGTTTTCAATATCTTTGAGAATTATTCCATTTTCCTCCAATTTACTGTAATTTAAGAATAATTCTATGCAATTTTAATTGCCTTTTATTCATAAAGGGCTTTCTACAATTGATAACAAAATTTACCATCATTAAAATTGTTTAATTCTACCACATCTTTTATAGTTTATTTAAAGTGCTCAAAGTGTATGTTTGTTAATTCTAGTATTAAATCATGTTTTTTTCAATAGTGTTTTGTTGTCTTTTTCCATTCAAAACCATTTTCTTTCATGATTTCCTATATTACTTTAAGCCTTTTGATAGTCTATATTCTTCCAGGATCCTTATATATTGCTTCTTAAGGATAGTATAAAATTTATTTGTACTTTTTTATGGTGTTATCTTTGGCTCTCTTCTGCCTTTTTTTCTCCATTTTGGGATTCTGAATTTATCCATCCTTTCCACACTTTTAAAAATAAGATTTTTCAATTTTTCCTACTCTTCTGATTGCTTTTAAGTCTCCATTAATCACTCATCTCTTGTGTTGAGTTCTTATTCCTGACTTAAATTTATTCCTAATTTTTTTGAGTTTTAATTATTTTTTTGAGTCTTTCTAGGGTTTATTATTTTGATTCCACAAGCTATTGGGGGGCCTCATATACACAGATAGTATCAGTTTACTTTTTTTCCTAGTATAATGTTAATTAATTGTACTTCAATTTCTCTTTGGATTCGTTCATTTTTCTTTCTAACTTTTAGAATCTTCTCTATTGATTTATTTGTGTTGAACTTTTGTTGGGGCCTTTTTTTCTTGGTATCTTTGGTATTTTAGCCTTTTTCTTATATTCTCTCTATAGTCTCTCCCCTACCCCCCCTCTCTGTAGTCCCTTTCTCTTTTCTTCTAATGAGGATAGACTGTAAGGCTATAGGTTCCTTGGTCTTCTTGGGTGTGGGGATATTAGGATGCTGTCCTGTGTAAACTCTAAGTATAAAATCAGTTTTAGCTGAATTTCCAGTTGCTGAACCCCAGGCCCAGTATACCTACCTATGCTCAAATATTTTTAGTCCTACCAATTTCTTCTTCACTCTACCTTTTACTCACTGTAGATGGAGTCTTCAACTGCTACTTCTTGTGGAGAAGAGGGTGAGGGGAGGAGCTATTTTGGCAGAGTCCCATTAGCATCTGGGTCCCTGCCTGCAGGTCAGTGATATTGCATTTCTGTGACTTTGCACTCATGGAGAGAAGGTAGTCAAGGAGATTTTGAATGGGCCATCTGAAAAGTAAAGTTCTTTTTTGCTACCTCATAAACTTACCTAAGGTTATTCTGTCTTATGGATTTAACTCTAATTACTCTACATCTGGCACATAATTCCTTTGTTGTTTGGAGGTTAAAGTCTTTGCTGACAGTGATTAATGCACATTTTCACCTACAGTTTGTGAATTTGCACCTGATTTTTGCTCCTTTTGCTCCCTTACCATTATTCTACATTGTCTTTGACTCCATGTTTAAGTGAACCCATAATTAGGTTTCAAGATTCTCTTTTTTTGTCAGGGCATCTTCCTTAATTGTCCAAAACAGGTTTCATCTATTTTTGATGTCTTAGTTATTGAGGTGAAGAAGGCAGCTGTTTTAGTCATCTTCAATAACAATAAATGTGAATTAGATCTAGGAATAAGATTGATTATTTAATTCTGAAAATACAAACACACTTTCTTCAATCTCCCCTTGTGTACATTAGTCTAATTCATAACTCAATGATGTTAATTTAAGAATAGAGCAGTAAGTAAAGCATATATGTATTCAGATAAATGAAAATGAATAAACATGATTGTACAACTTTGTAGTTCTAAACTGTTTTAAATCATCTGTGACTAAAAAAACCCCCAAATTACGAACATTTAAACTCAGAATGGATAATTTCCTTCAACTGTCTAGCTAAGGAAAGATTCACAATTCCATAAATTGGGATACTTATCTTTTAAATTTCCACATAACTTAGCTAAAGAGAAATAAAAAGAATCAGTACCCTTACTTAGACATATGCATTTCTAATCTTATTTTTAAAATTATACACACAACATGCAGTGAGTCCTGCATGAATTATGCCACAAATGAACAGAAATGGCCTATAACTTGTTTTGGTTTCTGCACACATACTAAATAGCTTCAGAACCAATGTAATAAAGAAGAAAAGAAGTGGTCTTGAAATTTGAGAATGAGTTCAAAATTTAACTTTAATAACTCTGCTTGTGAAATAAGGAGATTGGGTTAAATTCTTTATAAGGTCCCTTTGCACTTTAAATTCTAGGCTTCAAAAAACTCAAAGTTCTCCAAATACAAATTACTATGAATATTCATTTTAAAGTGATAGGTTATGTCTAAATCCACATAATGCTGTCTATACCAACATAATTTTTCAGTGTCAGTGATTTATAATTAAACTCAACCTTAGAATCATTAAAACCTGCTATAACATCATTTGATAGAACATCTAAGTAATATTCTGAATGATGAGAGATGTAGGGAAATTAGCATTTGAACCCTGCTTAAAATTCACACTGGAATACACAGAACTGTCCCTTGCAATACTATTTCACCTAACATTGTGCTTTCAAAACACCATTTAGAAACATTAGGCAGGAATGACTGTGCTGTATGCTTTATCATTTTACCACCTTCCAAATTAATCACTACAAATTAGATTCTATGGAGCTATGCCATAAATAAAAAAAAATTGCATGTAACTTGTGTTGGTGTTCAGCCCATGTTTCTATGATCATTCATGAATCATGTTTCAAACATAAGAAAAGCCAGTCAGTCCTTTTTATTCACATTTAAAAAATTTAAGATGGACTACTAGGCAAAAAAGTTATTTTTAATACAATTTTTGTGCATCAATTAAAAATTTTCCTCTGTAACCTTGCTTACAGATAGGTAGTAAGACAATATATTCAACTTATTTATAAAATAATATAAAAATTTGATTGGCCAGTTATTTGCTTGATCTGATGTTTTGTGCTTGCAATAATAATAATTGTTGAAATTTATATTTTTTATTTTAGGTTTGCATAATACATTATATAATTTATCACAATAATTCTGTGATAAGGTGATATCATCACTGACATTTTACAGACAAGGGCACTTTGAGTAAGGTAAAGTGAATTGTTCATGGATATATCAGCTATATTTGTGTATTTATATATCTATACATGTATATGTATTTCCATCATTCATATATATGTGTATATATATATACATACACATATACACATACATTATATATATATATATACACATACACACACACACACACACACACACACACACACACATATATATATATATATATGTTGGACAGAGGATTCAAATTCAGTTTATTCTTGGCTCTAAGTTTCACTGCTTCTTTTAATAATTTTTTTCTGTCAGGAAAAAGAAACATTCAAAATCTTTCCTTTAATCTAGCACCTGGGCTTTTGGAAAATAACCTGTAGTTCCCCTCATTTTATAATGTCCAAGAAAAAAGACAATTATAGGAAAGTCACAGTAATTAGAAGAAAAGCCTCAAATTGGTTAGGATCAACTAAAAAGAGCAGAGAGCACCAAAGATAGGTATGCAAGCCTGAATAAAGGAAAGGAAGAAGAATACAATTTTATATCAATATATTGACCCAGATAGATGATCAGTTCAGTCAAACTGATTATTTAAAGTTATTCAGAAAAATTTACATTTGAGTTTAGTATGGTATAAGGAAGGCTTTTATTCCATTCAAACTGTCCTGTAACATTTCATCTCCCTTTCTATCATGTCTTTTAATCATGTCTTTAATTTCTTCAAAGTTATGGATCAAGTATAACCTCCTACATCAGCTCTATTCTCATCTCCTCTTGCTATTAGCATGTTCTTCCACTTGAAATTACATAGATACATATATATATATATATATATATACACACACACACATGTAATTATTTGCTTGTATACAAAATACACTCATCCAATAGAATCTAAATTTCTTGGCTAGTTACTCTCTTGTTTATAGCTTTGTATTCTCAGTTCCTAAGCACAGTACTTAACTGACTACATAATTTCTATTATGTAGACCTCTGTCCTATCTGTTCAGAACTCTTAATTCTGACTTGTCTCTAGGTCTATCTACCCTATCCAACTTGTCCTCTGTTAACCAGTGCCAACTTCCATTAGTCTCCTCATTTCAAAGGCAATTTAATACCACTAATAATTAAATCAAATGGCTCCAATTTGTAATTAATGATTTTTTTGCAAATCAAATAGCTAACCCAGCTGTCAAAATCCACTCTATTATAGCTTAAACTCTGTTATGTTCACTTCAAGAAATGTATAAAACACATTATATAAATTCTGAGCAAAATCACATTGAATTTAATTTTTAAGCTCAGTATATACTGAAATTCTTCATTGTACCAAACTTTAAGGAAAGAATGTAATGCTTCAACCAATAGCAAGACAAGTTGGGCCAAGATTTCATGAAAAGGGACATAATTAACCTTTTCTTTTATTTTTTTCCTGTCAAAATGATTGGGGAACTAGGTCCTTGGCTTTCCTACTTAAAACTGAAAACCTGAAAATTTAAATTTTTTAGATTGATTGTTAGATACAGTGCTCATTGCATTCTCAAGAATTCTTATGAAATCACTAGGCATTCTTATAAAATCAAGTTCTGCTCATTAGAGTCTTTAACAACTGTAAAAAGCTTGGAAATAAGCATTTATTTTCTTAAAACAGTAAAAAAAGATCTTATCTGAAACCAGGAAATATTATTTTCTAAAAACAGAAACATTAAAGACCTTTCCAATAAGATCAGTCATAAAGCAAATAATTTACTGTCACCACTATTATTTAATATAGTTCTAGAGATGCTATTTATAGCAATAAAACAAGAAAAAATTGAAAGAATAAACTTAGGAAAAGAGAAAATTAAATTACTTTTACCTGTAGTTATACAGTTTTATAAGAATCCTAAATTCAATTAAATGCTGAAAGAATTCTAATTCAATTAAAATTATTTGAAACAACTTTGAGAAAGTGCAGGATATGAAATAAATACACAGAAATCATCAGTATTTCTGTAAATTGCTTTATAAGACCAGCAAAAGAAAGATAAGTAAAACACACTCAAATAATGGCAAAAATCTATAAATATTGGGAGGTAATTCATCAATATACTAAGAACTTTTTTGAATACAACTACAAAACCTTCCATAGAAATAAAGACAAATAATTGGAAGGATATAAATTGTCCACTGTTGTGAAAAAGTAATTAAAAAGATAATTCTATATAAATTAATTCATAAATGTGGTGCCATAACAATAAAACTACCAGGGTGTTATATATAGATCTAGAAAAACTAATAACAAAAGGTAAAGAATCTCAAAGGAAATAATGAGAAAAAGTAGCAATGAAAGGAAACTTAACATTATCAAATCTTCAGCTATATTGTAAAGCAGTAATAGTCAAAACTATTTGGTATTATTTAAAAATAGAAAAGTTGATTAACAGCATAGATTAGGTTAAAAAAAAGATCCAGAAGCAGGGAAACAGAATATTATAATGTTAAATAAACCCAAGGAGTAAGGACAACAAATTCTGGGAAATCTAGAAAATAGTCAGGAATAAATTAGGTTTAGATAAACCACTTATACCATATATCACAATAATCCATACATAGAAAAATGAGCTAAATATAAAATTTTCATATCATAAAAATAATTATTAGGAAGGATTACCGTACTATCTTTCACAACTAAGGGTATAGTATGAATTCTTAAGTAAACAAAGTATAGCGATAAACATAAAAAGTAAAACTTTTCATAAAATGAAAGGTGTTTGAGTCATCATTGGTGTAGTTCAAATTTTTAAAAAAGAAACAGCTACTTATTAAAAAATTGTTACATAGAGAACTATGATAAAGGTCTGACCTCCAAGAAACATAGAAAATTGGTACAAATAAGTAAGAACAAAAGTCACTGCAAGGAGATAAGTGATCAGATGCTATGAATAAGCAGTTTTCAAATTAAGGTATAGAAACTATCAAGAATCCTGTGAAGGACTGTTTCAAATCATGACATGTAAAATAAAACAACTTGAGGTTCCATTTCAATATTCATAAAATTTACAAAGATGACAAAGAGTTGGAAAACTTGTGAGCACTATATGAGGGCAGGCACACTAAAATACTGAAAATAGAATTGTGAATTGGCCCAAGAGCTCTGGAAAAGAATTTGAACTTATTTCCAAAGATCTAAATGATGCACAGTTTAAGGTGCCATTTTTTCAGCATATCCCCAAGAAAGAGGGAAAGAGAGATTTTACACCTATATTGAACTGACTTTCCTGATTAACTCTAGACATAATAATTTTTTTTCAAATGATGTCTTAGAGAAATGAGGGAAGATGGAAGGGGGGGATGGACTTTTAGTGATTGCAAGAGACCTAGTTAAATTTAAGCAGGAATTGTAGCTAAAAGGACGAAAATCTTATTTAATTCAGGTTTTTGCAAAAGTCCCATAAAATTACTGAGACTTTTGCTGGATTGAGACCTGCAAAATTTGACCCATTATAGCTAATTGCTTGCTAGGAAGCTAAGCAAAAGTGCACCACTGTTCAGAGAGCAGTCATCAGGGAAATAAGAAATACCACACGGAACCCAGACCTCAAAATTAAATCACGTTATGAATGCAGTATGTGATTCAGAACAGCACAACAACTCCTTCAAACAGAGGCAGGCAAAGAGAGGAACTTAAGGAAAAACAAGCCTGCTTCCCAAATCTCCTTCTCCCTCCAGTGATAAAGCAATAACAACTGTCAACCCAAAACACAGTTAGAGAGAAAAAACTAGAAAAATTTGGGGTGTCTAAACATTTTAAGTTTGACAATGGCATGAAATGATGCTTACAATCACAATCTTTCAAAACAGAGAATCAGGGACAGAAGGGCTAGCATCACTGTCACATGAAACTGTATTTTTGTAAAAACCCTTCAATGAAAAGACCATTTGTCCAAACATAGAACAGAGGATGGGAAATAATTTCACTTATTCTTACATTTGGCAGTCACAAAATCCAAAAGATGAAAATGATCTTAGTGATTCTTGAGCTCTGGATTTCTAGATCTAAGGGTCCATGGATATCTAGGGCTCAAGAACAGATTTCATGAGACCCACAAAGTTGAATAGGGGAAAAAAAAACTCCTTTTATTTCAATATAAGTAGTTTTCTATGTAATCCTAAGTATTTTGCTTTTTTGCATTGAAAAACATTCTAGGAAGAGTTTTCACTGTCAAAAAGGGGTTCATGACAAAAAAGAGTTAAGAACCTTTGCCCCAGATACTTGTCCAGAAAATTCTATTTTCTCATGTTGAAGCTCTGACGATTCAGGTTTAAGTTTTTGGGTTTTTTCCAGAAGAAATTTGAGACTGAAATGAGATGGTCTTTGTCAGGAAGTCCATCTGGTTAACCAAAAAACATGAGGGTAGAACTATTTAATCCTCAGTAATTCTAATAAAATAGTGTGTTGTTTCAGGCACAAAAAGTTCTTGCTACATTTCAGGCACAATTCAGATAGCTTAAAAAGTCAGATGAATTTTTCCCAAGCACAACAGATGGAATATACCCAGAGGTACCTTTCTTAGTTTTTTTTTTAAGTTAAAAATGGGGTCTGCCAAGAAGTTTGACATATGCCACTTAAGATATTCTAAGAAAGCCTGACCTCAAAATTAAATCACTCAGGAACTTGAAGACATTCAGCTTTTGATTGATAATAAATATTTCAAAGAGAAAGGATTTTATACTTGCAGCAACAATAAACTTAAAAAAAATTAGATATATTATTTTAAAATATGTAAAACAACTTTAGAGACATAGCATTATTAGAAAGTAAAGTAATTCTGGTAAAATATGATTTTAAAATTCAATTCTGTTAAATTCTGATTATTCAGCAATTGTTTATTATTTTTAATATTTATAAAATATTATTATGCTATTATAATTATTATTAGTTATTCTTTCTTCTGAGTCCTTCCTCACCCACCTCCTACTCTAAAATATAAAAAACAGTGAAGTGAAAATAGTATTTAACTCTATGACAGAATTCAAGGACTAGGATTAGTCTACAGTTCTAAATAATTCTGCCTCCAGATGAAATGCACTACTCAATTAAGAATTTTAATTAAAAGTCAATCAGCTGAATCCACATCTTTTGATTTTTCTCCCCAGTTGTTACACACACACACTGTTTATCATCTCCTGGATAAAGTCAAGAAATAATCTAGGAGAAACAAAATTTCCAAGAGCTGACATTTAGAAAGCAGGAATAATTAAATTCAACATTTCTCTTTTCAAGTTCTAGAAGGTACACAGAACATTCAAAAAAAAGAGATCAAAACCTTTTCATTGCAAATTCTTTGCCCAAACTATTGTGATTATATTCACAAAAGGTAACAAGGACATAAGAGATAAACAGAAGAAAGACTGGACAACAGTCCAATAACAGAAGAGAGATGAATTGTGGTCCAAATCTAATCAATAAGTTCTAACATATTAGACACATCTGACTTCATTAGTGATCTCAAAATACTCCACACATGCATTTTTCTTTACTTTGACTCATTTCAATAATGTAAAAATAAAACTTGTTCCCCTTCTGTTTCTGTCTTTTTTTTTCCACTGGGGAGCATGAGATCAAAGTGGAAAAGACTTATTCTATGGGGTTAAAGAGGAAATTTAAACTAAAATCACTATTTTGCTGGAAAATGACATTTCTTTGCTTATAATTTATTTCATCTTTCCCTGGCATCTATTATGGACACAATTTTTCTTTTGCCCTCAATTTTGTCATGTACCCAAAAATGAGTTGATAACTATCATCAAGCACCAAAAGACATACTTGAGGGAAGCGGTATTCTATCCACAAATCAATTTTGAAATTCAGAAATATTTTGGGGTGGGAGAGAATGAATCCTCATAAATAAGCCTTATGTTGTTTAGTAGGTTCCGTAATGTGATGCCACCTGGGGATTTTTTGGCAAAAATAATGGAGTGACTTGCCACTTCCTTCACCAGTTCATTTTACAGATAAAGAAACTGAGACAAACAGGATTAAATTACAAGCACAGGGTCAGATAACTAGTTAAGTGTCAGGTCACATTTGAACTCAGGCCTTCCTGATTCTAGGTCTCTCTATTCACTGCTCCACCTAGCTGCCCTTCTAGCCTTGTGGGCAGCCATAATTATAATATTAAAAATGTACAATTCATATTTGCCTTAAAGTTTACAAAGTGCTTTACATATTTTATTAGATAACTAAAGCTGACCCAGGGCACCAGTATTCGAAGTGTAAGTGCAATATTTATAACTCCTTTTGGTGGTAGAAACAACTAAAGTTAGCACTTAGCAAGAATAACTAAAATAGGATTAGTGGCAGTGGTGGTGTTTTCCTTTTTTCTTGAAGAGGACCAATGACATCAGGAGATTAACGACTTACTTATAAGTGAATTGGATTTAAATGAAGCATGGATGTGCAAAGTCATCAGCTTCACTTTGTCATCCAGAGTAATTAGAAGTCCAGAGGCAAGATATGGGTCAGGGTAACTGGCGATGACCCTCAACTAAAATAGGAAGCTACCAGATGGTGAACTTCCTTTCTTCAGCTTCATCCCAGGGGAACTACTCAGTCCACCAGCTCCAACAATCACCAAATTCTCTCTCTCTCATCTCCCAGGGGAGGAATTCTGACCCTGAGATACATGGAGGAGGTCCATGACTGGGATGAATTAAAAAAAATACATCTTTATATTGAATAACTTCTAATTGAAATTTATCATTTTGTCCAATTATAAATGTAGGCAACAAACATTCTCAGGAGAGTTCTGTAGGCTTCACTAAACTGGAAATGGGGTCGAAAACACAAAAAAGGTTAAGAATCTTTTTTTGTCTCAAAATGTCTCAAAATCTGTTTTTCTCTCCCACCCCAAAATACTTCTGAATTTCAAAATTGATTTGTGGACAGAATACCACTTCCCTCAAGTATGTTTTTTGGTGCTTGATGCTAGTCACCAACTCATTTTTTGGGTATATGACCAAATTGAGGGCAAAAGAAAGATTGAATCCATAATAGATGCCAGAGAAAGACGAAATAAACTATAATCAAAGAAATGTCATTTTAGGGGAAAGGGAATCCCATATCCTATTGCCTCTTATGTCATAAAATAGGGGTCATTCTGATTCTAAGTATTCTGAATATTCATTAACATGAGTATGGATTACAAATATCACATCCCGTAATATATATGTCTTTCATTATTATCTCTATACCATCAGATCTATAAAAAAATTCCAGTCTGTCCTGTAAGCTTCCAATCCCCTAACATCAAATACCTACAGGGTTTTTTAGCATCTCAAACTCAACATATCCAAAACATTATTTTTCCCTCCAAACCTACCCTCCCCCTCTAATCTCTGCTATTTCTATTGAAGGCTATCATCTTCTCAATTTTCGAGGCTTGTAATTTTAGCATTATCCTTGTCACAGACCTTCATCCTACCTATTCAAATCAGTTGTCAAATATTACCAAACATCACAACATCTCTGGCCTCTAACCCCTTCTCTCTACATATATAACCTTACAGCCCAGACCCTCAACACTTCTCCTCAAAATTATTTGAAATGCTTTTTAATTGGTAATTTTGCCTTATTTTCCCCAATTCCATCCACCATCAGCTGCACCCCAACATACGCCTTCAGCCACTGCTGCCAAACTGATTTCCCTAAGCAAGGACTTGCTTATGTCTTCTCAATAAATTACAGTGACTTTTTCTTGCCTCTAGAATCAAATATAAATTTCTCTGCTGAATTTTTAAAGTCACAAGCTTGGCTAAATCCATCTTTCCATTCTCAATGGGCATTACTCCTTTCTTCCATATTCTGGGATCCAGCTAAAGTGACCTCTTTGTTGCTCACACCAGACTGCACCTTTGTGAGGTCTGATTCTCATGCCTACTATGCAATCTCTCCTCACTTCCACCTCAATGAATATCACTCTCCCTGAAAGAGGCAGCTCAACCACCACTTGGTTAATGAAGTTTTCTGATCCTCTCACCTGCTAGTGCTATCTTTAAAACTTCATATTAAGTCAGTTAGGTAGCACAGTGATGAAAGTACCAACCCTGGAGTCAGGAATGACCTGAGTTCAAATCCAACCTCAGACACTTAATAATTACCTAGCTGTGTGACCTTGGGGAAGTCACTTAACCCCATTGCCTTGCAAAAACAAAACAACAACAGCAACAACAAAAGAAATGTTGGTTTGCTTCCTTGACAGAGAATTTACATTCTGAGAAAACAATGTGTGTTTGTGTGCACACAATAAATTTAAAGAAAATATAAAGTAGGTAAATATAATGAAGTTTTTATTATGTTGGTTTTTAAATTTTTTTTTTATTTAAGGCAAATGATGTT
Organism: Macrotis lagotis; assembly: GCF_037893015.1. Lineage (NCBI taxonomy): Eukaryota > Metazoa > Chordata > Mammalia > Peramelemorphia > Peramelidae > Macrotis > Macrotis lagotis. The sequence continues at coordinate 216,794,261 of NC_133659.1, read as the reverse complement.
ATAGCAGTTTTTAATGATGTTTTAAATCACTGACACTGAAAAATCATGTTGGTATAGGCAGCATTATGTGGATATAGACAGAATCCATCATCTCTTTAAAATGGGTATTCATAGTAGTTTGTATTTAGAGAATTTTGAGTTAACAGAAACCTAGAATTTAAAACTAAAAGAGACCTTATAAGGAACTTGGGTCCTCCTGACTCACTGTATCATCTAGCTGCCCCCATACCAGCATTTCTTGAGCATCAAGATTCATCACTTAATACAGTGCTTCTCATAGTAATAAGTGCTTTCCTAATATTATCTAATTTAATCTTTATAAAAATCCTGAAAGATAGGTTCTATTATTGTGACCATTTTAGAGTTAAGGCAGGTGAGGCAGAGGTTCAGTGACTTGCCCAGGGTCACATGGCTGGTAAGTGTCTGAGATGTTTCAGTTATTATGCTTGTATTTTATATTTGTATTCCAGAACTTAGTGTGGCACAAAGTTGACACTTTAAAAAGGTTTTTTAATCCATGAATTGATCATATCCTGGTTAGATAAGTGATTTTGGGGAAATCATTTGCCAGTCAGTTGACAAACAATTACTAAATTACTATTCTAAAAGAAGTGGATTGCAAAAACAGTTCCAATTACTTAAGGAACTTACATCCTAAGGTTTGGGGCAGGAAGAAGACAACATGTAAATAATTAGGCAAATAGATAAACAGAGTAGATGGGAAGTAATTTGCTTACTCTCCATTATATCCTGAAGATTTAATGAAAGAACTGAGATGAAAAGACATTATAAAATACTCTTTTTATAATGTCCTTCCATATATATTAGATAAAAACAAGTTGCTATTATTTCAAATTTACTATTAAATGTATATTGTTACTGTTATTTTTATTGTGCTTGTACAGTTTTACAGTTCCCTTTCTTCACAGACTTAAAAGAAAAGAGAGAGAAAGACAGAGAGGCAGAGACATATAGAAAAAGATAAATAAAGATCTGGGTTTCAGTACAATTCTGATTCTTACTTGGTGTGTCATTATGGCCCCACCAATTTACCTCTTTGAAATCCAGTTTACTCATTAGACTTTTCCAGACTTCCTCTACTCTGAAGTTGTTAATATGACCCAAGTTACATTGTATATTGAAAAATTGATATAATATTTGTAAAGTGCTTTGCAAACTTTAAAGTGCTATAATAAAGGCTAGTTATTATTACTATTATTATTAAGGATATTAGTAGCAGAAAGTATTCAATAAATGCTTGTTGAATTGAGTCCATAAAGTGAGAATACCATTACTTAGTAACAGTGTTGTAAGGAAACAGTTTTTTACATCCTAAAACATTAAGTGAATGTGGATTATTACTTATTTTCTAAGAAAAATGGATGTCATGTTGTAGAAAAGGAACTATCTTACTGCAGAATGAGAATAGATCAAAGACCACCCACTTTTAAAAAAAATTCACAGTTGATAAGTATTGGACTGCAAGTAATAAATTTATGCCAAATGTTGATGTTCAAAATATAGCACCTAAAATTCATAGGTCATTTTATAAATTCATAGGTCATTTTATAAATTGCATGTCTAGGACATTGTGTTGCAAGCATAACCACACCTACTCTCCCATTATTTCAATGTCAGCTCCACAAATATTTGCTACACATTTTACTATGTATAAGGCTCTTTCCTGAGTACTAAGGAGACCAGAACAAAAGTGAAGCAGCCCCTGGCTTTAAGCAAAGAACAAATGCCTACATAGTATTAAATATGAATTGCCAAACCAAAGACTATTATTATGTGCAGAATTGGTTCTGCTGTTTCTAATTCTACCTACTAAAAACTGGAATTATGAGTCTTTTCTAGACAGAGCCTTCAATAATGTAATTTACAGGATATTTTTGTCAAAGGATTTCAGTCTGTTCATTATTCAACTTTGTAAAAGAGCATTTTAAAACTGAAAACTGGAGGAAAAGAAGAGAGTTAAGAGGGAAGAAGGAATAAGAAATTTAAAGACCAAAAACTTAAAAATTGGAAAATCAAGTTGGTTTCCTCATTCTACAATGATTCACATAGTTTCAGAGGCTGTCTTAATCCAGAAAAAAAATGACATTTTATTTATGACTCCACTACATAATTCAGATTTTAGATGTAAAGCACATTACTTGGCCACTAGATGGCACATGTGTCATTAGTACTTATGCCAGTTCTTCTCTGGGCAGTACCATCACACAAAAGAACAAATGACCCTCAAATGAGAACTGGAAAGGACCATGGGGCATCTGATTCTGTCTCCTCCTTTTAAAAATGAGGAAAATGAGATCCAGAGAAGTTAGGTGTGATTTGTTCAAGGTTGCACTCTTAGTATCAGAAGTAAGATTTGAACTCACATCTCTTGACTCTGTACCAAAGTATCATAAGGGTGGGGGTGGAGCCAAGATGGAGGTGTGAAGACAGGAATTCCCATAAACTTGTTCCCCCCAAAACTCCAAAAGTGGTCAAATTATGACTCTAGTCAAAATTTAGAGGGGGAAGAACCCACAGAAAGACTGGCAAAATTTCCTAGTCAAAGACAACTTAGAAGTTCCATAGGAAAGGTCTGTTCCACCAGGAGTGAGGGTTGGAAAAAGCTGCAGTGCAGTTGCAGCCTGGTTCTGTGGAAGAGGAGCTGGTTTCCAAACCTCTGGACCTGGGGATCATCTGGGTTAGCTATAAGGGGTGGTGAGAGAACTCTGCCACACCAGAGTGAGTGTAGAGCAGAGCTCCAGCCTCAGAGCAGCCTGTCAGTGAGAACCTGCAGCAGGAGTTGGCAGAGCCACCCAGCATGTCCAGAGCTCTCAGCCCATAGATGGTAAGGGGGTTGGGGGAGACTTCAGAGGCCTCTCTACTCTCCCTGGGTTAAGACTGAGCTGTTTGACCATACTCAGATCCAGGTTGAAATCTGGGTCCCCACAACACTAGGGGTTGAGCAATGACCATCCTTACAGCTCCAGGGTAGAGGGAAGGCCCTGAACACAGGCAAGAGAGCAGTAAGAGCATCTCATAAGACCTTGGAGGAATTAAGGACCCTATGGGTTATCCCAAAAACTCCCCAAAGGCCTTGGAAGTGCAGTAAATTAGTCGTAGTCATTGAATAAATGAGCAAACAATGGAAAAAGAAGCATCTGACCAAGGAAAATTACTTTGGTCCCAGAAGGATCAAAATACATACTCAGATGATGACAAAAATCAAAGCTTCTGTATCCAAAACCTCCAAGAGAAAAAGACAAATGGACTCAGGCTACGGATGAGCTCAAAAAAGACTTTGAAAAGCAATTTAGGGAGGTAAAGGGAAAATTGGGAGGAGAAATGAGAATGATGCAGATAAATAATAAAAACCAAGTCCACAACTTGGTGAAAGAAATACACAAAATACTAAGGAAAATAATGTGTTAAAACTAGTTTAGGCCAAATGGAAAAAGCAGCACAAAAGGCAAATGAGAAGAATTGGCTAGGTGCAAAAGGAGATAAAAAAGTTCTCTGAAGAAAATAACTCCTTCAACTGCAGAATGGAACTAAAGGAAGCCAATAACTTTGTGAGAAATCAGAAAGAAATAAAACTATACCAAAAAACCCAAATTAGAAGAAAATGTGAAATATCTCATTGGAAAAACAATAGACCTTGAAAACAGATCCAGAAGAGATAATTTAAAAATTATTGCGCTACCTGAAAGTCATGACCAGCCTAGACTTAATTTTTCAAGAAATGATACAGCAAAATTGCCCTGAGATCCTAGAAATAGAGGTTAAAATAGAAATTGAGGGAATTCACCAATCACCTCCTGAAAGAGATCCCAAAAGAAAAACTTCCAGGAATATTATAGTCAAACTCCAAAACTTCCAAGTCAAAGAGAAAATACTAAATAGCTGCCAGAAACAAGTAATTCAACTACCATGGCTCAATAATAATCAGGATTACACAGGATCCGGAAGCATCTATATTAAGGGCTCACAGGGCTTGGAACATGATAATCAGGAAAGCAAATGATCTTGCTTTACCACCGAGAATCAACTACCCAGAAAAACTGAACATTCTCTTTCAGGGAAAAAAGATGGACTTTCAATGAAACAGGGGACTTTCAAACTTTCCTATTGAAACAACCAGAGTTGAACAGAAAGTTTGATCTCCAAGTACAGGACTTGGGGGAACTCTAGAGGGAGTGGATGAGAAGGATAAATTATAAGGAACTTAATGAGGTTGAACTGCTTGTATTCCTGCATGGGAATAAGATACTGATAACTCATATGAACTTTCTCCTAAGAGTAGTTAGAAGGAGTAGATATAGACAAGGCACAGGAAGGAGCTGAATATAATGGTGTAATATAGTAAAAAGATGGAGTCAATAGGGATGAAAGAAAATGCTGGGAGGAAGAGAAAGGAAAGGAAGAAGGGGCTAAGATATTTCACATAAGAGTCAGGAAAAAGCTTTTATGATGGAATGGAATGGGGGGGAGGTGAGGGGGAATGAGTAAACTTTCATTCTCATCAGAAATGGCTCAGAGAGGAAATAACATTCACACTTAATAGGGTAATAATCTTTCTTACCCTAGAGAAAAATGAGAGGAAAGGGATGGGTTAAGGGGGATGGGGGGAAGGAAGGAGGGCAGTAAATGATACAAGAAAGGGAAGATTGTGGTAGAGGGTACACAGATACAACACACTTCTGAACAAGGAAAGGATGAAAGGAAAGAGAATGGAATAGATAAGAGTGGGGAGGAAAAGAGTGGAGGAAAATACAGTTAGTGATAGCAACTGTGGGAAAAATATTGAAGCAACTTCTCTGGTGGAAATGATGGGGAAAGCAACTCATCTCAGAAACAGAGCCATTGGAATCTGAACACAGATTGAAGTACACTTTTTTCCTCTCTCACTATTCTTGAGGTTTCTCATCTTTTTTTGGGGGGGGAAGGGGGGTTTATGATTACTCTCACAATAAGATTATTGTAATAATATATAATAAATAAATAAAAAACAATAAATAATTTTATTAAATTATTGTATTATTTTATTAAATTTATTATTTAAATTATTTTTAAATGTTCACTTTACAAAGAAGGGAAATTGATGTTCAAGAAAATTAAGTAACTTGCTCAAGGTCAACTAAATAGCGGTTAAAGCTAAGCAAGCTTGCCAGAACTGTGAGATGTCTGCCACCATACTATCAATCAAACCTTTATTAATGGCAGACAGTGTGAGGAAATGTTCTAGCTCTGACTCTACCATTTACTTACTAACCTATGTGACCTTGAGGAATTCCCTTAACTTCTCTGAGTTTCAGATCACTCATCTCTAAAATGAAGCCTTTCAAAAACACCTTCTAAGTTCCTTCCAATTCCGAACCTATGATATGATACAATATATAACAAGATATGATTTTGTGGCTTGCTTTTATAAAAGTAAGTTTGGAAATATCCATTGATAGAAACATTTCTCAAGACAATCTAACAATGATCCTCAGAGAGGACTTCTTTCTTAATATTTTATATGTTTTCCAGTTTTCCATAAAAAGATAAAATATTATTTATCACTTTAGAGTTTGCAAAGCAGAATACATATCTCATTCAAGGCTCACAATCTTACCAGATCACTGAAGATAGTTTATTGGTTAGTGATGCAGAAAAGTACATATTTCTTCCTACAATTCATAGCACAGGAGTTATTTGGAAATCTGCATTTTTTTCTACATATTTTCCTTCATTTTTAAAAAAGTTTTTAATTTATTTATTTAAGGCAATGGGGTTAAAAGTGACTTGTCTAAGGTCACACAGCTAGGCAATTATTAAGTGTCTGAGGTCATTTTAAACTCAGGTCCTCTTGACTCCAGGGTCAGTGCCACTGTGCTACCTAGAGGCCCCTTTTCCTTAATTTTTAAAAATATTTCATCTTACCCTATTATGTCCTCTTCACTACTTTGCAAACTCGATCCAGCATTTTCTTTAGTCCCATTTCAAGACTCACTTTCTCCAAGATTATAAAAATCTGTATTTCTTCCTGACTTCAGAACACTTTCGCTTTATACAGTTTATGTACATGTCCATTTAAAACATTTTACAACCCTGCTATTTTTCCAGTTTTGTTATATATATTACTCTTCCTTATAGGACTTTCTGGTCCTATGGTCTTCTTTCTGTTCCTCATAAACAATATTAAATGTCCTATGTGTGTTGTCCTTCTTCACCTCTAATTATTAAAATGTTGAATTTCCTTTAAGACAGCTCAAGGGCAGACTTCCTCACAATACCTTTCCTGATTCTCATCAATGATAGAACCTCCCTTACTTCAAACATTTTTTTTACTTCAAATTTATTTTGTAGAGGAATAGGGATTAAGCTTTGAGTTCATCAGTGTGAAAAACTCCCAAGCAAGAGACATTTATATAACAATATGAATTAGTACTTTCTCTCCTACTTATGACCTTAAGAAAATTTTCTAAAGAAAAGAAAGATTAAGTTATTGGTCCAGGGAAACAAAACTACCCTGTCTCTGAGGTGGAATTTGAACCCAGGTCTTCCTAGTTAGCTTTTTATCTGCTACACCAAGGTCTTTTTCATTTATTTTGAAAACATCAATATCTTGAGACCAGGAATAGTTTTATTTTCATCTTAGTATCACCAGTATATAATAGACACTGAATAAATTCTTGTTGATTGATTCTATTTGTATGTGAAAAAGTTCTATGTGCATAATAATCAATAATTTCTTTTCAAACAAATGTTTTATTCAGTTCATATTATATACTGACCATTGTCTATTTTTATACCCAACTAATTTGATCTAACTAGATAGTCAAAAACTCTCATGAGAAGTTCAAAACTAGTCCCTTTTGAAAAAATAAGGGTTCACTAATGGAAGGCTTTTATTTGTAGGGAATAAATTATTTAGAAGCCAGACAAATGAAATTATTACAAACTATCAGCTCACAGAGGTTAAAACAAAATGTTCTAATGCACAAATGTATTCATTTCACACACATAGGTAGATGCTAATTTTATTCTAAAAAATGAAAATAGTCTTGTAAAACCTTAAGTTATTTTTTAATTATCTTGGTTTTGGTTTTAGAGAGAACTTGCTGGAAGTGGAAGATATTCCTGAATGAGAGTGATGTAAGAAATGCCAACTTTTTTCATCTAAATAGGGGACACAATATATTATGAGCACTCACAACTATGAAGGAGGGACAGATCTTTTCTTCCCCTTCCAATTGAAATTGTAGTTACAAAGACAAGTTGGTAGTGTGAGCCTTAGAAGAATGGTACTGTCTATCTGCTCATTCTGACAAGCGCCTAACCAAATTCCTTAGGTTGCCTATAAAATGCTAGCATATGGTCCAATATCCACCAGGAAATGACCCTGGAGTCAAGAAACTGCAATAAAGAGAGAAGGACTGCAACACTCATGGTTGTTTATATTTTGGTGGGATCAACACAGATCCATGAGCTGGTCCTCAGAAGATTTAATTCATTTTTGGCAGTTTACCTGAGCTTTTTGAAAATCAGTTTACACTGACCAAATTAAGAAGGGACAGGTTTATAAATCATACTATCGGTTTATTAATTTGAATATTTATGGATTTTAAATATCCGTGATCTTAACAATGTGGGTATGTGTTCCATGGATATAGATTGCAAACTTTCCAAGCCTTCATAGAGAGTCTCCATTGAGACTTTATATGTTCAACCTTCTGACAAAAAGTTAGCTTGGATAGGCTGATTCTTGCAAAACAGGCAATATCACCAGGACAGCTAGGGAACAGTGTAAATGTTCTAGTGTATAAGCAAAGTTTTACTAAGATCCTTGAGCCAGGTCTAGCTGAGTCAGTGCTAATATTTCTTTCATTATAAAATAATAGCTAAGACACACCATTTCCTAGGTCCCTGATTCCTTTTCTTTCCTTACAAAGCAAAACTCTGTGTTAGTATATCCACCTCTCCAAAAATGCCTTGAAAGTATATGAAGAAATGAAAAGCCTTCAAACAAAAATTTTTTTCTGTTATCACATTTCCTATTTTTGATGATACTGATTACATTGACATGAGCAGCAAAAGTGTGGGAGCAGATTTAATGTCATGGGGGCATATATAGAACAAAGTCTCTGTTTAAAAACAGTTTGAAGAAAACAGGAGGGAATAGGAGAAACATGACCAATTGAACCTTAAACAACCAAATTATAGTTCTGACTTTCTCTGCCCTACTCTTGCTTGCTTTTTTTAAACTTGCTTTTATTCAGCTCAACAACTATCAGTGGTAAAGGTACAAAGGAGAAAATATGCTAGCAAGTGCCTACTAGACAGTAAAATTACACTTAGCAAGCCCTAAGGGATGAATGATCAGCAGAGCACCTGCCAACTAATTACAAGGAGTTAACCAAGAAAACACATGGCAAAGGAGGAACCGTCCCTAGGACATCCATCAGTAGTACTAGAGGCTCATATCTTTGTTATACTGAAACTTAAGTGTGAGTTTGGGTAATTCATATACATTGTTATAAATAGTGAGGGAAGCCACATAATCCCCCCCCCCCAATAATGGATACTCCAAATAAATCGCTTTCCTCTACTGCATATGTTAATGAACTTTGTAGCATTTTCTTTTTTTTCCTAATGAAAAACCAAGAGAACAATAAATACAATAGCAGCAAAATTGTTTTAAGAACAACTTTGAGCAACTAAGTAATTTTGACTATTACAAATATCCAAATTAACTACAAAGGACATGTGAAGGAAGATACTATTTGCAAAGAGAAAGAAGTGATAAACAGAAGTATGCAAAGAATAATTTTACAAATACATTTATATATAATTGTATCTAATGGTTTCTCTAGAGTAGAGGGATGGAAAAGAAAAATAAATTTATATGATAAATTTATTATTATATATTTTAAAGTAATTTCAAGTTGTACATAATAGAATTCTCTTAACATTTTCTTTATTTTTAACTCGTGAAATAAAATAAACATCTCTATTATATGTAATCATCTTTTTATTATTCTACTATATAATAGAGATGTTTATTTTATTTCACGAGTTAAAAATAAAGAAAATTTTAAGAGAAATCACATGTAATACTGCTTGCCATACTCAAGGGGTAAATAACTTATTGTTCATAATGTTCTGTCAGTCCTTAGATAGGAAATGAGTGATGGCTGAAGTTCCCACAATCACTGTGTATGCTGTTGAAAACTCCTTGAGGGCAAGGGCTATCTTTTATCTCTTTTTGTATCTCTCTGATATAGTTCCTGATAAATGGTTGGTGCTTAATATATTTTATTGAATGAACTGGATGAAAAGGGTGCACAACAACTATGTAAACCTTTCTAAACCTCTTCTTTGCTGTTTTCTAAAATAGCCTTAGGATCACTAACTTCAAAGGAGATCACAAAGTGTTAGGGTTGGAGGTGATGGACTTGAAAAATCTTTTTTTTAACATTTATTTGCAGTAATATTAGTTTCCTTGATGAGAGTTAATATTAAGGTTTCAATATTAAGTATTTATAAATGTGAATCAGTGAGTCTTCATAAATAGTTCTATGGCACAGCTTTTTCTACATAATACTGCTGCAAAACACAAGAAATATGAGCTTGTCTACAGTACAGAGAAGCATTGCTCAATTTTAATTAAAAATTTAATTCTCCTCTATCCCTGTAAATGGGAAAATTGTTTTGTTGGATCTTGGGAATTGTGCTGTCAAAGTCATGGAAACTAGACAGAGCTGACATAACTTATTTTTTCCTCCTGCCTCCTCTGAAACCATCTGGCAAAAAGGGAATCTGATAACAGGTCTTCCACGGTATTTTTCCTTCATTGAAGTTTCTCTCAGGCATTTGGGGGGGAAATGAGGAGATCCTACCTATTCTAAAAATAAATGGAAGAGAGATGATCAACATTCTCCAGTCAACTTGATGATATCATATGAATTATATTTTTTGTCAGAAAGGCATCTCTCATGGAAACAAACATTTCTAGAGATTGATCTGAGTGGTGGCAATACCTAAAGCTGTCTCTGAGATGATTGGTGATTGGAAATTAGGTGATTTCATGGGTTTAGTGGCCAATACTTGACCAGAATTATCTGAACCCACAGGCTTCTGCTTTTGTTTCCTTTTTCTGAGCAAAAGTCAGAGATTATTTATTTTCAAAATGAATAGCTACATACAACCTTGAGTAATCCTAAATTTGAGTTCCTGAGTTCAAGGAACAACTATACCAAGACAGAAGTCCTTAAATACAACATATTCAAGGAGAAGTCTATTCTGATGATGAAGCTTTAGTACTTCCTGAGATTTTGGATCTTGACAACTTTCCATAATATTCCATAATATTGTAGTCAGTTGCTTAGATGGTATAGGCCCCAGGTCAATAGAGAATCTTAACTATGTGTTCAAAGTGAACACAGGGCTAATGTCTTCAAAATAATTAATATTATATGCCTCATTTTTAAAGTTTATATTTTAAGCAAAATTTAATTGTTAATTTTTTTGAAATTGTTTCTCTAATTTGATGATTAGAAATTTGATGATTTATTGTTCAATAAAAATAAAATTCCCTGGCAACATGCCATAATGAAATGTGCTTCACATAAAGGGAATTTTTGCTTCAGTAGTCCTCCAAAGAATCTTTTTCTTCTAAGGGGAGACTAATGAGTTTAATTGACTATTTGAGTATTTGATGTTTCCTATGTTTGTTTATTCCTGTCTGTAAGTCTTTGAAACCTTATGAATTTTCTGTAGTGAAGTAAAAAGTGAAGTAAAAACCTTCCCATTCCTGATATCAAATATTGTATAATGAGTGTTTTTGCATGCAAAAGGGAGGCCTGCCATTTACATCTGATAAAAATAGTCAAGCTGGTCTCTTTGGACTCAGATTCTAGCTTCAGGTCTGAGTCTTTATCAGTCCAAAGTGGATCCTGGAAGATGGAAAAAGTGTGAGAGGAAGAGAGGTCTAAAATGACACAACTTTTATAAGTGACAGAGAAGGAATCCTGAGAACACATAGGAAGAGATTTGCAGAGTTGAAATGGAACTTGGAAAGAAAATCTGAATGGTAAATAGGAATTTGAGAAATAGAAACTATGATAGAGAAGGGGTGGTATGATTTTTCTCTTAGACAAGAAGGATTTTTAGTATCATTGATATTAAAACAGTATGATTTGAGTTTTGAGCCATCGAATAGTGATACAGTACTGTTTTGTTTGGATTCAGACCTTCAATGTTTCAGATGACCCATCTAGTCTCTATCAGATGTTAGTGAGGAAAAGAAGATTGAGCTTCTTTAAGGTTCTTCCTGCAGATAAGGTTATGGCTAAAACAAATCTGACATCTGGGTCTTTATTTCCTGGGCTGGGTCCTTGAGATGCCTGAGTCTCCTGTTGAAGGGGCTAAAGATATAAAAGGTTCTGGTATTTGAGACTCTGATCAAGAGGATTAGATTATATCAGGTCATGACTAATGTGCTGAATGACTTGTAAATTTTTAGAAACAGCCAATATGAGGATTTGTTATGTTTGATTATGCATTTTTACAACAAGGTTTTTTTTCTTCTTTTTCCAATGTATATGTGTGTGTGTGTGTGTGTGTGTGTGTGTGTGTGTGTGTGTATGTGTGAAGTATGAAATGGAGGAAAAAATAACTGATCATTAAAAAACATTGTTTTTTTTAAAATAAGATCAAGTGTATGGCTGTTTTAGGGTGTTTGAGGGAAGATCATGAATATATATATATATATGTATATATATATATATATATATATATATGTATATGTATACTTAAACTGACAGGAAAATCCTTTCTTTTTCTTCCCTAGGTCTTCCCTAGGAGTTGAACTTTAACACCTTTTCAAGAGATGAGACTGTTTGGGGTGCTGAAGAAGGACTAGCACCTCTGTGACTGAATAACCAAAAGGTAAGCAAGTTAAAACATGCATGATTTCCTTATGGTATTTCATTCTTTTCCATCCTCCCATCATTCCAAATTTAATGAGCTGAATGAAAGAAATACTATATCAGTAAGCTTCTGCCAGATGCAAAAAGATTCACAAAATAAATATATCATGCTTGTCATTCATCTACTTCTCTAGCATAGTATCTCATTTTTGACCATGTGAAAATGAAAATCACTGGGTTTTTCTCCGTGGAAAGAGGCAAAAAATTAGAAGCACATAAACTCCTTATAAAGCAATAATATATGGAGCAATAAGCATGCATAAAACATTTTATCATAAATATGAAGCTAGAAAGGACTATGGAGACCATCTAAATCAACTTATTGTACAGATAAGACAATTAGGTGTGAAGTGTTTCAAGACTTCGATGAATGCAAATGAAGAAATGTATTGAGATTATCTGAAAGAATTAGACACACCCCTGGGAATGTATAAATCAAAAATGTTGACTCTTCAGGAACATTCTAGTAACTGCTAGTTGAAAATTTTCAGGAACCTTACTCTTGGGCAGGAGGAGATAAGTAAACCCAGAGGGAATGTCACACTCTTCTTTCCTCCAGTGACTATGTCATTCACTTGCAAGTCAAGATATCATTGGTCCTCTTTGATAATGAAGGACAAATAATGTTATCCCCAGCTATGAAAGAGGATAAACTAAAGGAAGTGGAGAAAGGCAATTTCAGGGAGTTGTGACCTCATCATACTGGAGAGAAATGCAGCTTTCACATGTTTTAAGAGAAAGTCATATAAACTCCAAGAAGGCAAAATAGAAGTTTCATCAAGTCAGGAATTGTGAGCAACCCCTAACACAATATGTGTTCTCTTACCTGGAGTTCACTTCCGTATGAACTTTGCAGTATTTATGAGAATGTGTACCAGATCTTTCAATACATGATTTTAAAGTGAAAACACATGAATATGATTTTTTTGCATAACATTTTTGTATGATAATATCTTAATTGTATCCTACCAGCAAATATTGTAGAACTTCATTAATAGTAAGCTAACACATTAGCAGCAGTCAATATTTGCATCACAAGTTTTCAAGCTCAGGAAATCTATTGCAAGGACTTTTTTATGTTGTCAATTATCATCAGCTATTTTAAATTAGGAAACAATAACAATACTAACTGTGTATTTTGTTGAGATTAATAATTGAATCCCTTCTATATTTATTTATCCATTTGGCTGTTGCCTGTAATTGATGACTTGAGTGGAGGATCCACTTGAGGAAAAAAGGAGATTAGAATACTGTCTGTATTTCTACATCTAACAGGCTTCATGTAGTGGTTCTTATGTCTATAGGCAAGTGAAGAAATCTTTTTGAATGTGACATGGTTTACTTATACAAAATCTCTAACATTAGAAGATATAGTGCAGGGAGGATAGCCATAGGTAGAAGGAGTTCCTCATGGGGGAGCTTCTAATCTTATTTAAATCAAAAGTCCAGGACAAACAAACATGCACATTACACATATATTCATATGCATATGCTTATATATGTATATATTAAGAGAGATAAAATTAGAGATGAAATAAATACCTAGGCAACATAATAGATAACATAATGCCGAAGAGACAGACAAAATAAGGCCAAAATAGTACTTGCTCTCAAAGATCTATAATTTTCCAGGGGAGTGGAGGTTCAAGTGTTCATAAATAAGTCAACACAAGATATAACAATAATAAAAATAATAATAGGTATTATTTTCATAGTACTTACTATATATCAAGCATTCAGATAAGTTATTTGCAGATAGCATATAAACAGAGTTTCACAACAACCCTAAGAGGTAAGGGACATTTATTATTCCCACTTTACAGATGAGGAAATGGAGATAAAAGGAAGCCAAATATTTTGTCAGAGAGGTCATGGACTTGATACCTACTACCTAGGAGATGCAAGAATCAGGGCTTGCGAGAGTCTGTGCAAAAGCAGGCAGAGATGAGATCTTGTATCCTCAAAATAGAGAACAGGCTGCCTAGGGTGAGCCCTAAGTTTGGGGCCTGTTTTATTCATATGATCCCAGATTTTAAAGACCATTAAGTAATAGAAAGAAAATGGGAAGGTACTAAAGTTTCTTGTGCAGGGGAAAGACAAGTGCAGACCTGTGCTCCAGGTATGAGTTTGACAGTTGTTTGGAAGGAAGAGACCAATCAGGAAGTTATTGCAATAGGTTAGGTGAGAGATGAACAGGGTTGGAAGTAGGGTGGTGTCCATGAGAGCAGAAAGAAGGGGATAGATACAGACGTTGAGGAAGGGGGAGGGACAAGACTTGGCAATTTACTGGATGTTGGATGGAGTGAGACCATAAAGAATCAGTTATTATTCTTTGTTTAGTGATTGAGCAATGGGTAGAACATTTGCTAGAATAGGCTTAGGGGTGAAAAAATACTGAGTTCTATTTTGAATATTTTAAGTCTGAGATATTTATGAGATGTGAAAATAAAGGCATCTGGTTGGCAGAGATAGAGGAGGGGATCTTGGGAAAGAATGAACTTGATTCTTCAAGTTTATTAAGGCCACTAGGATTGAGACATTTCTAACAGAACATTTCTAATAGAACTGGGTCTGAAAGCCAGAGCAATCTGAGTCATCTCTCTTTGAGAACTTATGGTGTTTTTATTTTATTTTATTATTTTAAGGCAGGAAGGATTTAAAGTACATGAACAAAACTCAGCACCCTGACCTGATGACAAATATCAAAGAGACATGATTCTTCAATAAGGCATACAAGAAATCTGTTACCCGCCTCATTTCACCCCATTTGAAAAGAGGGTTAGTAGGGGTGAATGGATGTTTAATATGAAGCTCAAGGGGCCAGCACTGAAGTCTGAACTCTGTGTTCAGAGGAGGTGTCAAGTGTAAATTGGCAGCTTGCGAGGGGGAGAATTGATCCTAATTGGAAGTGAAAGAGCATAGAATTAAAGATTTTGACTCATGTTTCAGAAGGGGACAGTCAAATAGCAACTCCCTACTTTACAAAGAGTCATGATCCTTTGAATTCCATTCATCTTCAAGTAGATAAATAATAAGTAAAGTTTGTTGCACATTCAGTGGTGCAAATGAACCAGAACATCAATTTCATCAGCACGGTAGGAAAATTGAAATATCTTTATGACTAATAGAATATGTTCAGCAGTGCTTAATTGGTTCTTTTGCCTCAGATTGTAATCCACACCAATTCTTCCTCATACAAAGTTAAAGTGATTTTCCCAAAGCATAAGTCTGTCCATATCACCAATCTATTCAATAAATTTCAGTGGTTCCCTATTATTTCAGAGTAGATATAAATTGGCATTTAAAATTCTTCATGACTTGGCCCAATCTACCTTTCCAGATGTACTTATCATTCCCTTTTATGCCTTCTGTGGTCCAGGCAAGATGGCCTTCTGACCTGTCAGCAGCACCTGATATTGCTAGTCACTAGATTTTTCATTACATTGTCTTCTCTTTTCTTTCTTCCTGCATTGCATGATTAGCCCTCAGTTATGGATTTTGTGAAAATACATCCCTGTGTAATGGCAATAAAGTAGGAGATGCAATACTAATGAAGCCCAATTTGACTGGAAAAATAAGTAAGAGGTATTATGGATGACTTTAAATGACAAAAGTTTTGGATTTTATTTTATGCTTGAAGTAATACAGAAATACTGAAAATTTCTGAATAGATGAATGAATGAATTGGTCAGATTTGTTTGAGGGGTTAGTCTGGAGAAATTCAAAGGGGAGAGAGAGAGAGAGAGAGAGAGAGCGAGCAATTAGAAGATTATTCTGAGTCTAGGTGACAAGAGAAGAGAAAGGAATGGATTTGATATGTTGTAAAGGGAGGATCAAAGTCTTAGAAACTGATTGGATTGAATAGTCATAACTATAGAAAGATAATACCAAAACTACAAGATGATCAGTTTCTACTGGTAAAGTAAAAACTTAGGAATAGGAAAAAGTTATTTCTGAAACTATAGAGATCTTTTATAAAATATCTCTCTATAAAAAGGGAGATTGACTTGGGTTCATTACTAAATAGAATAAGAATTTCACCCTCTTAGCCACTATACATTCTCTCTTGAAGTCCTGAAGTATATTAATTACATATTGATTTATTGAACAACCAATGAATTTTCAAGTCTGATCAAATAGTATAAGGATATCAAATTTCTTTTTTTTTCTCTGAATAGCAAAAGTGAGATTGTAACCCTGTCCTTCAGGAACAGTACAATAATTAATTTAAAAATTTATCCAGAAATATAGATGAGAAACAAATTACATGTGGTAAAGGAAGAGCCATGGACTTCAACACTTAGGAGTCCAATCATTTCAAATTACAGTGTCATGGACCATATTTACTTCAGCATTTTATTCATCTTAGTGATACAATCCAAGGACATGATACAATTCAAAAACAATTATTTCTTATCTCACTTAGTTTCTTTATTCTCTAGGATTTTTAAAGATAAATTATCTTGTTATCAGGATATTGAGATAGTTTAGTCTCATCTTTGTCTATATTTATGACTTTCTCTTGTCACTAGAACTATCACATACTAGTAGGGAGAGGGAACATCCATGCTTTATTTCTGTATTTCAGAAAAATGTATACTGCAGCATCTTAATCATAAATATTTCTCACATACAGAGAGCTTTAGATGTTAACAATTGGATCTACACAACAATTTTGCATGACTAACTCAGGGTCACATGGCTTTTAAATATCTGAAGCTAATTTGAACTTAGGTTTTCCTGATTTGAAATGCTATCTACTGTCCCATCTAACTGTTTATTGCATCTGATGTTTCCTTTTGCTTTTAGATATAACTTTTATTATGTTAAAAGAGATCTCTCTATACCTCTCCCATGAGTATTGTAACAAATCAAGTCTTTTTCGGCATTTATTGAGGCAATAATACAATTTTGGATGGTTGTGTTTTTAATATGAATAATTTCATACTTTGCCTAATGTTGAACCATACTTGAATACTTGATATAAATGTAACTTGGTCATAATGAATGACTCCATGGAAAGTAGTATAGTTTCACTGATAGGATTTTATTAAAAATTTTTGACATAAAATTCATTAATGATATTGGTCTGCAGTTCACTTTTCATTTTATCCTTCTTTGGTTAAATTATTAGGTCCATATTTATCTCATAAGAAGTTTATAGTATGCCTCCTTTAAGGTATGACTGTCCTATGAGGCTCAGCATAATATTATTTTGATAGTATCATACTAAAAGTAAAAATAATATTTTTATTTTATGGTGAGGCAATCAGAATTCAGTGATTTGACCAGGGTCACTCAGCTAATAAATGTCAAGGGTCTGAAATTGGATTTGAACTCAGATCCTCCTGTCAGCAGGACTGGTGCTCTATCTACTGTACCACCCACCTGCTCTAAAATAATCATTTTAATAATATGTTAGTAAAGTTTTCTGGGGAAAGGGGTTTACAAGATTCCCAAGGAGCCCTGGGGCCATAAACTTTGACCTTAAATCTTTTCATCTCTAATATCAGGAAAGTAGTATCATTTTCAGCCTGGTAACCTAGTTTGTTTACAGCAATAGACATTGTAGTTATTTTTTTCCTGTAATGAAAGTTGATTATGATGAAATTCTTTATGATCTATTACTAATAATAACTAGAAAAGCAACATGGCATAGTATCCAGACAGAGAACCTGTCTTAGATTCATGTTCAAGTCCTGTTTCTGAAATCTACTAGCTTTACATACATGAGCAAATCCCTCAGTGACTGAGACAACTCTCTACAAATTGATTTAACTGTACTGGTAGAAGGAATTTCAACCCTGGAGATCCATATACCAAAACTATAAAAAGAAATTCTTCCTCCTCATCCATACTGATTTTCCATAGTCTCAAAGTGCTCAATTTATATAATGGCCTATAAAGATTGACAATGTTTTTTTCCTAACCATCTGAACAGTAACAAAAAGTCATACATCTAAAGTACACGGGGGCCATTACTTGAATTCAATTCATCTGACTTGATGTCCAAGGTTCTTTCCACTATGCTCTATAACCAATCAATCAACAAACATTTATTAAGCACTACTTTATTTATATTGTCACGTATTGTTATTAATTATTAAAATATTCTTATTTATTAAACATTCTTTATTATTATGTGTTCAGCACTAAATACCCAAGTATACAAAAATGAAACAGAAGACTGTCCTTGTCCTCAGGAGACTACAAACTAAAGTTATCTAATGTTATCCAATATTGTCTAATATTATCTTTTTGATATCACCTTAAAATTTATTTAGTGCAGTATTAAATTATTTTGATTGCAAGAAAAAATTCATTTTGTGTTTTATAAAGTTTAGAAAAAAGACAAATCTTCTTACTTTGGGAAATTAATATGGTGAAGAGTAGGAGAAGCTGAAAAACAATCTCTAGTTTTCTTAAGCAGAAAAGAGAGGTCAATAATAATAATAGATGACATTTAAAAACGTTTTAGAATTGTTTTATAAAGCATTGTCTCATTTGTGTTTCACAATAGTTTGTGAGGCAGTTACCACAATTGTTATTGTTGTGCTGTTTTGTGCAGGAGGCTTTGAGAAGTTGTAACTTACCCACAATTCTATAGCTAGTAAAGTGGCAAAGATCAGAACTGAATTCAGGTTTTCCAGATCAAAGGTCAAGCACTCCATCCACCAAGCTACATTGTAGTGAATAATTTTAAAATGGAATGAGGGGATTAAACATGAAGATGTAACTAATTTAATATGCTATGGAACTATCCTTAAAACACTTAGAACCTTTCTTTATATTTGGAAGTTAAGTTATAGAACTGTCAAAGAGGGATAGAAGGACAGACAGATAACACTGGTATCTGGTGGCAGGTTAATTGATGGCCAAATTATAATGATACTCAAGTAAGAAAGATTCCAATTGGTAGATGTGGCCATGCTAATGTGCCTTGAGCATTACTTAGATGTCCCAAGCCGGCTGCCGCCATTCTATTGTAGCTTGCCAGGAAGTTAACTGAGTGAGGGAGGATAATGGTGCTGATACTGCCACCCATCTAATTTTGCTTAGATACTTTCTGTACTCAGTTTTTAGCCTTCCACATGTAAGGACATTCCTACCCACATTCTTCATGTTCTCTCCCCCCCCAACAATAACAGGAGATATATTGTTTTGAATCACATGATTCAAACTCTTTTGTTAATATTTATACAGATCATCTTTTCTTCTTAAAAAAATAGATCTAGGAAAGTGAGGTGGTGCAGTGGATAAAACACTGGCCCTGGAGCCAGGAGGACCTGAGTTCAAATTTGACCTCAGACATTTAAAAATTACTTTGCTGTGTGACCTTGGGCAAGTCACTTATTATAATTGCCTTGCCAAAAAAAATGGGTTCATATAAATCAAGTCAAGACACAAAAAAGTATTTTCTTAAGTGTTTAAGGCTTAGAAGAATGACTTTACAGAAAACAATAAATTCCTTCATGATTCAATTTCCTAAACTCTAAAAGATAACTATATTACAACAAATTCTTGTTGAAGTAATGTAATGAGAATTATTCTCAAAAGAAAATAAAATGAAATAGAATCTATATGCACTGAATTTTTTCTTCATGATGTTCAGTAACATCTGACTCTTCATGACCTCCTTGGGGTTTTCTTTCTTTTTTTGTACAGTTTAATATATTTATTTTTAATTTTAATAATATTTCTCCCCACAATTAATGTAAAGATAATTTTTAATATTCTCTTTAAAAATTGAAATTCCAGATTTTCTCCCTTCTTCCTAAGTTCCTACCTCCTTTTCACAGTAAGCAATTTCATGTAAATTATACATGTTCATTGATGTAAAACATTTTATCATATTAGTCATATTATGAAAAAAGACACAGATCCTATTTGAAGTTTTCTTGGCAAAAATTCTAGAGTGGCTTGTCATTTCCTTCCCTAGTTCATTTTATAGAAAAGGAAATATAGGCAAACAGAGTTAAATGACTTACCAAGGGACTAAGGTTGGATTTGAACAAGATCTTCCTGCCTCCAGGTCTAGCTCTCTATCCACTGTGCCACCTAGCTGTCCTTCCTCATGACTCGTACCTTTATTATCTACTTATGAAAGTTTGTAGTAGCCATTCATAGAAACTAAGTAAATAGTTAATCATTAAAAAATTAATAAAGTTCATATACTTTATATCAGTAACTGTGTTAAGCACTGGGAAAGAAATATAAAAAAGTAAGAATAGTCCCTGTCTTCAAGTAGCTTACTTATTGAGGAAAGAGGACATATAAAGTATGATGTAATAGTCAAAGAAATCCAAAATGACTCCAACTTGGGGATATCTGAGCACTGATCAGCATGGAAACTTTGACCAGCTGTATATTTTTGTTCTTCTTTGTATCCCTGGATCCTTGAATATAGCAAATTGCTTATTTGCTAGCTGACTTGACTCATTTCAGTCTGATCTGGTTTTCTTCTTCTTAGGCAGCCTAGTGGCCCTCACTCCCAGAGGGCTGGGAAAAGTGGTAGCTCACTATACTCGTGCAGATTTAATATGGACACTGATTACCTTTAACCTACTGCATCTCAGAACTCCTGAGCTCCAAGTGATCCGTCAGCCTCAACCTCCCTCAGCAGCAAGAATTAAAGATGTACACTATTACATCTGACTTCCCATCCAACTTCACTTCAACAGTGAGTTTTTCAAACTCAATTTGCCATTCAATACAAAAGAAATAAGTAGATTCTGGTATTTAACACCCAACTCTTTACTTCAATACAGCTAGAATATCACAGATATGGAAACTCCATTCAGTGATCCATATCATAGTCCATGCTCTCTCATCCTGTAAATTTGGTTTCTAGGTCCTTCATGAGGTGTGTGGAGATGTGTGATGTAGTCTGACGTGGGGTTGACTTAGAAGCAGTGTTCTCTTGACATGGTATAGATGCCTGTGTAACACAGGCTGTCACTGGTTATTGATACAGTTAGGATAATTTTACTAAACATTTCTTACCATAAAGTACAGCTATTGGCAAGGACATTTCTAGGGCAGCAGGCTATACCAGGGAACCCTTTCTTTGAGGATTGTTTTTTACACTTTCATTGGCATACTATCCCTTTTCCAACAGCTTACTGAAAATAAGACCTCATTTCAACTTTATGCATTCTGTTCCAGGAAAAAAGTCAAAGGAAATTTTCTGATAAGATTTAAGTATTTATATAAAATCAATGTTTTTAGTTTTTTCCTGAAAACCCTTAGAAAAAGAGACTCACTAATAGATATGTTTTTGAGTCACTAATATTAAAGGAAGCTACAAATAGAAAACCTTAATAAGATATAAAAAAACTCAAGAGTGTGTCAATCCTCAAATAATACGATTCAAACAGCAGACCCAAACTAGTATATTATGAGACCTCATTTGCCTAATTGTGACTACCATTGTACACTACTTCCTTCATCCGCAGTGCTTAGCATGGTGTCTGGCTATAATAAATGCTTAATAATTGCTTAATCAATCCTTCTATAGTTTGTATATCTATCTGTCTATCTGTCTATCTAACTATCTAACTATCTATCTATCCTCTTCAAAGTACTTTGCACTTTGACTAGTCTAACTTGCCTGCCCATTTGTGGAAATTATCTGTGGTTGGTGTTGGTTATGGTGAATTATTCAAGAACCCATATTGACAGGTATTCGTTGTTCCTCTGGACAATGGCTTTAGGGCCAGGCTGACAGCAACATAACTGATACATTTCTTCTGAAGTAGAATAGAGAATTCCCATAGATAGAGTCCTAAAAATATCTAGTTCACCCAGTCTAAAGGAATAACAAATGGAGAATGACAACATAAAAGTTGTTTTCTCTTGTGGAAATATCCTTATTTCAACAGTGAAAAAGATAAGTTTCAATCCTCTTGTCAATATGCCATCTATATAGTTTATCATAAGAGCCACTAGGATCATAAGAAAAATCCAAAGTAGCATCTCAATTATACTCAATTATAATTTTATACATTGTTAGTGAAGTTGAATTTCTTCATTATGGCAAACTAATAAATTATGTGCCCGTATTTTAAGCTTCAGTTACTGGGTACACAAAAGATATTTCATTAATTTTCATTGAATCATTTAAACAGCAAGTAAGAGTTATCATTTCAGTTTGTTTCCTCTGTCACTATTCAGCAAATAAATGTCAGCCTGATTTAACTGACTTTAGAATTATTTAAAATGATATGTTTCAAGAAAAAGAACAACTCTCACAATGTGCAAGTAAACTGCCTCAGGCAATGGTCTCATTATTTCTTCGAACCTCAACAAGGTTAGCCTGAGTCAGAAATGGGAAAACTTACAGGAAAAGCTGGGTGAAGCAGGAAAGGGTGAGCTAATATGCTAACAAAAAGGGAGGGAGGAGGCACTAACTTTGAATGAAGCTGCAAGGTTCTTTGGGAACTATAATTGATCTCTTGAAGGCAGAATTCAGTTCCTTCAGTTAGAATCACAAGAGTCACCAGATCTCAACTAGACCAAAGCAATTATTCAATCTATAATGCACTTAACAAAAGACAATGCACTTTTAGTTTAAAGCCTTCTTGTGGCACAGTGGTTAGAGCACCAGTCCTAGAGTTAGGAGGAGCTGAGTTCAAATCCAATCTCAGACAATAATTATTACCTAGCTGTGTGACCTTGGGCAAGTCATTTACCCCACTGCCTTAAATAAATTTTTAAAAAGAGAAAGGAAGTACCTAATCTGTAGCTATATATCTTGTCTAACCATGCCACAGTTACTCTTAGCTGGTAAAAATGAAACAAAAGCAAAGTTATGCAAGAAAAAAAGTCTTATGATCTTTATACAAGTCTTTCTTTATGGAATAAATTGCATTGACTCAGAATGAGTGATCCAATTGATCAGGAATACTCTATTCCATACAGCTGTCCTTCCTATTCATTACTAAGTTGACCTGTGATCATCTGGGAGAGCATATCCAAGAGGAACTGTCAACACATTCCCATAATAGTCTTTACATATAAAAACCTGTAATAGAAATCATTAAGCTGTGATACCATCAATAATTTCATTTAAGTTCCCTATATGCTCCAGGCTTCCTATAGGCAGTATTATGTCTCGTGCAGTTAAAGAAAGAGGAAAAGTGGTTGTAAATACTAAAAATAGAAGTTTCCAAATTTCTATCCATACTAATGGCCATGACTCATCTGGAATGAAGGTAAAGCTTTAACATACATTTTGTTATGTCATGACTTTTCCCAAGATAGAAATTTATAGCTCCTCACATGTAAGATAATAATTCTCATGTGAAATTACAAGTGTCTGTGATTTTAACCCTGTGGGTATTCTCTGTATCAATATACATATTATTCTATGTCTTAGTAAGTCATCTTTATGGAGTCATATAATATCCTCTCACCGAGCCTATTGCAGTAGACTTCTGCTTGGCTATAAGATCAGAGATTTAGAACTGAAAGCTTTCTTAGAAGATATCTAGTCCAATCTCCTTATTTTACAGAGGAAGAACTAAGGTCCAGAGAGTTTAAGTAACTTGTTTAAGTCTCACAGCTACCATGTAACAGGTGTGATTTAAAACCAGGGCTTTCTGACTTAAGTCTAGGATTCAATCCACTATACCATTTTCCTTCAAGATTGCCTGTTTCAGGGGCAGCTAGGTAGTGCAGTGGATAGAGCACCAACCCTGGAATCTGGAGGATCTGAATTCAAATCTGATCTCAGGTACAGTAATGATTACATACTTGTGGGACCTTGGTCAAGTCGCTTAACCCCACTGTCTTGCAGAAAGTAAAAGAAAAAGAACAAAAAAGATTCCTGTTTCATCTCTTTGCTTTCTAATACATTCCCCATACAACTGCTCATGTCATTATCCAGCTCAAAAGTTCCAGAGGCTCTCTACTTCCTCTGGAATCATATAAATTGCTCTTCTAATAGTTAAAAATCCTTTACAATTCAGTTTAATTTACTTTTCTAGATTTTTAAATTATATATATATATATATATATATATATATATATGTATATATATATCTTATCTCTAGAGCAATGTGGGTGGGGGAAGGGAGGGAAGAGAAAAAGGGAAAAATATGATAATTTTATTCCTTCAATTTATTTTTCTTCTCTAATTGCTAAAGCTAACATTTCTAATACTATATTAAATAGTAAACATGATAATGGGCATCCCTGTTTCACTCCCGATTTACTGGAAATGTTCCTAATTTATCCTAATTTATCCCCATTACATATAATATTTGTTGATGTTTTAGATAGATACTGCTTATTAGTTTAAGGAAAACTCAGTTTATTTCTATACTCTCTGGTGTTTTTAATAAGAATGGATGTTGCATCTTGTCAAAGGCTTTTCCAGCATCTATTGAGATAATCATATGATTT
This sequence comes from Macrotis lagotis, assembly GCF_037893015.1. Lineage (NCBI taxonomy): Eukaryota > Metazoa > Chordata > Mammalia > Peramelemorphia > Peramelidae > Macrotis > Macrotis lagotis. The sequence continues at coordinate 216,769,884 of NC_133659.1, read as the reverse complement.
CTGTTAGTTTTGTTATTGATATGTTCAATAAGTTAAGTGTTTTCCTAATATTGAACCATTCTTTCCCACCTGATATAAATCCTACCTTATCATGGTATATTATTCTAATAATAATTTACTGTAATTTCTTTGGTAAAATTTATTTAAGATTTTTGCATCAATGACCATTAGTCTATAGACCATCGGTCTATAATTTTCTTTGTCTTTTTTGGTTTAGGTATCACCACCACATTGGTGTCATAAAGGGAATTTGGCAGAACTCCTTCTTCTATATCATTTTACTATCATATTTCCCCATGTTTAAGCTGCACCCGTTTTTGAAAAATTTGGGGTCCAAAAACTTGGAGTGTCTTATACAGTGGTTGTAGATTTCTTAACTTGCATTTCCCTGGTTTTTTTCCGCACCTGTTTTTGCACTCATTGTTATAGATTTTTTTGCTTGCATTTCCTGCTTTTTCACACTTGTCTTTGCACTCATTGTTTCACATTTGTTACCAGTACATTAGGTTATATTTGGCCATGTTCTGCCCAGAAATGACTTAGAAAAGATTTTCATACTATGCTAAATTCAAGTTAAAAGTGATCCAGTTTGCAAAAGTGAATGGAAATTGTGCCGTTGAACGTAAGTTTAGTCCTCCTCCAAATAAGAAAACAATCTGAGACTGGCTATTGGGAAGAAGAAACCTTACTGAAAATGCTACAGCAGAAGACTTGCTTTTGCAAGTCAGAAAAATGGCCTGATTTAGAGAGGGAATTGATGATATGGATGGAAGAGCAAAGGGTAATTGGAATTCCTGTGTCCACAAACATAGTTCAGCATGAGGCAAGAAATCTTGCTGATGAAAAAGAAGATACTGATTTCAAAGGACACAACTGGTGCTTCAGGTTCATGAAACAGAATGGACTAAACATGGTCCACACACCAGACTTGCCAAGGGAATGCTTGTGGTCAACCACAGACCAGAGCACAGGCTGGAGAACAGTCAGAGTCTCTCCCAAGACAGTGATTCATCATCAAACACAGATGAGGACAAGCTAATGGATGGGTTTTGACAGTGGAGAGGAGTTGTATGAATTTTATGATGAATAAAAACTTGAGTTCAATAACTTTATTTAATAACTTTTTTTTGCAAATTTCAGGTCCCAAAATTAAGGTGCGACTTTCTTATATATAGGGTAATATGGTTTACACATATTGGAAAGGAATAGGAAATTGTTAATAGTAGATTTGCAGTTTCAGGTACAATTATCATTTTTGTTATTCTATTGTATTATTGTATATTATTTCCAATTATGTTCATTAAACCCCAACCAAAGTGACCTATCTGCTCTTCCTCAAATACTACATTCCTTCTCTGGTTGCCAAGTCTTGCCACATGTTATAGTATACAATGATTTTTCTGCCATTTAAGAATTCCCAGATCCCTTTGAAGCACAACTCTATGCCAACTATTATGAGAATTTTCCTGATCTCTAAGACTATGGTGCTTTCTTCAGTCCTGTCAAAAAAAGTTGCTTCATATTGACTTTGTACTGAAAGTGTACATGTTGTTTCCCCTATGAGAAGGAAAGCTCCTTGCGTTAAGGGGCTATCCCATTTTTGTCTTTTTGTCTCATAGTGGCTGGCTCATAGAAGGCACTTAAAAAATGCTTGCTGTTTGATTATATGGGATCTTAGACTAAGAGCTGGAAGGGACCTAAGAGATGATCTAGTAAAACCCTCTCATTTTATAGATGAAGCATCTGAGATTCAGAAAGGTTAAGCAGGTTTTGCAGGTGAGACAGCTAAAAAGCATAAAGTTCTTACTATGTGTAAAACTTTGTGTCAAGTACAGAAAACAGAAATGCAAGAAAGTATTTCCTTTCAAGAGGCATCTAGGGAGGGGCAGAGACAAGATGGGGAGGGGCGGAGCTAAGATGGTGACAAGAAAGGATCCTCTCTTAGGCGCTCTCTCATAAAACTTATAAACTAAGGACTCTAAATTTTCAAGAGACAGAACCCTCAGAGGGACACAGTGAGGCAGTTCTCCTACTCAAGGTAACCTGGAAAAGAGCAGAAAGGCTCTGCTCCCCGGGGTTGGAGGGGCAGCCCGACAGAGGGGTGGCCCGCCAGAGCGAAGGAACTTCAGTGTCCTGGAGGCAGCCCCAGTGTGCTGGGAGGCTCACAGCCGCAGGGGAGTTTCCTGACCTATGTCCTGGGAGCACCGGGCACAACTTGGGGGAACGGGGTGGGGGGGGGGCCTCTGCCAGAGTGAGCACATGAAGCCCAGCCCTCAGGGCACACAGCAAGCAGCCCAAGGCAGTCCAGATTCAGGAAACAGAAGCAGGCTGAGCCTGTAAGCAGGAGCCCCCAGGGCATGAGCCCATTGAACCTAGGGAAGGGAGTGAAGAGAGAGAGAGTGCAGAGCTCTGCCCCTGGAACAGGACGCTGGGGCTCTGACCACATTCAGATCCTAATAGCAATCTAGCCCCCTAGCCCCCCCCCCCATAGAACAGCAGCCCCCCCCCCCCAGCCCCATGGCAGAGGGGGGCGCATATGGTCATTCACAGACCAGGAGGGAGGAGAGAGCCTCACACACTGAGACCCTTGTGGGAGTGTCCCAAAAGCTCAGGAAGCACCCCAAAACAAGGCTCAGGCTGGGAAAATGAGTAAGCAGAGAAACAAGAGGAACACCATTGAGAAATATTTTGCCTGTGAGCCCAAGAAGGATCAAAATACTCAGTCTGAAGGAGGAAGCACAAGCTTCTGCATCTAAAGACTCAAAGGAAAACAGAAATTGGGCTCAGGCCATGACAGAGCTCAAAAAAGACTTTGAAAATCAAATGAGGGGGTTAGAAGAAAAACTGGGAAAAGAAATGAGAGAGATGCAGGAAAAACATGAAAATGAAGTCAGCAGCTTAGTCAAGGAAATCTAAAAAATGCTGAAGAAAATAGCATGCTAAAAACCAGCTTAGGTCAAATGGATAAAACAGTTCAAAAAGTTATTGAGGAGAAGAATGCTTTAAAAAGCAGAACCGGCCAGATGGAAAAAAGAAATAAGAAAACTCTCTGGGGAAAACAAATCCTTCAGACAAAGAATAGAACTCAGGGACATTGATGAATTTACAAGAAATCAGGACTCAACACTTCAAAACCAAAAGAATGAAAAATTAGAAGAAAATGTGAAACATTTCATTGAAACAATAACTGAAATGGAAAACAGATTTAGGAAAGATAATTTAAAAACTATTGGAATACCTGAAAGTCATGATCAGGAAAAGAACCTTGACATCATTTTCAAAGAATTACTACAGGAAAATTTCCCTGATATCCTAGAAGCAGGGGGCAAAATAGAAATGGAGAGAATCCACCGACCCCCCCCCAAGAAAGAGATCCCAAAAAACCAACCTCCAAGGAATATTATAGCCAAGCTCCAGAACTCCCAAGTCAAAGAGAAAATATTACAAGTAGCCAGAAGGACATAATTCAAATACCATGGAGCTACAATCAGGATCTCAGAGGACTTAGCAGCAACTACATTAAAAGCTTGTAGGGCTTGGAATATAATATACTGGAAGGCAAAAGAGCTTAGAATGCAACCAAGAATCAACTATCCAGCAAAACTGGGTAGTTTCTTTCCTCTTCCAGGGAAAAAGATGGACTTTCAATGAACCAGGGGAATTTCAAATGTTCCTGTTGGAATGGCCAGAGCTGAACAGAAGGTTTGATTTTCAAATACAGGACTCAGATGGAGGAGAAGGGGAAAATATGAGAGACTTAATGATGATGAATTGCATGTATTCCTGTATAGAAAAATGACACTGATAATACTCATATGAACCTTCTCAGTTAACAGAGCAGGTAGAAGGAGCTTTTATCGATGAAGCACAGGAAAAAGCTGAATTTGAAGATCAAATGTGGTGTAAAAATGGAGTCAATAGAAAAAAGGGAAATATAATGGAATAAAGGAAAAGGAGAGGGGGAATAGGCCAAGATATGTCATATAATAAGATTTTTCTTCATTACAATGAGCTATTGTAAGGAAATGGAAGGGGGGGAGGCAAGGGATCAGAGGTGGCTAGGAAAAGAAACAGCATATATACTCAATGTGGTATAGACATCTGGAGTAAGAAGGGGGGCAGGGGGAAGAGGTAGGATGTGAGTGAAGGAGGAGAGAATGGATATAACACATTTTCTTTTTTACTTCTTGTGAGGGGCTGGGATTGGATGGCCTGTCTGGGACCCTAGGGCCAGGTGGATGATGGGCCTAAGGGGTGGTATGGGGGCTCAGGGCTTCTTGGCCCCAGAGCCGGGGATCTGTCTGCTGCACCACTCAGCTACCCTACAGCAGAGTCAGAGTGAAAGGAGAGAGAAAATATAATACATGGTAGTGGAGAAGTGCGATCAGCAATAGCAATGTTGGAAAAATATGGAAGTAACTTTTGTGATGGACTTATCATAAAGAATGTGATCCACCCGCGACAGAGTTGGTGGTGTTGGAACAAAGACTGAAGCACATTTATTATTATTATTATTATTATTATTATTATTATTATTTGGGTGGGTGCAGGGCAAATGGGGCTGGGTGGCCTGACTGGGGCCGCATAGCGGGGTGATCGTTGGGTGTCTGAGGCCAGGTTTGGACCTGGGTGCTCCTGGCTCAAGGGCCAGTGCTCTGTCCATCAACCAGCTGCCCCTACTAGTATTACTATTTCATTTTATTTTAGGTCTTATTTTCTTTTTTTTTTAGTTTTTGCAGTGCAGTGGGGTTAGTATGGCTTGCATGTCACACAGCTGGGTGATTGTTGGGTGTATGGGGCCATATATGGGCTCGGGTGCTCCTGGCTCCAGGGCTGGTGATCTGTCTACTGCGATACCTGGCCATACCTACAATTATTACTATTATTTTTTAATTTTAATTTTAATTTTTTTCTCTCCTTTTTACTTTATCGCTCAAGCGAGTCTATACTTTTTTGGGGGGGAGGGGGTATTTTGTTTACTCTTAAACAAGAATATTTTATTAATGTATAAAAACATTATTTGTACAAAATGAGAATAAATAAATATTAAATTAAAAAAAAAGAGGCATCTAGGCCTCAGGTACAAATCAGATTAAAAGCCTAGTAACTCTGGTGGCATCAACAAAGGAGATGGCGGGTCAGCTAGGTGGTGCAGTGGATAAAGCATCAGCCCTGGAGTCCGGAGTACCTGGGTTCAAATCCGGTCTCAGACACTTAATAATTACCTAGCTTTGTGGCCCTGGGCAAGCCACCTATCCCCATTTGCCTTGCAAAAACCTAAAAAAAAAAAAACCCAAAGCAGATAGCAATACAAATTCTTTAATGTCATTTCCATTAATAAAAACATATCCATTTCTGACATTAAACCATAAAGTATTAAGGAATCTGGTAACAAGAATTTTCCTTTCCAAGTCTTCAGTAGCTGTAATTGCTAAGGTAACAGGGGCTCAGCGCTTGTAGACAGATACCACATCGAACCTACACAAAAGTTGCTCCTTTGAACAATGGAGGTGTTGTGTGTGTTTTGTGTGTGTGTGTGTGTGTGTGTGTTTAGGATGTCTTCTACCTGCTTCAGCTAGGCTGACTTGCCTGCCTTATTGGTAGGTTGGGGGCTATGCCTTTCGATATAGTTGGGTTGGTGGCTTCAACAAGATTAAATACCCTTCTAGGTTGGGTATTTGGGCAACAGGACACAATATAGAGAGACAAAAACAATGAATACTCTTCTGGGGATGACAATACAAACATTCTAAATAAATAAACCTTTTCTAGTAACAAGTAACCCTGATATAGGGCATTGAGGTTTGCAAAACACCTCCTGTACAATAACTTTGTAAGAAGGTCAGTTCAAAGATAACTAACCTTATTTTATTGATGAGAAAATAAGAGTACTTATTTGAGCTAAATCCCTATGATGACTCAACCAGTAAGTGACTAATGTAGAATTCAAATCCAGGCCTCTGGACTCTAAAGCCAGCAATTCAACTACTGATGGTACATTGCTTCTATGTCAAGTACAAGGGCCCTGAATACTAAATGATCTCTAAGAAATTATCTTTCACATGAATAAGCAAATAATTCAAATGATTGTTGACTCAACCAAATACAATCATCTTTACATTTACCTTTGAATAGAGATGAGTTAATTATTTCCTTTACATACAACTTTATGGGGAAAAGTGGTAAGAGGGATTTGGTAAAATGGATGAGAAAAAAACAAACAAAAAATGAAGTGTTAGTGAAGGAAAAACTTAAATGGCTGTGTAAAATAGCAGTTTACTAACTGTGGTAATGGAATTGAAAAAAAGGGGAGAAAACCAAAATATTTTTGTCTGACTCAAATGAGAAAGTTTAGGTGGAGTAGTCTTCCAGGAGCCTAAGTTTCTTTTAAAAGTATTAAGGGGAAAAAACCAGACTATGTAGTTGCCTAGAAATTTCTTGAATGAAATTATAAACTGAAATCAACAAAGCATATTTCCAGGGACAAATATTTGCAAGAAAGCATTTCATTACATTTTAAGTCATCTGCCATTTTTACAAGGTGAAACACAAAGCACTTTGTAATCTTTTCAAAATAGGTGTTCAAAATGGTATCTGTGAAGCAAGTTAAAGGATAATAATGACCATATGATGGTTCTGTACTTCCCAGAAAAAATATTAGAGGCCATTAATAATGAATAAATATAATATTTAGGTCATATTCCTGGACTTTCCCTTTTGAAGTTGGATAGACAGACTGCTAAGAAAAAGAGGAAGTGACTCAGCACTTTGAAAAGAAGATGTCACTTTGACTGAATGGCATGAAGGCTGTTGAAAAGGATAAGCTTCCCTGCTAGCCTCTCCCAGGGCAAAGATCCCTCAGCAGTTATTTATACTGTGAGGTCCCAATTCCATCCAATACTCAACTTTTAACAGTGGGAACAATATTCATATAATTATAATTTATGAGATATGTTTACAATTTATGTATGCATACATACATATATGCACCCAAGCGCTTAATTTAATGGGAAAAGGCTTTAGAAAATGAAGCCTTCCTATATTGGGTGTTATTTGAGCTGAGCTTTGAAGAAAGTTAGGGATTTTATAAGACAAAGTTGAGAAAAGAATGTATTCTAAATATGGCCCAACCCCGGAAAAAGCATGCCGATAAGTAATAAAATAGTGTTGTGCTCAGGGAGCAAAAGAAAACCAGTTAGCTGGAAGACAGAATGGTAGAGTTGTATTGTTCAGTCATGTCTGACAATTCATTATCCCATTTGGGGTTTTCTTGGCAGAGATACTGATTTGCCATTTTCTTCTCTTGTCATTTCCTTCTCCAGGTAATGAGTATTGTATGACCAATCTGGAAACAATAGCTGAATGAATGAATGGATTGATGAATTGGTGTATAGATGTTGTTCCTTTTTGAAAGTGCACTTAGCATGCTTAGAATAATTAGAACTGTCCCTCTTTATGGCAACTCCAATAGTTCCTTGATCCAGAGTGAGACCCCAAAGACCTGATGCCAAACAAAGCTTTAAGTGGGTGGCTGAGAAGAGGAAACACAAGTCATCATGAGCTCTGATAATTTAAATTCTAAAGCCGGATACTTTGGGGAAGCTAGATGGTACTGTGTATAGAACACTGGCTTTGGAGCCAAGAGGATTAGAGTTTGAATCTGGTCTCAGGCACTTACAAGCCAATATCTTGGGCAAGTCACTTAACCCTGATTGCCTTGCATCCAGGACTATTTCCAATTATCCTGATTCATACCTGGCCCTGATGACTCTGGAGGAGAATATGAAGTAGAGACTTAACAAAACCTCCCTTATTAAAATCAAATTCATGTATTTATCATGGCATCACCTCCCTGATGTCATGGTCTTCCTTGATAATGAAAGACAAACATCATCAAAGCCAGATGTCTCTTAGAAGCAGGAGACAGAAGGAGGAGCTACATATGAATGAACAATGAGAAGGAGCCTGTTAAAATGCTTACCCAAACAAGAGATAAAAGTGAACCACAAAAGTAAATTAGATAGCTTTAATTATATATAATTGAAAAGATTTTGCAGAAAATTAAGGTAAATCAAATAAGAAGGAAAGACATTGAGGAAAAATCTTTATATCAAAATTTCTTATCAAGGTCTGATTTCCATAATCTATATAGGCAATTAACATAAATATATAAGACCAAAAGCAATTTTCCAAGGAATGTAGTTAAAGGATATGAACAAATTTCTCTGATGAACTGTATATTGCTAAATACCATAAGAAAACATGCTCTAAGTTACTGATAAGGAGAAATCCAAATCCAAACAATGAACTTTCACTTCATATCCAATAAATTGGAAAAGATGATGACAATTGCCAATGAGGAAGGTGTTGTGGGGAAATGGGTACACTATAAAATTGCTATGGACTTTTGAATCTATCCAGTCATTCTGAAAAACAAGTGGGAATTATGTGGAGCAAGTGATTAAATGACCATGCTTCTAGCACAGAGATCCTACTTCTAGGCATATACCTCAAGAAGGTCAAAGATAAAAATAAAATGCCCACATACAACAAAATATTTTTAGTAGCACTACCAGGCTCAGAAAAAAATGAAGTCAATTAATAGAAGAATGATAAGGCATGTTAAAGACTCCTATGAAATGATGTAAAGGGAAGTATGCAGAACTGCAAAAGCAGTATACACAATTATTGCAGCAGTGTAATTGGAAAGAACAAAACAATCAAAACACACTGTAAAATTATAATAACCAATATTCTTGACTCAAAAAAGAAATATAAGAATAGTTCCTCATTTTTTTATTGTTGCTTTGCAAAGGCAAATCCGTCAAAAGAATTTAAAGAGAGAAATCACTTTTGCTTAGAGATTAGGGTCAGCTTTATGGGGAAATTTTTAACTAACTGGATTTGAATGAAAAGGTCTTTAAGATACAATAATAGTCATTAGCTATATAGTTTGAGGCTGCAGGGAAGTTGAAATGTTCAGGATGATATTGGGGAACAACTATACTGAAATTGGGCTAGAAAAAAACAGTGAATGAAGGGAGTTGGAAGGGAGGATTAGATGTAAGGTTAGATTGGAGCCAAATTGTTTTGATCCTTACAGGAACCAGTTGTATGGCTAGGGAGTCAATTGTTTAATTTTCTTTCTATGCATTTACATCTTAGAAATTGGCAAAAGCTATAAATCAGGGTGTGATTTATTGCTTTATTTCTTTCTAGATTTAAGCAAATGAAAAAGAAACTGTTAACAATACAAATTAAATTTAAAATTGTAGATTATAATTTTTTTGTGTAAATTATTTTTCTTCTGCATACTTTACAACATTTCACAGGAGTCTTTACAAGTCTTTCTGTATTCTTCATGATTATCATTCCACATTTAATGGGCATCATTTTTACTCAGTCTGGTAGTGCTGCTAAAAATATTTTGTTGTATGTGGTGTTTTATTTTTATCTTTGACCTCCTTGAGGAATATGCCTAGAAGCAGAATCTCTGTGTTAAAGGCATGACCATTTGTTGCACATATTAAAAATTTATAGTCAAATAAGTTATAAATTGTGAATTATTAATTAAACATTTATCAGCATCCCTTTGATTTTACATTTCAGGCTAAGACATTTGTATTTTATCCAATAAGCATGGATTAGAATGTGGCAACCCAAAGAACAGAATTTAGTAAATAATATCTAATAAAATAAAGGCTATGATGCATTAAATGCTAAATCAGGCTCACTGTACTAATTACAGAGAAGAAATGATAGAAATTTGAGACTCCTTAAATACTTCAAAAATAATACAGTTCAATTCATTTTTCATTGTGTGCCTACTGGTGACATAGAATCATTTAACTCTTTGCTTCATCCTAACTTATTTAATAGAGATTACATTTTTCTAGTCAATCATTTTTAAAGTATCTCACTGATTTGACTTTCTTTTTCCTTTCTTTCTTTTGGTTTTGCAATGAAATAGTGACTTGCCTAAGGTCACATAGCAAGGTAGGTATTATGTATCTATCTGAGGCTAAATTTGAACTCAGGTCCTCCTGACTTGAGGGTCAGTGCTTTATCCAGTGCACCATGTAGCTGCCCCAACTTGACTTATGAATTAAATTGCCCACAAGAAATAAGAAAAAATATACTAAAATAGAATTCAACTTTCTATACCTCCCATATGAACCTAAATACACTACTACCTAAATATAGCCATCTTTTGAACTACACTAGCCTGCCAGTTACATGGGTTTGCGTTTCTGGTGTCATTCTCAATTTCTCACTCTCGATCACTTCCCTTACCTTAGAAGTTGTCAAATTTTATTATTTCTAGCCCTACCTCCCCCCGCATCAACATCACTCACACAATCATAGCCCTCATAACTTTTTTTTAAAAAATCAATTAATTAATTTTGAATTTTACAATTTTTCTCCTAATCTCGCTTCCCTCCCCTACCCCCAGAAGGCAGTCTGTTAGTCTTTCCATTGTTTCCACCCTCATCACTTTTTGATAGGTCCAGCATTTAACATGATGCTTAACATATAGTACATGTTTAATAAACACAGACAGATTAATTATTGTCTTAGATTCACAATTGGTGTTCTAGCTTCAACTCTTACCCTCTCCAAATTATCCTCCACAAAACTGCCAAAGTCATTACTAAATGAAACTATCACCACATCACTCCTCTACTCAAAAAACTCTAGTTCATTTACTTTTAGGAACAAATATAAACTCCTCTGTTTATTATTTAAGGTCTTTTATAATGTGGATTCAAAGTACCTTTTCAGTCTTATACAGACACTATAATCCAGGCAAACTGACCTATTCTCTGTTCCTCAGGTACGACATGCCATCCATTCTTCATGATTAGAAGGCACAAACTTCTTCCTCATCTCTACTTTATAAAATCCCTAGTTTTCCTTAGGGGTCAACTAAGGTTCCAACTTCTATGTGAAATATTTCTTGATTCCCCAAGTTATTCCCCAAAATATCATTTATATTAATTTCTCAAAGAACAATTGTTAGTCTGTCCCTAAAAACTGCAACTAGATCAAAGGAATGGTTTATAAATTAGTAATGCACGTCTAATGCTCTGACATCTAGTTGGCACTGCTTCAAATCATATTCTAGTGATGATTAATGGATTTAGAAGTATTTTTAAAATCTTAATTACCAATATGCACAGTGCCTATCTTATTCTGTAACACTCAGAATAGAGAAATGTAAATGTGCCATATTGTGAGGAAACTTTTACTATGTGATTTGGCAAGAACTGATCTCTTAATTATTTACATGCCTATGCATAATGCAGAATAATTGTAAACACCTAGAATTATGTGTTCATGATAACAATAACAATAATGAAAGGCAGTACCATATAGAAGAGTCACAGTTTTGGTATTAGAAATCCCTGTACTTGAAACTTAGCTCTGACACATACTGATTTATGTCAATAGAAAACAGGTGACTTTACATATCAGGGTTACAGTCTAAGACTTCTTTTTAGGTTTTTTTTTGCAAGGCAATGGGGTTAAGTGGCTTGCCCAAGGCCACACAGCTAGGTAATTATTAAATGTCTGAGGCCAGATTTGAACCCAGGTACTCCTGACTCCAGGGCCGGTGCTCTATCCACTGCACCACCTAGCTGCCCCTAAGACTTTTCCATGGAGGCAATTTCCACACCAGAAGTTCTCCCATAGAATCATAAATTTAGAGTTGGAAGGTACCTGACAGACTATCTGGTCCAATTTGCCACAAAGATTGTGACCAATTGACAAAGATCACAGAAGTAATAAATAGTAGAGCACAAATAGGAATCCAGGTCCTCCAAGTTTAAATCAGAGCTCCTTCCAGTGATTAATGTTCTCTGTCTTAGGTCTTGACAAGATAATAAATACTTGACATCAATCAGTGAACAAAATTCATTAAGAGGCAGGAGAGTGACACTATGTTTAGAGCTCCAGGCCAGGATTGAAGAAGACCTGAATTCAAAGTCAATCTCAGATCCACTAATTGTGTAATCCTGGACAAGTCACTTAACTCTATTTGACTCAGTTTCCTCAACTATCAAATGAACTGGAAAAGGAAATGGCAAATCACTTTAGTATCTCTGCCAAGAAAATACTAAATGGTGCTACAAAGAGTTGAACAAGACTGAAAAACCACCAAACAACAACAAAATAATGTCCTAGGTACTGAGGAAACAAAGAAAATCAAAAGACAGTTCCTGCTCTCAAGGCCCTCACTGTCTAATGGAGGAAATCAACAGAAGGGAGAAGCTAGATTAAAGGGAGATTAAGAAAAGCTCCCAATGTACAGTATGGAAACAATGTAAAGACTGACAAACTGCCTTCTGTGGGGGGTGGGGGGAGGGAAGTAAGATTAGGGGAAAATTGTAAAACTTAAAATAAATAAAATCTTTAATAAAAAAAAGAAAGGCTCCCAGTTCTGGAAATGTATTTATAGAGGATTGAGAGGGTGCTCAGAATCAGGAAATCACAGTTTTAAGTACTGTCTCTGACGTATTGGCCATGAAACCCCAAGCAAGTCATTTAACTTCTTGCTGTCCAAGGCAAGTGCTTCAGAATATAAATGCAGAACAGTTGGAATTTGGCATTGTTATTGAGAGTTTTCTCAAGGAATACTATCACAGAAATGAAATTATAGGTCTGCCCAAACCTATCTAGAAATCTAGAGAAGGAATTCTTGGGGTTCATGAACTTCTTTACCCTAAAAAAGTTGTGGATAACCACATTCCAATATAATTGGTTTTCTTTATAATCCTTTTTATTTTATATATTTAAAATATTCTGAGGAAAGTTCCATAGGTTTCACTGTACTGCCATAGGGCTCTGTGAAACAAAAAAAATAAGAATCCCTGATCTAGAATATGCTAGATTTTCCAGATTATGTTATACATGATTCCTTTTTGAAGCCCTTAATTGGAAGCTATGATAGCCTAGTTTTTTACTAGTTTTATACCAGTAAGATAATGATTTAATCTTCCAATTCCTTTCCAATGATAATTTTGCTCTCTCAAGTCACTTCTCCATGATAAGCCATGATAATGTTTGATGTATGGTCTTAGAAGTATTCCTTGGGGGAGTCTGGCTCTCCATCTAGACCCCACACTCATACATGTCTGGGTAATTTTCCATTTAGATAAATATCAATAAATGTGCTTGTTGACCTACTTTAAAAAAGTATTCCTTGATAGCCCATCCTTCCTCCTATGGTTCTAACTATGGCAGTATTTGCCGCCTGTACTCTTGTATGCAAATTCTGAAATATTTTTACACTTTCTGTCAAGTTTGTGGGAGAATGAATTCATTCATGGTGATTATAGCAAATGCCAGCTTTTTTTAAAAGGAAAAAATTACTCTGCTTTGGTGAAGCTGTTCTGTTAGGTGGATTCATGCTGTCAAACTCAAAAATGGGTTTTTCAAAATCCCAGTGTTAAGTAAGCCCATTTTTTTTTTCAAAGACAACCCAGTGGTATAGTAGACAGAATACTGGACCAGGATTCTACTTATTTAAGTCCAAATCCTGCTTCATGTATATACTAAGCATGTGATCCTAGGCAAACCCCTTAATCTCATTGAGCATCAACTTTTTAATCTGTAAATTGGGGATCAGAGGATTATTTTGAGGGCCAAATTTAGGGATCATAAAGTGCAAGATGAATGCTATTTTCTTTTTAAATCCTTTTAAGACATTTGCTATTACTTTTGTCATCCACTTCAATTTTAGATAGAATTTCTAGAGTTTGCATTAAGTGAAAGTTTCAGATGTCTCAGATTATTCAATTTTTGCCTTTTCAAATTTTAATAATTCCTTGATTTCATCTCATTTCATAAAATTTCTGGTTCATCAATTCATTACTGTGTGACTTAACAGCTGCTGGTACCATTATTATTCTAGTTCTTACTATTATTTTTATTATGTGATTGGCACTGGGGACACAAAGATAATAGAAGACAGTTCTTGCCTTCAAGTAGCTTATAAACTATCAAGAGAAAATTTCACTCTATATTATAGGACAATGAACCCCTGCTCTAAGCAAAGGAATAAATGGTTTATTCCAGGTTGGGACATGATATCAAGGAACACTACAGGGAACATGTTTCACTAGAAATCAAAGTGAATTTTAACCTACTGACAAGAAGGAATTGATGAATCCACAAGAAATTCATTTTTCCTTTATATATATATATATATATATATATATATGCATATATATATATATCATTCTTTTATTACAACCCTCATGTCCCCTTTTATATTCCCACATCTATTTTCTAGTTTTATAGGCAAAATAAAACCAAGACAACCACTGCCACTTGAAAAAATGTGTCATTCCCCTCTCCTCTGGTTCTACTCGCCATTCCTGTAACTTTCCATCCAAAATTCCTTATTGTTGGCTATCTTTGCTAGTATAGATGGAATATTCCATTAGAATTGCAAGATTCTTGAAGGCAGAGGTGTTCTTCATTTTCTCATTTTTTTACCTGGTATATGCACTTAGCATATGGTAAATTCTAAATTTTTTTTTAATTACTCATTCATTCCCCAACAGACTATTAGTTTCCTGAGAACAGGGATCATATCTTTTTTTTTCCCTCTCCTTGTGTCTCTGCATCAATTAACATACTACACTGTATATTTAGCAAGCATTTGAAATAGGATGGATAGATAGATGGACATATGGATGTATATGACAAAATAAATTAAGAGTAAGAGTCCATATAATGAATTGCTTTCTATCATTTGCTTAGTAGAGGGATTAAATAAGCCTTACACCAGGCAAAAGACAGAAAGAGAAAAAGTGTACCTAGATAATATGGTAATGGTTATGAAAATTTAAATGTAATTTTTAACACAATAGCATGAATTGCAACTAACTGATATAAAGGATAGAACTCTCTTCATAATCAATTTGGGTGCTTAATAAATGGGTCAAAGGAAGGTAAAGCAATAATAACACCAAAAAAAATCCACACTCAGATGCCTAGTTCCACTCATCAACTAATCTCAATGCCCATACTGCATTTTCAAGGTCAGTGCTATTCCGGGTTTTGCATTAAACTTGCTTCCTCTCCACCTCCTCACCAAATAGTCTCCTCACCAGGGCTTCCCAGCTAAGTGATTATGGGCTGATCCTCCACTGAATGCTGCCCTTTGTTTCAGCTGCTCCATGTTGGCTCTGAGGGTTGGAAAACTTTAACAACAATGATGAATCAGAGTATTTATTTTTGAGATTTTTTTCAAGCTGCCTCCTCATCAGAGTTAAAATAGCAGCATTTGGGCTGCCACTGGGGGCAGATTCAGAAGTTTGCTTTTTTGGGGTTCCCAAGAGGGAAAACTTTTAATATTTGTTGTCATCCAAATCTTCATGTCAATATATACCACCAATTTTAAAAATTAGAAGCAATGCATAAAAATTTAATTTTGACAAACTGGTGATGTCAACCAGTTTCACTTAAACTGATTTTTAAATTGTAATTTTGATATACAATTAGTTAGATGAGGAATTATGAAGTCTCATAAGGAGATGTTGGTATCTAGTCCATGGTCCTCATTATTAAGAAGAAAAAAACTAAAACAGAGATTTAGTAACTTAGATAAGATTTAAAATAGACATACAAAAAACCCCACAGGTCTCCTGATATCCAGTTCAGTTTTCTTTCCAATATACCATGAGGAGAACCATAAGGCATAACATTATACCCAAATTATTTCTTACCCTTACCACCCAATCATGAATGAAATTTCCAATCTCAATGTACTTTTAAAAAGTTACATTCTTATTGTTTGTGTTATATTGCCTAAAAGTTCCCTGTATCTGTTTTCTTCCCAGAGAAACATTTCTTTTAATATATATTATATGTTATATATTATATATAATAAAATTTCTTTAAATATAAAAGAAAAAATGAAAGAAAAAAATTCAGCACAACAGATCAATATATCAAAAAACCCACAACAAATCTGACATTATATGAAATGTTTTAAACCTGTGGACATCCTAACTCTGAAAAAGAAGGAGGGAAGATAATATACTCATATCTTTTCTTTAGGACCAGACTATGTCACTTTCATATTACAGTATTTGGTTTTTTTTTAATTATATTGTGGAGTTTTTCAAAGGTTTTTTAGGCATACTTATATATTGTTCATTAATATTTAACAACTAACTCAGAAAAAATATAATCAGCATACACTTTTAAGATTAATCTATATTTCTTCAACACTTTCTTAAGTTCAAATAATAAATAGAATAATAGACCAAGCCCAATTTTATAACATTTACCCATTTCCAAGACATAAATGCTCTCACTGAAAATTTAAGGGCAAGCTCCTCATAGGCTCCAGTACAGCTCTGCTATGGGAAAGCTCATAGCTAACATCTGGAATCAGGAAAATCTGGCTTCAAATTCATCCCTTACACAATTAGTAGTTGTTTAACCATGGAAAAGTCAGTTAATTTCTCTGTGCCTCCCTTTCCTCATCTATAAAATATGGATAAAAATATTCATGCTTATCTCATACATGACTGTCAGAAGAATCAAACAAGATGAGACACTGATCTAAATGTGAAGAAAATATAAAATAAACCCCCATTGCAGAAAAAAGCTTATATTCTGAAGATAACATGAAATTACATAAACTTAAATAAAACTTAAATGACAATTATAGAATAGACCTTAGAGGTGGAGGCTATTACAATAAGGAGATCAAGAAATGTCTTCTACAGAAAGTAGCATTTGAGGTGATTATAACAACAGCTAGCATTTATATAGCATTTGAAAATTTGTATGTTTTCTCATTGAGATCTGTCAGCTTTTCAAAGAATTTACATGTTATCTCATTTGTTCCTCAAAATAACTCTGTTTATTAGATATTATTATCTCCAATTTACAGATGAAGAAACTAAGGCAGAGAGAAGTTAAGCAAATTGCCTAGGGTCATCTAGCCAAGTAAGTGTCTATAAGTCAGGATTTGAACACAGGTCTTCAGGACTCCCAAGTCCAATACTCTTATTCACTGCAGCATCTAGCTGCCTAGAAGAAAGGAAATGATTTTAAGAAGCAAAAATGAGGGGGGGAAATATTCTAGGCATGAGGACAATCTATATATCAAGTCAGTGAGATGGGAGTTGTATGTATAGAACAATGAATAAAACCACATGACTAAATTAGAGAGTATGGAGAGAAAAATAAAGTATAAATATACCAGAAAGGTAAAATTGGACCAAGTTGTAAAGAACTTTAAATGTCAACAGATTTTGTATTTGAACCTGGATGCAGTGGGGAACCAGGGGAGTTTAATGAGAAGGGGGAAGGAGAGGAAGCTGATATGGTGAAACTTATGCTTTAGGAAAATAACTCTTGACAGCTGCGTGGAGGATTAATTGCTGTGGGGAGATATTTGAGGCAGGAAGAAAAAGCCCAAATCTGTAGAAATAATAAAAGTATGAGATGATCAGGACATGACTTGTGGTGGTTGTATGGGTGGAAAAAAGGGGTAATATATAAAAGATGTTGTGAAGGAAACAACACTTAGATTTGGCAACTGACACAGACTGGATATTTAGGCTGAATAAAAATGAGGATTCAAGGATGACACTGATGTGAACCCTGGATACATGAGAAGATGGTGTTGTCATTGACAATAATGGCAAAGTTGGGAAGACTGGAGGGTTTGGGGGAAAATGAGTTCTATGCAAAGAAGGGAAGGAAGGGAGAGGGAGAGAAAAGAGAATAGAAATAAGGAAGAGAAGGGAAGAAGGAGAAAGGACTCAAGGGAGAGAGAAAGAAGAGAGGAAGAGAAAGGGGAAAGAGAAAGTGAGGGACAGAAAGCACTTCCTCAAAACTCATCAACAAATCAGTTGGTCTGACAATATATACAGTGTAGTACACCAATAATCTCCCACATCTTCGACGAAGTGAACGTGTATTTTCTCATCAGAAGTTTAGAATTAAACTTGTTCTTCAGGGCGGCTAGGTGGTGCAGTAGATAAAGCACTGGCCCTGGAGTCTCAGACACTTAATAATTAATTACCTAGCTGTGTGACCTGGGGCAAGCCACTTAACCCCATTTGCCTTACAGAAACCTAAAAAAAACCCCAACACTTGTTCTTCATAATAAAAGTGTTGCGTATTCATTGTGTTGTTTTCTTAGATTTGCTTGGATTATTCTCTATCATTTTTGAGCTTTATCTCTCAATTTTTGACATTTTCCTCATTCGTGAAATTTACCATCTATCTCTAACGCCTGTTTGTCTATTCCTAACATCTCTCATTTTGCACATATATCTCCACTGTCTTTCTTCTTCTGCCCCTCCCTCTCCCACATTCCTTAATGATCTTCATATGTCTTTTACTTATTCACATCCCTGATGTTATTTTCTGGTGCTGACAATTATTTCTTCACTTAGTTCTTACCCCTCATCCTTGACACTTATCCTCTATTCCTGATAATTACTTCCCTACTCAATATTAGAGTGAACATCCTTGACACATATTCCCATGCTACACTTTCCCTCATTTCTAAAAAATTTTTAGTCTTCATATGCTGTGAAATCCTCCTATGCATCATATCTTATGATTGAGTGAATTTCTATTACCCTCCTAAAAGCACAGCTTGGTACCACCACCTACAGGAAGCTTTTACTGATTGCTTTTAATTTACTACTCTAATCCTATTCCCCACTCCTCTCTCCCCAAAACAACAACAAATCCAAACCATTGAAATTATTTTGTATATATTTTGAGCAAACTTATTTGTGTGCCTTTTGTTTCTTGTTTTCTTTTTTATCTGTAATATCAAGCACAAATACTTAGCAAAGAGAAAGTATTCAATAAATGCTTTTTGAATGAATGAATTTTTCAAAGCAACAAAAATATACACAGCACTATGAAAATAAAAATATTTTCTTAAAGAATAATGATGCACAGACCTTATTTAAATGGAATATAGTAAATGAATTATGAACACAAAATCCAAGAAGAGGAAGAAATTAAGAAGTTTCTATCTTCAGGAAGAACTATACTTACAACTTTTCTAAATGACACTCATATTTAAATATTTAATAAGATCCTTCAGAGATAGCCTCCCCCTCTTAATAACTCTTTCTAGTATTTAAAACCTTTCATGGAAAGATAATTCTCTGTTATATTTAGCCTAAATTTCCCCAAATTATAATTTAATCCTAGTGGAAATGAACAATAACAGAGGTTAAGTACCTTGTAAATATCAAAGTTCTATATAATTATGTGTTATTATTATTGATAGTTTGAGAAATCTGCAAAATTACTTCTTTCAGTCCATAAAAATCAATGTATTTTCTAATCCTTTATCCAGTTTCATTAATTACAGTTGGGAAGAATATAAAATGCAGATGTAGTGATCATAAATGTGGAGGCCTATTTAATCTGCTTTCCTCCTAATTGAAGTTCGATCATCAGACATAGCTGGCTTTGTTGTACAAAGATTTACAGTGAATTTTAAAATACAGAATATTGAACAAAGTTAATAGTTAAATATCTAGGAAAACAGATATTTGTAAAGATTCACAAAATCAAAGTTTTGGAGGACCTTAAACAATGTGGTATAGTGGGAAGAGTGTTAATTCTGAATCTAGAGGTTCCCCAAACCCCTCCAAATGTTGTTCAATCATTTTCAGTCATGTTCAACTCTCTCTGACTCCTTTGGGGATTTATTTTTGGTCAAAGGTATTGGGGTGGTTTGCCATTCCCTTCTACAGCACATTTTAAAGATGAAGAAACTAAGGTAAACAGGATTAAGTCACCTATCTAGAATCACACAGTTAGCAAGTGTCTGAACCTAGATTTGAACTCATGATGAATCTTCCTGATTCCAGCCAGGGTATAAAGAGCACTTCCCATCAATCCTCCACTTTCATCAACGGAAGTTCATAGACAAAATATACACTGCTTACCACAAAAGGAGAAGTAACAACAGCTAATCCATGATCTGTCTCTCCTTCAAATGACAAGACCAAAGTTTCTGAATCATGCCAGTGGAGCAAATCCTGAGATTTGCCAATGTAAGTCATTACATTTATGGTCACAAGTCGTGTGTTGTGTTCAGGTGATTATGGGTGAAGGTTTTATCTTCAATAATGCTCCAATTTCAGTATAATAGATTTGTTCAATTCTCAAGGTTATTATGATTTTTATATTTGTAATATGGAGATTGGTTATCTGTAAGTATGCAAAATAGTTTTTGGTATAAAATTCTGGCATTTTCATCTTATCTAAGTAGTTTTGTTGTTCAGTTATTTTCAGTCTGACTCTGAGACACTATTTGGGATTTTTTTTTTGGCAAAAAATATTGGAGTGGTTTGACCTTTCCTTCTCCAACTCATTTTACAGATTAAAAAAAATGGAAGCAAACAGGGTTATACAGCTAGTAAATTATTAAGGGTCACACAACTAGTAAGCGGCTGAAGCCAGATTTGAACTCATGAAGATGAGTCTTCTTGACTGCAGGGTCAGCACTCTATACACTGCCCAATTTAGTTGCCCTTCTAAGCATAAGATGATAAAATTTGAGACCTATAGTGCTATAATAGAGAGTTTTAATGGTTTCCCTGTCAAATCCAAATGTATTAATGATTAGAAGCTGGGGGCAGCTAGTACAATGTATAGAGCACCAGTCCTGGAGTCAGGAAGACCTGAGTTCAAATGCAGCCTCAGACCCATAATAATTACCTAGCTGTGTAACTTTGGGCAAGTCACTTAACCCCATTTCCTTGCAAAAAGAAAAAAAATCATTAGAAGCTAGTTGTGCTATGAACTCTTCCATTTCTATACCAAACATCAATGCTTTTTTTTTAAAAATCAACATGAAGGGGTGGCTAGGTGGCACAGTGGATAAAGCACCAGCCCTGGAGTCAGGAGTACCTGGGTTCAAATCCTGAATCAGACACCTGATAATTACCTAGCTGTGTGGCCTTAGGCAAGCCACTTAACCCCATTTGCCTTGCAAAAACCAAAAACCTAAAAAAAAATCAACATGAAGATAACTCATTTTTTGGTTTTCACTATTTCATTCTATGAAATGAGACAGGTGGCAATGGAGGATTTAGCACTGGGTCTGGAGTCAGGAAGATCTGAGTTCAAATCCAGCCTCAGATAATTACTAGTTGTGTGACCTGAAGCAAGTCACTTAATTTCTTCTTTTTAGGGGTAGATAGGGAAATGAGACTCATTTAACTATGGCTCTCACTAAACTCCCACACCCAGAATGCTTTGTGATTTTATTCCACCAGTTCCAATGAATTTGACTTTGCTTGCTGAGTTTTAGAGTGGACAAGTTTTTCCAGAGAATAACAATATTCAGTCTTAGAATGATTAGCCTGGCACTGATGGGGAAGGACAAACAAGAGGAAAAGGGAATGTTTTAGGCAGGCTTTGTTTCTGCACTACAGATTACACTAATCTTCAAGCTACAAGCAATAGTTTTCAACACTGGAAAAGCCTGTTTGTCAGTGCTATCATTTCCGAGAGTCTCTGTTACCGGATGAATTCCCTGTGCTGTCACAAAAATGTCTTTGCAACCAAAAGCTGCTTTCCCAGAAGACAATTGTCTGTTTTTTCCACAGGGAACTCATGGTGAAAATGCCACTGCTGCTCTCTTTGCCAAGGGCATGAGCTAACAATGAAGAAATCTCTGGTATCCCTGCCCACACTGGAAGGTATGATTGACTAGACTAATGAGAACCAGACTAAACACCTTGGATGGGCAAAAGGATGTTCAAGAACAAATTGTGACTCATACAGAGAACTGCCAGCCTTAGAACACTCCTGAAGGGATCTAACTTCATCAAAGAGAAGGCTATTTAAAAACAAACAGGGAGAGGTCCTATTTGGTGATTAAGTTCAGGACAGGAACCACTCAAATTTCAGCCAGTTAGATTTTTCAAAGCAATAAAAATATTCTGATATTTGACTTCCTGAAGAATGACAATATATCAATCTTATCTTTACTGAATGAATGGCAGTCTAATAAATCTATTAGAATGGGAAGTTTCTTGAGGACAGAAACAGTATCTGGTACATAGTAAGTGTTTAATAAATGTGTATTAATTCTATAATAATGATGGGTTCAGGACATAGGACTGGTTATTCTATTTGGGCATCTAAGTTTTAACTTTGCTGATACATTTCCCCAATTTGTCATTTTACGGGTTTGTAGATTGGGTTAAAGGAGCATGACTACTCATATATACATATATATATCAAGGTATCCTGTGGGTACCATCCACAATCCTTGGTTAGTTTAGGATTAATAAATAGTATGTATGTAAAACTAACTCAAAGTAAAGGTCTTTACTAAGCAGAAAAAGCTGACAGAGTACTTTAATTACAAAGCATTTCCCCTACAAAACCTGGATCATGTTCTCACACAAATATTTACATCACAAATCTAGAGTACAGGTAGTGAGGCACATCTAAAGGGTATGCAGGTGACCAATTCAACTCATTCGACTAACCTGTCACTCCTGGGAGTTTCCCTAATGGGCAAGAACCTCACTTAAGATCCTTGGTTCTCTTCCTCTCTGCAGATCAATTTTAAACTTTCAGGACTAGTTCTCTGGTTCTATAGTCAGTTTGCTGCTGTGAGATTATTCATTCTTTGAAGTTGCTTCTGCTTTGAAAGTTACATTTCAGAAACTGTCTGTGGAGAAGATGTCTCTGCTGCTTCTCTCAAACTTATTGACTCTAAGAAATTCTTTCACTGCCAGATCTCATATTTCCAACACAATGATTAGTTCTACTGTAAGATGGCCTGGCTGAGAGGGAAAGGAAAGAAAATCCTCTCTGCCCCCAGCTGAACAAATAGTTGAATGGGGTTGACTGCCCTGAAAACTTGGAAAGTTTAGCTTTTTAAAGACCTCCATGAATGAGGCCACTCTTTTCATATAAAATGGAATTGATTTTACATAGCAATATCTCACCTATTTGCCTCCTTCTCTCCTCTGCACCACCCTTTTGCAGGACCTTATCACTTCATACCTGTACTATTGCAATAGCCTGTCAGTTGATGTGCCTACCATAAGTATTTCCCCACCCCAGTCCATCCTCAACTCAGCTGTCAAAGTCATCTTCCCAAAGAACAATCTGACCATGACAATTTCAGGTCCCAGTAAAACTCTCAGCTTATAAAGTCTTTTCCCATTCCTCCTCCATTCTAGTGCCTTCTCTCTATTGATTTCCCCAGATTTATCCTGCATATAGCACATAAATAGTTGGAGACAAGTATTTGCATGTTTTCTCTCTAATTAGACTGTGAGGTCCTTGCTTGAGAACAGGAACTGTTCTTCCTTTTTTTCCAATATTTAGTACAGTGCCAGTATATATAGTAGGCTCTAGATGATGATGATGATGATGATGATGATGATGTTTATTTCAAAGAAGACCATGTCATCAGGGAGGTGTTGAGTGAAAGGCTATGTGCTAAGTCACTAATCTCACTTTGTCCCCCAAAGTTTTATCTGAGTCTAGAAGCCAGATATGAATCAGGATGCCTGGAGAAGGCCCTGGATGTGAGGCAGAATTGAGTAACTTGTTTAAGGTTACACAGCTAGTAAGTGTCTGACGCTGTATGTGAACTCAGTTCCTCCTGACTTTCAGAGCCAGCACTCTACCCACAAGGTATGACATGATGAGAGCTTGTAACAGGAGGTTAGCAGTGTCACAAGAACAAAAAGGGTGAGAGATTTTATGAAGGTGTAACTGACCATTAAACAAATATAAGAGTCAAAAATAAAATTGGAGAAAAATTAAACATTGAATTGAAAAAAAATTGTTATTTTTGAAGAAAAAAATAACAAAATGGGGAAAAGTTGAGGGGTTATC
Source organism: Macrotis lagotis (assembly GCF_037893015.1). Taxonomy (NCBI): domain Eukaryota; kingdom Metazoa; phylum Chordata; class Mammalia; order Peramelemorphia; family Peramelidae; genus Macrotis; species Macrotis lagotis. Next base: position 216,746,004 of record NC_133659.1, on the reverse strand, counting down.
AAAGGAATAGTGATATTTTTAAAAAGAAGAAAGAAAGAAAAGACTATTGACAGGTGTATGAAAAATGAACAGAAGAGACCATAGGAAAGTTCAGAAAGGGATATAAATAAGCAGGGCAGTAATGGAACCAAAACATTAAATTTATAATATAGAAACAAAATAGAAGCAAACTCAAGATGTATGTAGTGAAAATAAAGAGCAAACTGTACATATGAATACTTTATAATTTTGAATACAATTCTTTTTGTTTATTGAAATGTTTAAGAAAACAAGAAAAACTTTAAAAAACAAAGATACTGTTTCAAAAATTCTTGAGTCCTTAAAAATTCATTGTCAATTTGGGAACTTACTGATTAAATTAAAAAAATCAATTGGAATATTTTTCATAACATAGACTTTTCATAACTGGTCAGGAAAAAAATTCTTACTTCCTTGATGGTGCAATAGCATCAATTCTTACTGTAGAAAAACTATAGCTTAAAAGTGAGAGAGACAGAGCTATAGGACCATAGACTTAGAAAGTTGAAAGGGGCATTAGAGGTCATCTGATTCAACCCCCTCATTTTTCAAACAAGGAAACTGAGGGACAGAGAAATGAAGTGACATTCCCATTATCAGAGTTATTAAGATGTATTCCTCAATTAAAGTACAGTTCCCTGTCCACTATGCCATGCTGCTTTTGTAGATTCAAATTTCAAGGATATCTCTTCTTTTATCACATAGATTTATACATCAGGATATGCCAGGCCTGCAAACCAATTAAACCTGCAACTGTTGAACAGTTCAGCAGAACCCATTCTCACAATAACTGTCAAAAGGCAATAATATAGACTATGGTTTTATATAAAGAGAAATGTCAGGTGACATTGTGAGGACCACAGAACTGAATAAACAATATGAGGTTTCTGGCATACAAGACCAGAATAATTCTATTCTGTGGTATGAAAACTGGGAGAAAAATAGCAACAAATGAAAAATGAATAAATCTGAAGAGAAATGAACAAATAATTAAATAGGTAATATAGTTTTTTTAAAAAAAGATCAACACAGAATAGAAAGACCACACATTGCTCTATAGTGAGCAGAAGAGCAAAAACAGCTAACTGATAACTGAAGTATTCTTTTTTAAACATTTTCCTGGAAACTTAGATACTAAATTAATTCTAAATGAAGATGGAGGTGAGAGACACAAGGCAATGATATAGGCAGTCTCAAACCCTCACCAAAATTGGACTAATAGTAAAAACTCATTGCTATTCCAAAAAAAGGTCTGTGGTTTTATCCTCCTGGAAAATTACTATGATGTATTTAGAAATGGAACATTGGGCACAGGGAGGAGAACTAAATAATGTAGAAGTAAAACCCACCTAAGGAATAAGAGATGTTTCATTGAGTTCTCTTGATAGAAACTAAGTACTGCTTAGTACCTAGGCTCCAAGACTCATGAGCTTGAATATAGTTCACCTCTTGGGAAATCAAACTCTGAAATTTATATTGTGGGCTCCAAACTCAACAGTTTGGGAAGATTAGGAATTAAGAACATATTTTCAAGGAGGAAGTGTATTTTCTTGGATCCCTGATTGCTAAATAAGAACATGCCAGGTTCAAGATGTGCCTGGTTACTCATCCATTTTATTTATTCCTCTAAGGAACTTTAAAATGAATTCATATTGATATAAAAATAAAAGGCATTATAAAAGCACATAAACTGGATTTGATATTATCCCTTATCATGTCCTTCTCCCCTCTGGTAAAGAAGCCTAATATCCTAGTAACTACAACAGAATCCATTAAAATATGATTTGTTTGAGTATTATGTGAGCTGGTAAAGCAACTCCATACATTAAGTATTTGAATCTACATGCTTAGATTATGACACAGTTATTAATTTTTCCTGACATCAGTATTATAAAGTAATTCATGATATTCTTACCCCTATATTTAAACCATATATATATGTAATCCATACAAAGCAATGAGACAATTCAAACCTTGCTTAATTGAAATGAATTGAATGGGACCAAGGATAGAAATGGTTAAAATGATACTGTCTCTGTGAACAAAGCCCAATGAAGAAGACAATCATGTCTTTTTCAGTTTCTCTATGCAAAGATGAACAGTCAGGAAATCCTGGCTTCTCTGATTGTCCTTTTCCTTAAGAATTTTTTCCCCTAATAATGAAGGCACTAACAAAGATAGTTAGCCAATTCTCTGCAGAGCAAATAATATTGCTGAAAAGATTATAATTACCAACAAAAGTCTGAGTAATCAATTAAGCTTATGATACTGGGAGGTTTGCCACTGAGGTTTCTCATATTCCTTAGAAAGATCTAAATTGTTTTACTTTTATTTCCTTCCGGTAGATACAGAAGATAAAACCAATTTTTCTAGGTTGGTCTTAAAGTCTTTATTCCAGATTTTTTCTCCTAAAAGTCATAAGCATAATATTAAAAATTTTCAGAATATAGTTGAATAAGAAGCTAAACAGAGGTTTAAAGAGTATCCTTGGACAACCCTGCCTAACTTTCATGCTCACACCCTGGAATATTGAAGAAGCAGTTCAAGCAAATAGATTAGAAAATCTTCTTTTCCCTGGTGTTTAGAAAAATATATTTGGTTTTTTTTAGATTTTTGCAAGGCAATAGGGTTAAGTGGCTTGCCCAAGGTCACATGGCGTCTGAGGCTGGATTTGAACTCAGGTAGTCCTGACTCCAGGGCCAGTGCTCTATCCACTGCACCAACTAGCTGCCCCATAGAAAACATATTTGGTGAATGCCTCTCTTACTTTTCTGGAACAAAGAATCCTGAGAAAATAATAATTCATTTTCTTCCTGATGGAAGCTGAAAGTCAATTGGATCACTATGTAAACAAGGCACATACTGCAACAATACTCTATTTTGGTTTTATTGGGTACAGGTTTGAATAAATAAAGTCCACTGAATAAAACTCTTCTATCAGGATTACCTACTGCTCAAACATTTTAAGGATTTTCCTTTTCTAGGAACCTCAAAAATATTTAACTAATACTTAATATTTACCACCAACACAGCTGATATTTATTCTGTCATTCAACTTGGCATACATTAACAAGATTGAGATAGTAATGTCTGCTAGCTAAATTTAAATATATTCATACATCTGCCATTCTCATCTCTCTCATCAAAAGATAGTGTAACGGATGCCCCCATCCTGATTTTAACAGTTGTTGCTGAGTTTCAAAACAATGAAGATTGAAGTCCAATCCAAAACATATTCACTATATAATAAACAATTCAGAGGGAGAAACAAGGGGAAAATATTAACTTTCCAATAACTATTAAAAGTTAAGGATCCTGGCTTCACTTTCCTACACCAAAGACTTCATCAGGATGTATTACACCTGTGTTCATAAAAGACAGACAGAATCCCAGTTCTAGCTAGAAGGCGTCTAGATAGTGCAGTGGATAGTGTACTGGCCCTGGAGTCAGGAGAATCTGAGTTCAAATCTAACCCCAGATAGTAATAATTACCTAGCTGTGTGAACCTTGGGTAAGTCACTTAACTCGATTAACCTAATTTTTTGAAAGAAAGAATCTCAGTTCTACTCTGACTCAGTTCATTCTCAGCATGTCTTCAAACATTCTTTTGCATAAAAACAAAAGAAGAAAAAAAACCAGTCATTTGGCACCAGGGAACCTGAACTATAAAGTCTATTTGATTGGCAATCTCACCCTCAAGGTAAATTTATTTATTTTCTTTTTCATCTTAAAGATTTTACTTATTTTGAGTTTTACAATTTTTCTCCTAATCTTACTTCCCTCCCCCCACCCCCCACAGAAGGCTATTTGCCAGTATTTATATTGTTTCCACCTCATGCTAAATTTAAAAAGGAAACAATAGATTTTATGTTAGAATAACTGATCTGAAAACACAATGACTTTTAAAGCTGCATTTTACCTTCAAAGGCAAAAGAAAAGTTATTCTAAGAAACTATAGAACATTCCATCATATCACTTTCATCCCATTGTCACTTAAACCATTTCCACTTTTATTAATTAATAATCCTTTTCATTTGTACAGGGTAACATTATGCAGTGATAAGTGTTGGAGTCAAAGAGAAATGTCTGTAACTCCTTCAAATTTCTTGAAGCATTTATCAAGTAGCTCCTGTAGCCGGGCATAGTCCTAGATTTTAAATTGGGGAGGTAGGAGTTGAATTCTCAGGGAATTTATTTATAAACACATTCTAACAAGGAAATCTATTCTTCAGTCATTAGTCCACTCCACCTCTTTCTCCAAATCCACCCTACTGAAGCATCTCACCTGTGCTATTAAAATGGTATCCTAATCAACTGTCTAGTCTCAAATATGTCCCTACTCTACTTCATCTTCAACAGAGCTTTCAAAGTGATTTCCTTAAAACACAACTCTGTGCCTATCACTTGGGGAATGGCTAAACAAGTTATGGTACATGAATACTATAGCAAATTATTGTTCTATAAGTAACCATACATGGTTGGATTCTAGAGAAGCATGGAATGAGTTGCAGGATCTGATAGTGAGTGAAGGGAGCAGAGCTAACAACTATGTATACATGAACAACAACATTGTGAGATGGGCAATCTTGGTGGATGCAGCTCTTCTCAGAAGTTCAGAGAGCTAGGACAACTGTATTAGACTGGCTATGGACAATGCTATCCTCATCTAGAGGAAGAAAAACAAAACAACAAAAAACATCCCTTCAGGATCTGATGAACACTTTATAAAAAACTATCTTTTATGTATCTCTTTCCCTTAATCCTAATTCCTCATACTGAAAATGACTAATCTGTTAACATGTTTATCAAAAATATTTATATATAATGCTAACCTGACTGTTCACCCCTGAGGGGTGGGAAGGGAGGGTGGAAGAAAATTTTATAACTTAAAAATATACATGCATGTGCATATGGATGAAAAAATAAATGAATTAATAAATTAAAAAAAAACAATTCTAGGGGCAATTAGGTGGTGCAGTGGATAGAGCACCAGCCCAAGAGTCAGGAAGGACCTCAGTTCAAATGAGGCCTTGGACACTTGATAATTACCTAGCTGTGTAACCTTGGGCAAGTCACTTAACCCCATTGCCTTAAATTAAAAAAATTTTAAAAAACAAACAAAAAATACACAATCCTGACCAAGTCTGCCCTAATCAATGAACTAGAATCTCTCTAGTATAAAATATAAACTATTCAGGATGGTATTTATAAACAACCTTTGCCCAAGCAACTTTTCCAGTCTTATTATGTAAAAAATTCATCTTGACTCATCTTTAATTTCTAATTTTGTTCATGTTATATAATGTATACAATACGTCAGTAATATATTATATAGGTTTAATATAAACTTGAGTGTCTCGTCAAAGATATTTTACTTATGGAATTACATAATCAAAAATATTTGGACATGCTTGATATGATAATCTATATTAATCTAGATTGAGCATGTTTCCTAGAAATAAAAGTAGGAATATACAAAAACATTTCTAACATGATTTTCTAAAAAACAGGCTGGATTGCAACCTATTAAAGTTCATAGCATTTTATATTTATAATCTTTTTCCTTGAATGATATGAAGATTATACTGATACTGGAATGGGAAAAATAAAGTTAATTAATTTGTTAAATATATTATAAACCTTTTTTTAACTACACTCTAGCTATAGCAAAAAATCCAGCTTCATAAAAATAAATAAACCAGAAAGTTTTTGATTGCAAAGACCTTGAAAACTAGAGGAAACAAGAGATCTGTGATTTCAGTGGTCAAAGGACCACACAGGTGTGGAAAATCCTTCCATCAACACAGATATACATTCTCCTGGTACCTTCTCAAAAATGTATAGTTTTACATTAGAGCATTGAGAGCTTAAGTTGCTTGGTTAGGGTCATAGAACAAGGGTGCTTAAGATGGGGACATTACCAGGTCTTACTGGCTTCAAGGACAACCATACATTATTACAAGCTATCTCTCAGGAAAATAAGAAGAAACAAAATCATCACATTTTGTGAAAAAAAATCTATGAAGACACACAAATTAAAATAGGCAAACAATATCAAAATACTCTGCAGAAATAAAGGACAATAATTGGAAAGACAACTACACATAGAAGGACCCAATAAAAGTGTCAATTCTATCAAATTAATTCAAGGATTTAGAGCAATACCAGTTAAACTACCAAAACTAATAGAAATTTTTTCAAAAGGCAACAAAATTGACCTAGAGGAAGAAAAGGTCAAGAATCTCAAATGAAATAATGGGAGCAGGGAAGGGGGGTGAGGGAACTATCGATTTTTAAACTATAAAGCAATCACCATCAAAACTATTTTACTGATTAAAGAATAGAGGATTTGATCAATGGAATAAATTAAGTCCACAAGACTCAAAAGTAAGAGAATATATACTAATGTAGTGACAAACAAAAGAAGATAACTATTGACTATTTTAAAAAACTACAGGTCCAAAAAATAGGACTTACAACACCAAATATCCTTTAGTCTTAATGGGACTACTATGACCCCACAGCAACTTTTTTGTTTTCAAAAAAGAACAACTTGGGGCAGTTAGATGGTGCAGTGGATAGAGCTCCAGCCCTGGAGTCAGAAGGATCTAAATTCAAATCCACCCTAGTTGTGTGACCTTGGTCCCCACTGCCTTGCAAACAAAAAACAAACCCAACAAATTTGCCTGTAGTTACTTGCTTAATATCAATCCTTATCCATTTTCTTCTCAGATATTAGTCAAAACCAGGTAATTCACAGACACAGACACATAGACACACACATAAACATACACAGAGTAAACTGATTTCAAAGACTCAAAGTATCTGAAATTTTAAATATATATATAAAACAATGAGTGAGATTTTAAGAAAAATAAATAATTATATAAAGAGAACACTTGAAGCTTGAGTAGTCTGTCATATGATATCACTAGAGCAAAATTAATCAAATTAAACATAAACATTTTAATTAGAAAGGTCTCAATCACTCTCATTATAATTATGTGCAGCAAACAAGACCTTTTTCTGTTCTGAGCTCTAACACAGAATCCTAAAAACTCAAAACCAAAAACTATCCAGCATTTAGAGTAAAAATACCATCTTCCTTAATTGTGTGTTATCCACTCTTCAATATAAAGTTTTGGAGAGGTCTGGTTTAAGAATTTAAGATGGGAAATGTAAATCATAGTGACTACTATGAACAGAAGCCAAACAAGATAATTTTATCTAGTTTCCATCCAGGGCAAAGCATGCAACAGACCATAAATGATGGTCCTAAAAAGAGCTGTGAGGATGGAAATGGCTTCTCATTAGCTCTTCTGAATAAACATACTATTACAGAAAAAAATAAGTTGCTCATACTTTTAAAAAGTAATTCAAACTGCTTGAGTTCTTAAACTTATTTAAATTTTCTTTCTTATTTTAACAATAATTAACCCTAGTTCTTCTTCTTCTTCTTCTTCTTCTTCCTTCTTATACCCTATACAAGGAGGAAGACAACAATGAGTATTTATGGAGCCCTTTAAAGTTTACAAATACAACAACCCTAGAAAATAGCTGCTATTAGAAAACTTACAGATGAGGAAACTGAGGCAGTCAAAGGTTAGGTGACTTAGCTAGAGATATCTTTCTGTCTTTTTCTTAGTCTTGGTTTCCCTCTTCCCTACTCTGTTTTTGTCTCCAACTATTTCTGTTTCTCTCCCTTCATCCTTTTTTCCTGGCTCTCAACACAAAGAACCTCATGCTTAAATAATTTTTTTTATTTCAATGCTTTCAATCTTCGAGGATAGATTTTTTTAAAATTATTCTTGTGCTACATCTGCCAAGTCTTAAAAGACATAGATTGTTAACAGTGAGCAGGCATTAAGAAAGGTCATCATCTATTTCAATCCCTCCACATTAGAGTTCTCCTTTATAGTCCCTGACAAGTGATTATCTAATCAATATAATTTCATTTGATCACTTTCATCATTAAGGAACCCATCATCTTCCCAAAGCATCCTTTTAATTTTAAAAATTGATAATTTGAATGGTCATAATTTTTTCCTTAAATTGAGTTCAATCTGCCTCCCTGTTACTTCCATTCCTTTCTCTTATTTTTAGTATTCCACAGGATAAATCTGACAATTTTCAGATTAATTATCCCTGGTTACTTCAATTGTTCTTTTTTTCATAGAACATAGTAGAATGGAAAAATATTGCTCTTTTAAGCAGAGGAACTGGATTCAAATCTCAAGTGTGCTGCTTATTAGCAACTCATTTATCACTATCAAAATTGTTTGCCGTTCATTCACTATTAATTTCCTCATTCCTTCTTCCCAAAGACAAATTCAGAAATGGCTGAATTGACTACATAAAATGAACAGTAATTGCTATCAATTTAAATGAATTATTTATCATTCACTGAATTCTAATTAATGTACAGCATTGAGATGTCATAAAAATGCACCAGATGAATTCTTCTACTAGTTTTATTTTTTTTAACATTAAATTTTGCTCTTATTTACTTGCATGAGAATGTATCTTCTCTCAGGGCCTTACTTTAACCATACATATGAAGAGGGTCCTGGATTAGACCATGGACCTGGAAGTCTATGAACTTTTAAAAAAATTTACTTATTTCATTTTTAATTTGTGAACTAAGACAAGTGTTTCCAAAATATAGTAGAACAATAAAAAAAGGTAATTGGACATGAAACTGCAATCTTGCTATTCCTTTTAAATATTTAATAAATTTCTCATGGAAATTTCATTTTTCCTTTCCTCCCCCCCCCCGAGATGGCTGTTATTAGACAAAAAAATGCATGTATTTTACATATATACATACATACACACATATATACAAATATAAATATAATTCTATACATGCTTCTACTGATAACTTCTTTCTCTTGGTACAGATAGCATCTTCCTTCATATGTCTTTTGTAGTTAATTTGAGTATTTATAATACTAAAAATGACTTAGTCATTAAAAGTTGCTCTTAAAACAATTTTACAGGGCAGGTAGGTGGTGCAGTGGATAGAACACCGGCCCTGGAGTCAGGAGAACCTGACTTCAAATCCGGCCTCAGACACTTAATAATTACCTAGCTGTGTGACCTTGGGCAAGCCACTTAACCCCATTCCTTGCTAAAAACCTAAACCCCCCCCACAACAATTTTACTATAGATAATAATCTCTTGGTTCTACTCATCTTTTTCTTCATTATTTCATACAAGTCTATTCATGAGCTTAAAAAATTATATTTTGATAGCTATTTTAATGTGATTATTTTTCTTTAGAATTCTAAATTTTTATTGTATGCACTTAAAAACACGATTCTGAGATAAGATCTAAAAACTTTATTATATTGTAAAAGGAGTTTATTAGGAACATCCATATTTGATAATCATCAAGACCATGATCAGTGACCCACAATTGTAGTTAGTCCCTCACTATCCTGAGTGTGTGCTCTTTCTGGATACATTATGGTCCCACTTCTCCCAATAAAATATCCAGAATATTATAAAGTAGTAGAGATATGGACTAATCACAACAAAGTGTACAGTGAGTGGTAGGGATAGGATGGGGCGGGGTGGGGCCTCTCATTTTATTTTTCAGTTATGTCTGACTTCAAACCCATTTGGGGTTTTCTTGGCAAAAATAATGTTCGCCATTTCCTCCTCCAGGTCATTTTACAAATGAGGAAACTGAGGCTAACAGAGTTAAATGACTTGCCTCAGGTCACAAACTTAGTAATTGTATGAAGTCAGATTTGATTTCAGGAAGATGAGTCTTCCTGATTCTATGCCCAGCAATCTACCCTCTTTGTCACCTAGCTACCTCTCATTTGAATTACTCTATTTTTATAAATGCAAACTAAGATTTCATCCCTTTTTTTTTTGGCAGTCATGTCCCACCATGACTCACTGAGCTTATAGTCAACTAAAAACTGTTTATCTTTTTCACATGAATGGCTGTTAAGGGTTATTGCACAGATTTTTTTTTAACCAAAGTGTAGAACTTTATATTCATCTATGTTAAATTTCATTTCCATTTAAAATCATTCTTTTGGTTTGTCATGATTTTTTGAATTCCAGTTTCATCATTTGCTATATTAACTCCCCATCAACCATCAGTGGACCATCCATAAATTTGTGAAGTATGCCTTCTGTGTCTGCATTCAGTCTGGTACATCATAGCAAACACTTTTATAGAGCTCTAAGGTTTACAAAGTACTTTCCTCAGAACCACCAAAGGAGATAGGGAGAGCCAAGATTATTATCCCCATTTCAATTATGCATTTCATTCTTTATGATGATAGCACAGCTATTATCTTCATCAGCAAAAGAGAGAATTTGTAGTAGAGGGAAAGGAACTGGACTTACAAAATAGGAAATCTGGTTTCCAATATTTGTTATCCACTAGTTAGCTTTGTAATCTCAAGTGAGTCATTCTCATTCTCTCTCTCTCTCTCTCTCACTCTCTCTCTCTCTCTCTCTCTCTCTCTCTCTCTCTCTCTCTCTCTCTCTCTCTCTCTCTCTCTCCTTTATTTTAGTGTTGTATATTATTTCCAAAGCTAACCATCATTGGCAGCATTCTGGCTTTGCAAATTTTAGGCCAAATCTTGAGACTACTCTGTCTTGTTTGAAGGGGTCATTACAGAGCAATCCTGAAATTTTTTTAAATTTTTGTTTTTATAGAAATATTATAAACAGAGAATGGTTTGCATAGTGAATAGAGTGCTTGGGTCTTCAGAAAGTTCTGAGTTCAAATCTGACCTCACATGCTAACCACCTATGTGACCCTGGACAAGTCACTTAACTTTGCTTCACAAAGAGTTGGACATAACTGAACAACAATAATATTAAATAAAAGTTTGTTTGTAAGGCAGCTATATTCACAAAATATTCAGATCCTTCCTTTTAAATGAAAAAAAATTGGTTAATGGAAAGCAGAGTCCTATAAATTGTTCTTTCCATGTGTTTTTTAAATTTACTCTTCATTTCTAAGGCTTCTAGGCTTATTTGGTCTCAATCACCCTTAACACTACTAGATCAAGGAGCTCATTTTCAATTCCTACAAAAGAATTTGCTTTAGAGCCATTCAGTCAGTCATTGAGCAATAATTAACCAACTTCTTGTACAAAGTTTAAAATCTTAGATTTAAAGCACAAGGAATATTAGAGATTATATAGCACAAATTACTCAAATTACAGAATAATGCCCAAATAAATTAAATGTTTTGCCCAAGATCTCAAAGATATCAAAGGGTAGAACAAAGATTCAAATGTGAGTTGACTGATATGTACATAAATATGATACAAAGGAGAATAGAATAAATGTAAAAGAGAGGTCAGTTAAAGTGTTATAAAATATATGAAGAAGAGCGACCTTAATCTGGGGCAATTCAAGCTTCATGGAAGAGTTAGGTTCTATTGGTTTATTCTTTGTTTTGAAGCAGACCAATGACATGATAGGGTGATGTATTGATCTATGCTTAATGGATTTAAGAAAGGGAGAATTGTATACAGTCAGTTGCATTCTCTCTTCCTAAATCATTAAAGTGCAGTGCTAAGACAAAAGAAAAGATGTCTAGAGATGGCCCAGGATGCAGTAGATGACCGTGGTGTCTTCTGTTTGACCAATTTCTCAGTGTTCTTACAGTACCTACTTCAGTCTCCTTCATGAGCAATGAAACAAATTTTTCTCATCCATTCATTTCACCAGGGGAAGTCTACATTCTTAGGATAGACATCCCCCTAAGTCACTGATGGGTTTGAGACCTGTCAGTTACCTTCAGCCTGATTTAGCTGTCTGCCAAGGTAGCAGGGTGTGGCCACTGGATATGCTATTGTTTCTTGGTGCTACAGATGAGATGTGGGTGAAGGATACTCACCAAAAGTGAATGAACAACCCTGAAGAAGGGTTTGGCAAGTGCTCACACCAGAGATGCTAGTCCTCCTTGAACACTAGACCTTAAAGGAAGAGAATTAATTCAACAGAAATAGATGATGAGCAGGAATGTCTTTTGCTTTCATGAATAATAGCAGGAACAAAGGCACAAGACAGAAGACAGAGAAATACTTCAATTCAGCTAGAATATGGAATACATGAACAAGAGCTGCATGAATCAAGAAGACTGGACAAGTAGGTTGGGGTCAAGTTAGAGCCTTCAGAATCAGGACTTATATTTTATTTTATAGACAGTGAAGGAATAGGTGAAGGTTCTTGATCATAGATACGATGACTCATGCACCACAGTGGAGGATGGATTGTGGAGGAGAAAGATAAGAGCTCTGTTACAATAGTCCAGATGAAAAGTAATGAAAGTCTGAACTCATATAGTTAGTTGCAGGAGGAGTTGAGAGGAGCTGTACAAAATGAACCAGACATTGGATAAAAAGAAACAACCTAATATAGTCATGGATAAAATATTTGGTGTCAGGGAAGAGCAATCAAAGGTAATGCTGAGATTTTTAATGTGGTTGAATAGGCATATGTTGATGATATGAAGAGAAATACATAAATTAGGGGAAGAGAGAAGTTTTAAATTCATCATTTGTGACCAAATGTATGTGTCAGGTATGCCTTGGATCACAGAATCATAGACTCAGAAGACATTTCAGCACTAAATTGATCTATTCTCCATTCTGAAACATTCTTTTAGAGGACTTATATGATGAATAATACAGATGGAGAGCCAACATGTAACTTTTACCAAAAAGAGATTTCTAAGTCAGTTTAATTTATGCCAATGATCAGTTTCCATTACCAACTCCCCTCCCAAATAAAACTCCCCACAATGATCCTTAGATAGGAAAGCAAGTCACAGATCCATAATAAAAGGATCTAAATAACTCTCCAGCTCCTCACTGAAAGGGATCATAGGAAAGGTTCTTTCAGAGCCCACAAAGAACAGATATATATGCCCCAAGTTTTGACAGCAGAGATAAGGGAAATGCTGCAATCAAGGCAGCTTCCTTCTCTGTGTTTTAGAACCGCCAAACCTACATTCATGCAGGTCTTATGATTTGCCTCCAAACAGGAAGCTAGTCAGAAAATGGAATGATGGATAATTCCCCCCTTCCAGTAGGGAAAAGGCAGAGGATGCCCCGTAAAAAAAGAAGGGGGGAGAGGGTAAAGAAGAATTTGTGTTTCTTAGCTATTGACACATTTAGGCCAGAAAAGCAACCTGGAGTTTCATGGGTTACAGATCTGGAAATCCTCAAAGGGGGTTCAAAACACCTTCCCTCTAGGATTCAGTTCTTCCTCCAGACAATTCAGAAAGGACAGGTTTGGTTGTATTAAGAAAATATTTATGCTAGTCATTTACATGTATTATTTAACATTTATTCATTCCTAATTATTTGTAGTATGTTAATGAGATTTATGTCATTAAATGCATCAGATTAATTATGCAGCTAGTTTTATTAGATTATGGTAGTCTGTTCTTGTTTGCTTTGTTTTCAGAGATGGTTAATCCTATAGCATGCCTGTTACCATTCACTTTAAAAATTGATTAGTGTTTTTTAGCTAAGTACAATCAACATACATTTATGTGTTGTGTTTGAGGGAATATAATCCTAGAGAACACTATTTAGAAGTTGCAGAGCTTAGATTCAGGGCATGGAATCTTAGATTCACAGATTTAGAGATAAAAAAACAAAAAAACTACTACTACTGAATTCAAGTTTATAGGGTATTATACAGAAGAAAAACTGAGACTGACAGATTTAATGAGTTAACAAGGTTATACAGCTAGGAATCATGAGACAGGACTCCAAGCCTATAACTCTATACATGGAGCTATCTTGTTGTCTTTAAATGTATGGAAAAAGTTTTAACAAATGGAACTATCTAAAGGTAAAATGAGTTGATATTAGGGGTTCATCTTCATTGGAGGTCTAGCACTGTTAGGCATCAATCAGTCAATAAAGCAAACATCTTAGGGTCAAGGGGTGTGAAGATTGGGAGGGAGAAAATTTTATGAAAAATGAATATTGGAAATTATCTTTACATATAATCATAAAAATAAATTAATTTTTTAAAGAAAGAAAAACAAGAAAGCAGAAATACTTTACCCAGGGTCAGGTATTACATAGTTCAAATTAGCAGGAATTAGTTTATCTGAATAAACTATAATTATTTGCTGTCTTTTTAAATGAGAATAAGGTTTTAATGGGTGAAAGGGAGGAAAAGGTGATGAGGAGCTGACCAAAACCCAGAAGGCTTCTAGGTAGACAACATTAGCCATGGGTTATGGTAATAATAATAGCTGAAATTTATATAGCGTCTACAAGGTGTGAGGTGCTTCACAAATATTATTTGAGCCTTGTAACAAGTAGGTGCTGTTATTATCTCCATTTTAAAGTTGAGATATCTGAGTTAAATAGGTTAAGTGACTTGTCCAGGGACAACCAGCTAGTAGATATCTGAGGCTAGATTAGTGGGAGACAACTAATATGTATAATCACAATGCTAGAGTGAAAAGGGTTACTGAGGTCATCTAGTGAAAACCCTCATTGTATAGATTGGGGAGCTGAATTACACAAGGTCACATAGCTACTAAAGCTAGAACAGAATCATGCCTAAAAAGTAGATTTTTTGACTGCAGTCTTCTTTACTACAACCAACACTACTACTACAAATGACAATAATAATTATAATGTACTCTAAATAAATTGTATTCTAAATTAAGCCTGAGCCATATAAACAATATAGAAACCAAGATAAAAGGTCCAGAAGGCAGAGATATAAATGAATTTTTAACCAAGGAGAAGGTAGAATTCGTAGTTAGAGTGTGGTGCTCAACTAAGTTCTATTTGCCTTTTAATAAATAGGGTATTGGAACAGGTTATTTCTCACTCATGGACTATAGCTTGTCATTTATATAGGAAGGAGCTCAGAAATCATCTACCCCAAATAATCAATGAAGAAACTAAATGAGATGAGTAATAGCTTCTGTATAGAAAAATATAAAGTACATTCATGTAAATCATGGGCATTTCAATACAACACTAATGAAAACAAGGAATGTCATAATAAGAGATCACCCAATCCAATGTCCCCCAAAACACAGAGAAAGACATCAACTAAGGGAGAAATAATTTACCAAAAGGTCACCCAGTGAAAGACCTTAAACCCAAATTCCCTACCCCCAAATACAGAGTTCTCTCCACTATCCGTGCTCCTGGATTGCATCCCCAAAACAAGTTCTTTTCAGAGCTAGTGCCTTAAGCCTTCAACCACTTAATCACTTAACACAAATCTGTATTCAAACAAGATTATACATGAACAAAATGCTTTGCAAAACTGAGAACCTTTATACAAGACAGAGCTATTATTATTAATATTATTATTCATTTATTTGTATAGATGCTATATACTCCCATTAGAATGTAAACATCTGGAGGGCAAAAAAATTCTTTCATTTGTCTCTGTATTCTCAGTAACAAGTATGCTGCCTTGCATATTGTAAGTGCTTAATATATGCTTGTTGATGGGGTGGCTAGGTGGTGCTGTGGATAGAGCACCGGCCCTGGAGTCAGGAGTACCTGAGTTCAAATCCGGCCTCAGACACTTAATAATTACCTAGCCGTGTGGCCTTGGGCAAGCCACTTAACCCCATTGCCTTGTTAAAAAGAAAAGAAAACAAACAAACAAAAAAACCAAAATAAATATGTTTGTTGAATTTAACTGAATCAAAATTCAATAAGGGTATGGGAGTATAATGGTCAGCTGAGTTTAATGGAAGTTGGGGAAATTAGTATAGCAGCAATAGGGACTCTACAAAATCATGGGTTTTATGAAGTCAAAGGTTCTAGCTCTCCTCGGATGCAGGGACTTTTTTTTTTCAGTTTTTGCAAGGCAATGGGGTTAAGTGGCTTGCCCAAGGCCACACGGCTAGGTAATTATTAAGTGTCTGAGGTCACATTCGAACTCAGGTACTCCTGACTCCAGGGCCGGTGCTCTATCCACAGCACCACCTAGCCACCCTGGGACTTCTTTCTGTAGTAAAAGATATAACCTCTTCACACACTTTCAAGTCAGATAATTATAATTTATATCAGTATTTTATAAAGTGAGAGATACATATCCCAAAAGGGTCATGAAATAACCCCAAGCAATAATCAGATAGTGGGAAGACAATTCTGACAACTATCAAACATAGGGCTTATCCCCATATAACCTTTATAATTCAGTATTCCCCACCCTCTTCCAAAGTCCCCCACCATCCCCTTACTTCTGTTTTTCTGTGACTGCAAGAGATTGGGAAATGAAGTTGATATAAAAATAAAAGGCATCAATAAAAATAATTTTTTTAAAAAAGAAATAATTACCAGAACAGAATATACACCAAATTTAGCATACTTAAAGCATTTATTCTGAATATAAGATTTTGAAGAGTTACAGCTTCTCTTCTGTCAACATATTCTCTAATTATGTAACTATTTTAAAATTCATGTTGTGAATTTTGTGGTACTGATTCAGAACACTATAAATACAATGCACCTGCCAATTTTAAGGAAATTTAAAATTAGGTTAACAGGTTCATCAACTCTCTCTAGGAAGATTCTGATAGCCAGGAGTCAGCTTAAACTTTTTGCTACCAAAGACCCCAGAATATAAAAAGTTTATTTAAAAGGTTTAACCTAAAAAGAAAAATAAACTCTAGAGTTTCATGCTGTTAGTAATACCCATTCCATCATCTGGAATACTATTGTTCAATTAGAAACCAGGAGGATGGGAATTCAGGGAAGCCAGGAGGATTTGCACAAACTCATGTTGAGTGAGATGAACAGAACCAGAAGGAAATTGTACACTCTAACAGCAACATGGGAGTGAGGATCAACCTTAATGGACTTGCTCATACCAACAGGGCAATAATCAGGCACAAATTTAAGATATCTGTGATGGAGAATGCCATCTGTATCCTGAGAAAGAATTGAGGCATTTGAACAAAGACCAAAGACTATTATCTTTAATTTAACAAAAAGTTATCTTATTATGTAATTCTTCTATCTCTCATACTTTAAGTTTCTTCCTTAAGGATATGATTTCTCTCTCATCACATTCAACTTAGATAAATGCATACCATAGAAACAATATAAAGACTAACAAACTGCCTTCTGTTGGGGTGGGGGGAAGGAAGCAAGATTGGGGGGAAATTGTAAAATTCAAAATAAATAAAATTTTTCAAAAATATTCCATCATCATATAATAAAAGTTTCTTTATATATTATAAAATAATGCAATATTTACCTACAAGTATTATGGGAGAGAAAATAAGTTTTTATCTTTTCTTTTGTACTCTATACTAGGTCAATGTTTATAGTGTTTATCTCTCTCTCCTATGGTTGAGGTGGAAAGTAAAGAAAAACAATTCAGCTATTCAGAGTGCCTTCTCACTACAGTACTATTTTTCT
The DNA here is from genome assembly GCF_037893015.1 of Macrotis lagotis. NCBI lineage: Eukaryota > Metazoa > Chordata > Mammalia > Peramelemorphia > Peramelidae > Macrotis > Macrotis lagotis. The sequence continues at coordinate 216,728,578 of NC_133659.1, read as the reverse complement.
ACCCAGGATTCTTTTCTTTTATCCCCTGCTTAAGAAGAAATGGACAGATTTCTTACTAAAAAAAAATAAATTGTTATATCAACTACAACTACTATTTGGATATAGTTGTTTCTCTCACCTAAAGGTAAAGTTATTTCACCCACATTCATGTCAGAGCATTTAAAAATGCTCTTTATGCTTATCAATATGTGAGTAAAAGAAGAATATGGTCACCTACTTGAAGTGAACTGAAGCCAAGCATTCTGCATGTTTTATGTTTATATTGTGATCCTCAACAGAGAATATAAATGATACCAAGAGATCAAAATGTTAGAAGCATTTCTCAAAAACAGAGTTGTGGATAATTTGCAACCTTGTCACAAACACAGAAGTTGGGCATCTGAATTAAATAACACCCACACAAAGCCTGTTTTGTTTATTCTCTATTAAGTAATCATACATTAGATGGGGAAACAGCAAGGGGTTGGTTCAAAGGCAATATCATTTAAAACAACACATGTCATTAAAACAAAAATAGGAACGTGTCTATTTCTGATATTTAATTCAAATAGGATTTTACCAGATATTTTTAAATGTATTTGTTTGCTTATATAAATTTGACACATATTTACATAAATGCATGTAGATATAAACAAAAAATTTAAATTGATACTCAAAACGAATTTTTTAGATCACCCTCATTCAAGTTTCCATACAAAATAAGACTCCTCTTTAAAGTATCATTAGAAAGTGATCTTTGAATACTTCAAGTGACCAGAAACTAATAACTTTCATTTTCATATGGTTCTAATTATCTAAAAGTTCCTTGTTATATTGAACTTAAAATATGTCCCTCTGTAACTCCATCATGCCTCCAAAAGGCATTTTGAGAAACTAATCCTTCTTTTATAACAACCCTTCAATATTTAAGGGGCCCCCACCAAGTGCCATAAATCTCCCCTCTCCTGCTTTTCAGTTCTTTTTATGTGTAAGCTCCTGAAGGATTAAGTGTAAGCTCTTGAAGGGGAGTGATTTTTTTCTTTTTGCTTATATTTCTATTCCCAGAATTTAGTATGGTAAATACTTAATAAATGTTCCATCTGTTAATCTGTAAAGCAGTGGAGGGGTGATTGTTGGCACTTTTTCCCCTTTTCTGGGCTAAACTTCTTCAATCAAGCATTCCTCTTCTAACACTATTTCTAGCCTATCTCTGGACATCCCCCCATTTGTCAAAGTCCACTTCAGCTATAGTACCCAGAGGGCTGGATTTGGGGACAGGAAAACATGTATTCACATCCTAACTCTGAGTATTTACCAGCTGTGAAAACCTAAGCAAATCAATTAATCCCTCTTCCAGCTTTAGTTTTCACATCTGTAAAATGAGGGAGCTGTATTCAGTGACCTCGAAGGTCTCTATGATTCCATGAAATTCCATCTGTTACTTGACTATTTCAGAGTCTAGGCAGATTTATCTCCTCAAAGTCAGGGATATCAGGGCATCATCATAATTGTTCAGGCAATGAAAATAACATTAATAACTCACATTCAGGTAGCACTTATAGGTTTACAAAACATCTTATATACATGATCTCCATTGAGCACAAAACTACACTGAAAAGAAAATACCAAAATTATTTTTCACATCTAAATCAGCACTTTGACAGGAAAAGGATGGAAACAGTTCAAGAATAAAAACTGAATCAGATTATTAGAATGACTGGGAGTCATAAGATCTAGTTTTTCCCTTTAATAACAGAATGTTTTAAAGGAAGTCACTAAACCTATTTTGTTCTCTGACATGGGTTTATTAATATTTATATCAAATTACTATCTAACACTTAGCTTCGTGTTTGGCACATAATAGGTGTCATAGAAATATTAGTTACGATTTATTATATTATTTCAATCCAATAGACATTCAGCTGGCAAATTATCACAGAAAACACACAATATAGAGGATGTGTGTGTGTATATGTGTGTGTGTATGTGTATACATGAAATGTTCTGAAGCTATGATTACTACCTTCAAAAGCTTATAGTCTAATGAGGAAAGGGGGGTGGGGGGAGATAAAAATTTGACAAGCAGAATTCTTCAAACTTTCAAAAACTTATGATTTCTTTGATGTGTGTGTGTCCTCTTTCCACACTGTGACACCACAATCCTTATACTTTGAGAGAACCATATTCATGCATTGCAGCAGTTAGTCTTCTGTTGTTGCCCTTATTTAAATAAGTTCTCAGAGAAGAGACACACAGTTCATATCCAAGGTCAGGACATGAAGCTTTTCCAACTTAATAGTATTGGTCAGAATGTGTACACTATTAATATAACTTTCAAGAACCCAAGATAACATCCCCATGCCATGATTAGAATCATCTACAAACACCTAATTAGACTGTGCAAGGTACAAAATGCTATAAGAGAAGATTTGAAGAGAATGAAATTACTTTAGGATAAGGGAAATGAACTAGGTGGCACAGTGGATAGAGTGTTCAATGTGGAGTCAATGGGATTCATCTTCCTTGAGTTCAAGTAAAGGAAACTTTGAAAAATTAGTTATTTAATCTATCCAAGTTCTAAATAAATAAATTATACATAATTTATATGATATATAACAATATAGCATTTATAAAGTTAATATTATTTAAATTTATATATAGAAATAATTTATTCATTTAAATATAATTTGTTTATGAAATATACTTTATAAATTTTATAATATAATTTACATGATACATATTTATTTAGGGCCTAAACTCAGATAGATAACTATATAACAGATATAAGTAGATATCTAAGAATATATTCTATATTTTTGAAGTTTAAAATAGGCATGGTATTTCTTTTCCTCATCTCCAAAAGGCCATTTTCTTTTCCATTATTTTTACATTAAAATTATTTTAAATCACTGATTTTTAATTTTCAAAAATAGATTAAAATAAATTGTCTAAATACTACTAAACTCTAAAATCTTGGCAAAGGCAATAGAGAGAAGCCTTGATTTTCTAATTTTAAAATCAGTTGTATGAAATTCTCTGCTAGCTTAAACTACCTCAGTCTTTTGTGATTTATTTTAGTAAATTGGAGAACAATCTATTTAAGAACAAGTGAGTCATGATATAGTTTAATATCAATAAACCTAAAATCACTCTCCTCCACAGGAAATATCATTTTCAAGTATGAAACTTGTACATTCTTATTCTTACCCTGTGAGAACCCTTGAAAAAAGCATCCCATAGTTTTCTTTTTGTTGCTGGTGGGTGGAAGGGGAGTGGGTGAAGAGGAACATTTTTTGTTTTGCATTTTGCTTGCAAAGGCCTGGGAACTGCAATTGCATAGAACAAGAAATGTACAAACTGACTTCTTAAGTCTATTTATTTCAAATATGTTATACAACATGGAAAAACAATGTAGATGTCAGTATCACCACTTTTTATATGCATCAAGGCATTTTCATTTCACACAAAAATCATATGAAAATTGTAAACTTTGTAAGGATTAGGATGCTGTTTTCTTTAAATTTGTCACAATATGGATTAGTTTTTTCCATAGAGTAAAAATTCACTGCTTAACATTTTCAAAGTGAAAATTTAGACCTGTTTAAGAAACTCACAGCATAGAAACTTCCCTTCACCTTCTTTTCAGTGATACAGGATGCCAATTATTAAATAACATAGTTTTAGTTAGTAGCTTGGGTCCTGAAGAGGTTAAATATTATGCCTCTGATCACTCAGTTAATGCATGTGTCAGAGAGAGAACTTGAAACCATCTCTTACAATTTGTGTACAAAAAAAGAAAAATCAGTTTTATAAATACAAGATGGGAGTGACATGATTAGACCACAGATGTTCTGAAAAAGATCCAGGGATTTTAGTGAATTTAAGGCTTTTATGACTCAGTGGTGTGATGTGGCAGTCAAAAAAAAGTTAATATAGTCTGGGCCTGCATTGAGAGAGGCTTAGTTTCCACAAAACTGAGGATATAGCTTTACTGTAGTCTGTTTCATCTTAAATAATGTGCTTAGTAATATGGACACAATAGTTTTAAAAAGATATTGATAAATTACAGTGTCTAGAAGAAGGCAAGGAGAAAGGTAAAGGGCCTTAAGTCCACTAATCAACCAATTAACAAGCAATTACTAAGCACCACAGAACAGCAACATCCTAAGTATTAATCTAGTGTTACCAAGAATAGGAAAGTGTTTCCACAAGGAGTTTGCTTTCTACTAGGGAGATAACACACACAGTAACCATAGATTGGTAAGTCTAGGAATTTAGGAGTCCAGGAAAATCCTCCTACATAAGGTGATATTTAAGTTGAGTCTTAAGGAAATCAAAGGCTCCAAGGGAAGATAATATTTTAATCATAAGGGCAGGTAAATAATAACTGCTATGGAAAGGCACAAAGAAAGGAGTTGAACGATTATGCATAAGAGACAACCTCAAGTACAGAACAGACAAGTAAGGCTGAACTATATAGAATTAAAGGAGGAGAGCCTTGTGTAAGGAGACTAAAGTGATAGGAAGAAGCCAGGTTGTTAAGAGCTTTAAATCCTGAATGTAAGAGTGCTTATTTCATCCTGGGGAATATAGGAAGCCACTGGCATTTATCAAGTGGAGAGAGGCCACTGTCTGATCTGCACTTTAAGAAAGTCATTTTAATGGCTTTGTGGAGGGCAGACTTAAGTAAAAAGTGACGTAGGGCAGGGAGGTCATTATGAGGCTATTATAAAAGATGATTAGGCCATGAACCAAGGTGATAGTTGTATGAGAGGAAGAAGCATGTAAGAGTTATTCTGGAAATAGAAATACAAGATATGGCTATTGACTGAATGTGTGGGTTGGAAATCAAAGAGGATACCTAGATTATAAATATAGATGATTGAAAAGATAGTGATAACCTTGACAGTAATAGGGGAACTTGGAAAAGGGATAGGTATGGGGGTAGGGTAGGGTAGAGAGAGATAGTTCTGTTTTGGATATATTGAGTTTGAGAAGCCTATATAATAGATGTCTATTTTCAAAATGTCTCGTCAGCAGGTAGTAAATCCATATTGTTTAAGAATGGGTTAAAGGAACTGGGGTTGTTTGTTCTGAAGAAGAGAAGACTCAAGGAAGACACAGAGCTCTCTTCATCTATTTAAAGAACTTGTTGTAAAAAGGGGATCAGAATTCTGTTTGGCTCCAACAGGGCAGAACAAGGAGTAACAGATGGAAGCTGATTGAGGTTAGATGTTGGGGAAAGATTAAAAAAAGCCTTCATAACAATTAGAGCTGTCCAAAAGTAGAATTGGCTTCCTTGAGAAATGGTGATTCTCCTTTCTGTGGAGGCATTCAAGTAATGACTGGATGAAAATCTTCAAATAGCAGGATTCCTGGCCAAAAGCAAACCTAGATGTTTAGTGAAATTCCTTCTATCTCTCAAATTTGGATTTTGTTTTCCTAAATGAAAGTCTAGCTCCTTATCTACTATTCCACATAGCCTTGCAACTTTGTTTTATTGATGAGAAAACTTTGATGAGTTTGTCTATTTGGTTCTTGTCCATCATCGAAGAAGATCAAAATGACATCACTCTGTTAGGGATGAGTGATAGTCTAAGAGTGACTGATCAGATCAATATGAACTTGGAATTGGAACCACAGGTTGAGCACAAATAGTTCATGTGAACACCTGGGATGTTTACTCTAAATTTACATATCTCACGTTTCCTTCCCAGTTGCTTCAATTTTGCCTTGCTCATAGAGCACAGCACCCTCTCTGATGAGGGCATGCCATGCTGGGTAGTTCTGTGCCAGTGTCTCCCAAATTCCAAAGTTAAGGGTATCCCTGTATCGCTTCTTCTCATTGCACTGTGAGTGCTTGCCCCGTGTGAGTTCTCCATAAAATAGACATATGCCTGGCATTCAAAAAACCGGGGCAGATCATTATAACTGAGTTCTCTGTAGTAATGTTTGAATGTTTGGAAGGACCTCAATGTCTGCTATCTTATCCTTCGGTGGTCTTCAGAATTTCCTGGTTTTAATTACTTTACTTTGGGTCATTTCATAAAAATCTTACCAAGTTTCTTAATATTTTTCAAATCCATCAGTTCTTAAAATATGATGCTATTCTATATTCATATATTTCAATTTATTCACTTACCAAATCAATTGTAATTTATTCATTATCTTGTATAACAGACCCTTATCAAAGAGATTTTACATAATAAACTTTCCCCAAATGACTGCTTGTCTTATTCTACTTTTTCCTTTATTTTTAATAGCTTCACAAACTTGAAGGTTTAAATGGATCAAGAAAACCTCTTATCTTAATATGTATTAATTTATTTCTTATTTAGTGCTTTCCATATATTTGGAGGGCTATATCAGTCTTTTACATGTTTTCCCCTTCCTGTAGTTTCTACTATCCTGGTATAGCTTTTAAAAACTTGCAAGAATATATGATTATTACAGAATTGTCTTCTACACAACATTATGCATTATTTCCCCTCCACAGCCCAAAGTCATTTGCTAAAGACTCTGGAGATTAATGAAAATAAAATAGCTAAAAGAAAATGTAGCTTAGAGGGTAATACTTCAAAAATGCTTTAACTCCCTTGAACAGATTTTCATTTTTCCATTCCCTTGACTCTTTTTAAGACTTCTCCAGCTAAAATGCATTTATGAAAAAAAATACACTGGGCAAAAACAAGTATTTTATTTTAATGATTTCTATCTTTCATCACTGTGTTATTTTTTCCCCAATCCTAATTTCATGCTTCATGGGGAAATTTGGTTTTAGAGTAGTTGAGTAGGATTGAATATATTATTTCCAAAAATATCTATATCCATTGCCCTCACTGTTCTTTGAACAAAGATGTCCCCCATGTCTAGAACTTTCTTCTTAATCACTTTAGCCTCTAGAAACCCCTAGTTCTTCCTTTCAAGAATCAGCTTAAGGGCAGCTAGGTGGCACAGTGGATAGAGCACCAGTCCTGGAGTCAGAAAGACCTGAGTTCAAATCTGACCTCAGATACCTAATAATTTCCTAGTTGTGTGACCTTGGACAAGTCACTTAACACCACTGCCTTAAAAAAATCAAGAATCAGCTTATTCCAACTAATTCATGAAGTCATTCTTGATCTCTTCCTTTAGCCTTCTAAGACTGGAGAGGGATACAGTTACTAATTACAAGAGTGAACAAAGAGCTTGGCCTGGTTTCAGGGAAGAGATAAGAGAATAGCTGGGAAAGGTAGATGAATGAAGAAGATTAAAATAAGTCCATAAATAAGCTTCATGAGCACAATCACAGAATCCCAACTGTTTCTCTAGTACTATGTTTATATTGCAGCACAATGAAACAAAGACAGAAGAAAAACCTGACTAGTGGATAAAAACAGAAGTAGGAGCATTCATAGAATGGAAAATAAGCGTTTCTTCAACATCTCATCAAAAATGGAGATGAACCTTAGTAGTCAAAAAGCTGAACTGGTGAACAAGAACTCTGTCCTGTTCTTCCTTGGTTCTACCATGCTGGAAAAATATGAGCATAGGAATGGTGATGGATAATATATGCCACAACAATCCATAGAAACTGCTTCATAATGTGTTGAAGGTCATGCAATCTGCATGGATGGAGAGAGTACTCAACAATAGTGAAGTCACAATGCTCTTAAATATTTTAAAACATTAGATTTGCTTCCTTTACATGCTGCAGAGGATAGAAAAAATGTGATTCGTGTAAGAAGCAAAACGAATCAGAAGGTATAACACAGAAAGATCTTACTACTATGTTTTTTTGGAAAGATGAGCTTAGATGAATCCCAGAGTGAAAATGACCTACCTGAAGATGTTCTGTCTGAAATTTTGTAAATGCTCTTTCAATATCAACTTTTATCTAGTACTCAAAAGAGTAACTGGCATGCAATAGGTACTTAATAAAATATTGATTGATTAATTGATGCTTGTTTAGAAGTCAAATTCAATCAAAACAGTTTTGCTGTTATCACAATTCTGCCTTTCAATAGAGAGCAAAAAAGCCAATTGGATGGTTTTTCCTTTTTCTTCTTGAGGGGCAGAATGCTATTGTGGAATATCACTGGATGTGGAGTGAGGAGAACACTGACTATGAATTGGTAGGCTTTTAATAAATACTTACCAAATTTAATTTGATGCCTCACTGATGATAGGATTAATAATATCTATAGTTTCTATCTCCCAGAAGTGCTTTGAGTTTCCAAACAAGAAATATATATAAAATGCTTTGTGCTTCAAGTATCAAATTTGTGTCAGAAACTATCAATAATTTATTCATATAAAATAATTAAATTCACTGACATTAAAAAAATACAGTTGCCAGTATTAAGGATTTTAAGTAAGAAATGTTTGACAAAAGTTCATTGCCTGATTCAAATGCACAGTGAGTTCAAGAAACTGTTGTAATATATGGAGATCTTTAGCATATTATCATGAAGTAGATTTCAAGGGAAACCTTAGGTACTTATCAATCCTCAATCATCTCTGCTTCTTCAAGAGCTTCTTTGCTTCTTAGTAAAAGTTCTTTTTCTTTTAGATTTTCAAGGCAATGGGGTTAAGTGGCTTGCCCAAGGCCACACGGCTAGGTAATTATTAAGTGTCTGAGGTCACATTTGAACTCAGGTACTCCTGACTCCAAGGCCGGTGCTCTATTCACTGTGCCACCTAGCGGCCCCCTTAGTAAAAGTTCTAAAGGCATTCACAATCTGACATACTTTTTAATTAGAGAATTTTCAGTGTATCAATTCAATACCTCATATATAGCATGTATTAAAATCTCTGTAACTTCATAAGCCATATCATGTGTGTTTTGGGGGGGAGTTCATGTGCTTCTCCCTGAAAACACAGCATTCCCCAATGCAGATTAACAATTAAATTATAATTTTTAATCTTAGAGAGTGACCCAGGGCACAGGAAAATTAAATATTTTGCCTATGGTTAGATAACCAGTTTATATCAAAGTCAGAATAGGAACCTTGATTTTCTTGATTCCAAATCACATCTCTACCACTAACTATACTATGCTATCTCTACCAACAAATTTTCAGATTCCCAAGTTTTAAAATTTGAAGACTAGAAAAAATTATCCCATTGTACACTTACTATAATTATACTACTAATACCATGGGGACAACAAAGAAGAAGTTCCTGATTCAAAGAGTTCATGGCATAAACAGAGGAGATAAAGATATTCAGAAAAACAATAAGACACAATAAAATAATTATCTTTCAAGGAAATGGACCTGTATTCAGATAAGAAAAAAATCAAACATGAAATGCTTAATAGGAGGGAATATAAAATATAAAAAAGAAATCTTATCTGAATCTTCATGTAGAGTTTAGTCCACTTTCTTCATCCATAGAAAAACTACTTGTTATTCCAAACTTATTCTATGAAGCAAAGCTGAAATCTTGCAATTTCCTCAAGACATAAATCCAAACAACCAAAACAAACTATGACACATTGTCTATATCTATAAATTCAAGTCAAATTCCAATGAATAAATTAAATATTAATTATATCTGGGTTCAATATTCCATCCTTTACATAAGAAAATTTATATAGACCCCTGTAGCTACAATTACAAAAAAACTCAAGTGAAATAAAGAATAATATAAATAGCTCAAAGAATATGACTGGGCCATGCCAATATAACTAGTAAGATTTTAGTGCTACACCAATTAAATTACCACATGGGTACATTATATAATAAAAGCACATAACAATAAAATTCATTTGAAGGAAGAAATTTAGAATCTCTAAAGGAAAAAACTGAAATAAAGAGAATTCAAAGTATATTACAAATTAGTGATCATTAAAACAATTTTAAACTGCTAGAAAATAGAAATGCAGAGAGTAGGAATTGTCTTTTGCCTTATTTTATGTCCAAGCATCTGGCACATAGTAGGCGCTTAATATAGATCATGACCTAGTAACGGTCAACTTAAGTAATTCAGTCTTCAATGAATGTAAGAGTATATAGGAGGTGGGGAAGCATATCCTATTTGACCTGATTGTTGGAAATCTGAGATGAACTGAAAAATTTAGTTTAGTTCAAACCTTAAATACATTGTTATGAAGTTGTGAACTCATCCAGTTTTTCTGGAGAGCAATTTGGAATTATGCCCAAAAGGCAACAAAAATGTGCATATCCTTTGATCCAGTAATACCACTGCTACGTCTATACCCTGAAAAAGGGTTAAAAACAGCAACTATACAAAAATGTTTATAGCAGCTCTGGTTGTGGTGGCAAAAAAAATGGAAACTTGGGGAATGTACATCAATTGGGGAATGGCTTAACAAACTATTGTATATGTATGTGATGGAGCACTATTGTTCTATTAGAAACCAGGAAGGATGGAAATTCAGGGAAGCCTGGAAGGATTTGCATGAACTGATGCTGAGCAAGATGAGCAGAACCAGAAGAGCACTGTACACCCTAACAGCAACATAAGAGTGATGATGAACCTTAATGGACTTGCTCATATTAACAGGGTAACAATCAGAATATTTGTGATGGAGAATGCCATCTGTATTCTGAGAAATAATTGTAGAGTTCAAACAAAGACCAAAGACGATCACCTTTAATTTTTAAAAAAATGTTGATCTTATTGTGTAATTCGGCTATATCTCATATGTTTCTTCCTTATGATATGATTTCTCTCTCATCACATTCAACTTAGATCAGTGCATACTAAGAGAATGACTTAAAGATTAACAAACTGCCTTCTGTGGGGGGAGGGGGGAGGGAAGCAAGATTGGGGGGAAATTGTAAAACTCAAAATAAATAAAACCTTTCTAAAATTATAAAAAATACTACATATCACAAAAAGCTCAAAATAAATTCATATCATAAAACAATTAAGAGAGGACTATATCAGGAATTTTGAAAAACTATATCAAGTCTTTCACAGGCTATAGTATCCAAGATATGAAGGAAATATAAATATAAATATATATGTAGGTTTCTCTCTCTCTCTCTATATATATATATATCTCTATATATAGATATAGATATAGATATATAGATAGATAGATCAAAAGTCAAATCCCGATGAGTAAATGGTTAAAAATATAAACACTTTTCAAAAGAAAAGTGGCAAACTATCAACAACAGTAAAAGTGAATCAAAACAAATCTGGGGTTTCATTTTATACCCAAGAAATTGATAAAGATGATTAATGATAGAAATTGAAAATGCTAAAGGTTGTGAAAAGACTGGCACATTAATAAACTGTTCTAGAAAGCAATTTTGATGAAAAATGGGCTAAATTATATGAAAAATGGGCTAAAATGCCTGCTCTCATTACTGCTATAAAGAAGGTAGTCAAGGATAGAAGTGAAGTGCAATATACATTAAAATATAGCAGTACTTTCATGTAGTACAACATAGATACTCATGGATTAGAAAATGAATTAAAAAGACTTTGGTGTATATATATATATGTATAATATATATAATATATATTGTATATATATGTAATATATATATGTATATTACACACACACACACACACACACACACACATATATATATATATAAATAGATAGATAGATAGATAGATAGATAGATAGATAGATATATAAATAAGGTTGACTCTGAAAAAAGAGATAAGGGAATAACTTCCTTTCTCCACAGGGATTGGGAAGAATGGAAATTAAGCAAGGTATATATTGTTAGAATTGAATGATATATTAGTTACCTTTGCTAAATACTTTGTTCTCTTTCTTTTTTCTTGGTTATAAGGAATGGCTACCATCCCTCCAAATAAAGAAAATAGGATTCAGAGATGTTCAATAACCAGTAAATTTCAGATGTAAATATGTAAATTAGTATTCTCAGTCAGTTATTATTTCCACAAGATAATACTGTAAAATTAAGAAGAAGAAGAATAGCTTAATGCAAATAAAATATTATAAGGTTTAAATTAGGCATTGTTTACAACATACCTATGGGGCAATGAGCTAGGTATTCAAATTTCTACTTTATAGAAGAAACTGAGGCATGTCAAGGTTAAGTGACTTACCTAGGAATGCTAAGTTAAGCATCAGAGCATGAGTCCAAGTTTCTTAATTTGACCTTCACCACTACCTCTATCCTTTGATTCCACATAATATCTTTGTCATTCATTTGTCATTTAATCATAGATTGATTTATGACATTCATAAATGTGGGAGGATCAAGTAAAATAATATAAATAGTAGCCTATTCCTCTCAAAATCATTTTGTAACATTCAATTCTTTTGAAAGTAGTAAGTGCTACAAGGAAGCATGAGTTTACTTGTGTACAATACGAAATATAAGTATTCTTTAACTTTTCATGTATTGGCATTTTTTTCTACCAAGTAGATTTGCTTGATTATCTTTGACATGAAGGTAAACAGTCTTCAACATCTAGCATTGTGCTGTAGGAGGCATTTAATAAAAAATTGGCTGAATGAAAGAAAAAAGAAATGCTATCATTTTCATACAAAAAGCAGAACACATATTTATTTCACAGTTGTTTACTGTCTCTAAGATTCAGTTTCTTCATTTGCAAAATGATTGGAGTTCACTAGATGACCTCCAAGGTCCTCTCCATCTTTAATTGAAGAGAACAAAAGAAGAAAACTTCCTTGATGTCTGTCATCTCTACATATTCAGAAATATGTTCCTCAACAGTATTATTTGCAATGCAAGGTAACCAAGAATCTCCATCCATACCCTTCTTATGATTATCTGAAAAAATTCACATAACAAGGAAAATAATGTTGGGTAAGAGAAAGAGGAACCTGATCCATTTATTAAAAGACCCTTAGATCTTTTAACCCAAAGAATTAAAAGGCAAAGATTTTACTCCTTAAAAGATGTCTGCTCCACTGTATGAAAGGAAAGACTAGCTAATCCTTTGCACACTTCAATATATAAAAGGCAATTTTCTCCAATATAAAGAAGTTTTCTCTCAATTTCTTTTGTAAAAATATTAAAATGTAAGTATCACACAGTGTTCTTCACCATCAATTAGCTGTTTTATTATGATTATTTAAAAAACCCTTGAATACATTTGAAAGGAAAATAAGAAAAGATCATGTCAAAATCAAAGGTCACAAAATACCTTCCAATTCTGCTTGTTACTTCTCTAACCTGATATCCTTATATCTAGCTTTAGGTTCTACAATTAAAAATGATTTAAAAAGGATGGAGTGATATAATAGAACATTTAACATGCTGAAAGGAATACTTATTCTCTTCCATTCACACCTTTCTTCCTAACTTGCCTATTTCTGTAGAAGGTACTATCATTCTTAGTTTCCCTCACTTCTTATATTCAGTAAATTCCTTTCAAATGTCAGATCAGGTACCACCTTGCACAGAAAGCCCATCTTGATTCAAACCCTTCTCACTTTCCCATTAGAAATTAACTTAATACTTTGTGAGTATTTTTCATATATATATATGTCTATATAAATATATATATATATTATACATTTCATGATAGCATTTAAATGCCATAAAAGACATAAAGATTTGCTCTTTTGTTTTTTGCAGTCTCAATTCATAGCAAAATGACTGGCATATATGAAATATTTAATAAATGCTTGCTAAATAAATGAGTGATTAAGAAACATGAACACAGATATCCAAAGAATTGGATAACAGATTTTCATTTTTATTTCAATATTATTAAAGAAAATAAGAAATATTTGAAGAGCTGGAGAGAAGGGAATTGCAATGAATTTATCTATCACTATGATCATTGCTACTATACGTTCCCAGAAAAAGGGAGGAAAAAAGGAGAGAAATGGTAAAAAGAAAAGGGACAGAATAAAAGGATAGAGAAAATGAAAGAAAAAAAGACAAGGATAAATAAAATTATCAACCCACAATGTTTTGGGTCAGGTAGAATAGATGTAGGTATGTAAAAGGATATAGATGGATGAATAATACTACTACTTATTCATCTCCTAATCTCTCAAACTGATATTATTTAGCAAAAAACAGGGAAGAAAAAGATAAGTAGGAAAAAGTCAAATGAAAGTTTGATAAAAATATTCATGAAGTCAAAAGGTTAATAGCCCAATATTCTGAATACTCCCACATCTATTTTGTGTTATATGTCATATATCCTATCACCAGGTAGCCATTAACTTTTATCCTTGTTTATGTTTAAACAAAAAAACATTTTTTAAAAAAATAATTAGGTATAACTGAATGAAAAAAGTAGTGAAGACTTGAGAGAACAAATGCCAGTGAAAGAATTCATTTCAAACATACAGTTCAAATATATCTCTGAAATGAATAGTTGAAACAGAAAAAAATTGTCAAACTTTTTTTCAAGCAAAGTGAGTAAATGGAAGTAAGAGCTGAGGTATTTAAGAATCTTTTCTGTGTGCTAAGCTTTGACTTGTCATAAAATTTGACTTATCACAAAATGAATACTCATGAACCAGTGACAAGAGGGATATCTAGCATATGTACATATTTTTATGGAGGATTTATGGGATGACATAGATAAGAATCTCAAAGAATTCATCTTCCAAAGTGTTTTCTAATATTCTTTTCATTTCATCTTTTTCAATTCATTCCATTTCATCTTTTTCACCCTTCCCTCATGCCAATTCAGGGAGCTGGGAAAGGAATGAGTGGAATATTATTGTAGCATCTGTATTTTTTTAAACTCAAATCCATTCTATCACTTTTATTTTTATCCTCTTTCTCTAAATGCACTTTAGATGTTAATATTCTTCATGTATTTTTATATTTTGTCCAATATATTCCATTTCTAGAACAAATGAAAAATTCAAGGAAACAATGGTAAGGACAGAGTAGAATTAGGGCATAAATAAACTACATTATATATTCAGACAAAGGAGGCTTCTGAAAAGTATTGTTCTTCTAAACAGATGTTAAATTATTTTATTCAACAAGGGAATTTATAATGCATAATGAAAAGGCATCAAGCATCACAGGAAACAAACAAGCAACATTTTATTACATCAGTGGAGTGCAATAAAAGACTCGTTATTCAATAAGCCATTTGAAGTGAAATGAAGCCAGATTTATGTTCCATTTATGACTCATCAATATGTTTCCAGGGAAAATTATGTGTACTTCATGGAGTAGGACAAACTTTGCCTAGTAACTTATGTTACAACTAATATGAGAGTGATGGCTTTGAACTTAGTGCCATTAACCTCTTCTTTGCTGCAACATAAAGACACATGAAAGTTTCCAATTATCTGCAAAAATGGCAAAAGAAACACTGCAAAAATTGTCAGACAAAGATTATATGAGCCAGTAGATATCTGCTTATACTTACATCAGTGTCAGGCCCTTTATCTGCACCCGGACAAGAGAAAGTGACAAATTCATGGCACCTCTTGTGAACAACAAAACAGCAAACTGGTAGGGAGAAAATAAATCCACAATTAGAAGAGGTTTCCACTTATTCAAAACAAATTTAATCTGACCATAAATGGAATACTTTAAAAAGTAATCACATAGCATTCATTCAAAAACTAGCAATATTCACTACTGAATTAAATATAGATGAATCACTATCTTCAATAAATTTTCACCTTCAATGATTGTATAACATTAGTTCTTTTATGAAAAACAAATCAGGTAACATAAGTAAGTCCTCATCAACAAATTTAGTTTCCTCACCAATAAATTCAGACTAATAATAAATACAATGCTTATATCTTGAATGGTTGTTCTGAGGCCTAAAATAGATAATATAACTTTGTAAAGTTTCAAGTACTATGTAAATGTGAGTTACATCATCATAATCTCACTCTATGAGTATATATATGTGTGTGTGTTTTATAAAATATATACATATTTATGTGTGTACACATATACACACATATATACATGTAATTGTATGCATGTATGCATTATTAACTTTGTAATAGGGCAGTTAGGTTGTTCAGTTAGAGTCAGGAAGACTTCAATTCAATCTCAGGCATTTTTTAGTTGTGAACCTGGACAAATCACTTAACCCTGTTTATCTCAATTTCCTCATCTGAGTGCTTTAGTGTTAAGCAGATAATTTGGATTCCCCTTTCTGATTGTTGGAGGCATACTATCATAATGGCTCTAATACATGAAGACACCTGGGTCTGAGACAAGAAACAAGGACTACTAGATATGGCCAAAAAGAATGTTATTCTCTCTCTCTCTCTCTCTCTCTCTCTCTCTCTCTCTCTCTCTCTCTCTCTCTCTCTCTCTCTCTCTCTCTCTCTCTCCCCCTCCCTCCCCACTTCTTTCTCCCCCCCCATCCCCTGCCAGGTTGAGAGTGAGTTCCTATTCTAAAGCTTACCTTTGTTCTTTAAAGTTATAATTAGTTTGAATTTTCCAGCTATATAAAATTCAATTCATCATAGCTCCTTCTGATCTGGGTGCTTCATTATTTTTGAAAAGAGAATTGCAAAAAGAGACAAGGTACTGAAGACAAGATACACAGATGAAAGCCAAGGGGACAGAAAGGACAAACCCTTTCTGTTTAAATTGTCAAGTGGAAGCAGTATTTTCATTCCCTTCCTCTGTGCTGGGGCTCAAGAACTATCTGAGAGAGAAGATTTTAATGCTATATAAATTTCCCCCAAAACACAGAAAGGTCAAGTCATATGAATCCAAATCTCTTTCCTCTCCCCTACACTAAAAGTAGGTTAGAAAATAGAAGTGTGGCTCTGTTGTTGTGCTATGGTTGCCCTCATTCACACAGACTTTCTGGATTATTTTCCTTCTATATATGCTCATAACAAGTTTCCTGCAACCAAAAGCATTTAGAGAAGGGAGTAACTAGAAATGATCAGTTATGTTCTCAGTACAAGGTCACTCAAGAAGCAATAACTTTCTTCCTCATCTGAAATCAACCCACACTAATGATATATTTGTTAAATGTTATAATATCATATGGGATATTTTAATTCTTTTATGTTTTAGGAGTTCAAATAGTATTCTAATTATATAAGAAAAGCAGAATTTCTTATATTTTTCTTGCATAAATTAGAGCTGCCAATTTTGCAAAATAATCTATTGTGTATTTTCTTAAATTTATATTTTTATAACTTTGAGTTAAGTTCAACATTGGGGGAAGCATTATTATTAACTGAATTTTGACATTTTAATATTCCAATATTGCATGTTTAATTTTGATTCCTTTCAAAGTAGTTTTATTTCCATGCTATTTCTTTTTCTTTTTTGTTACTGAGATTTTGACAGAATTTTTGTTTTGAATGTTGATTCTCTTTATTCTCATTTTAACTTTTGTTTTTCTTTTCTGTTCTGTGTATTTCCCTTAATTCTGCCTAATCTATCACTAGACCATATTTAATTTGTTTATGAGTATCTGACTTGGACAAAGAGAGGAAAGGCAAGGGAATAAGACTAGGCCACAACAATTATTGATAGCTATAGTTGATAATTCCTTTCCTTCACCACCTTTTTCCTAGTAAAAGAAGAGGATGTGAGAAAGAAACATTATAATAGGGTAAAATGAAAGTTTGAATGTGCCCCAGACAAACTAGGACCTAAGAAAGTCCTTAGTTTAAAAACAAAACAAAGTCAGATGGATCTGGAAGAGAAAGTGAGACTGCTAAATTTGCACAATGCTACTTCAATTAAATCCAATTTACTTGCAAGCCAAGAAAGCACCTTCCTGATGCCATTGATCCTCTTTGAGAATAAAGGACAAACAACAACAACAATCACAATCATGATTCTGAATTGCAGAACTCATGCATGGAGAGGGAGGGAGAATTTATCATAAAATAGACTCAGAAAACATTGTTTATAAGAAATTCATTTGAAACTATGGATTTACATTTAATAGATGAATGTGAGCAAGTTGGCAATTAGGACCTCTGTCAAAGTAATGATACAAATAGATATAATAAAGCAAGATAAGCAAAGATATTATGCTATGCTTAAAGGAATTGTGAATATTAATATCACACACATATATATGTATATATGCATGTGTGTATATATAGAGAGAGACACACAGAGACATAATTTCTACATACATAATGGAAAATGAAAGTTTAAATGCCTTTAAAAAGGCAGCAAAACATTAATTGATGGGAAGTTTAATATATATACCTTTCAGACACTGACAAATCTAACAAAAATATAAAGAAAAATTCAAATGGAATTTAAAAAAATTATAACTATTAATTTTCAGCAGAATAGGAATGTTACAGTGTATAACTGTCCTTTTTTGCATCTTTACAAAAACTGATAAAATAGTTATAAAAAGAAGATAAATATTTATTTTTGAATAATATTTATGAAAAATCTGTCTGATATAAAATATATACACACTAATACAAATGTATAAAACTTTATACAATGCTATTTTGATTTATTATATTTATAATTTATATGGAACATAAGTTATTATCTTTATTGTCATTATATTATATTTATATAAGAGTAATTACTTTATAGTTAAAGGAAATAAAAGTCAATTCTCAAATGAAAAAAATCACTGCTACCAATAGGCTTATTTTTAAATGCACAATTTTACTAGTAATAAAAGGAATGCAAATATTCCTTGATAGAAGGGATTGGGTTTTTTTGGAGGGGGGAGGTTGTATCCCAGTACAAAGGGTGATTAATAAGTCCTTGGTGAATGGGCTGAAATTAAAATAATTTGTAAATCTATCTCATAAACACTAGAAGGTCAATAGTGACAATAGGAAAAAATAATAATGATTGGATGTAAAGGAACTCAGGGAACACAGGAGATCTATTGATGGAACTGAGAATTGTTTCAATTATTCCAGAAAATAATTTAAAACTACACCCAGACTAAGTTTCCTATAGCCTTCTACCTAGCAATACTACTATTAGACATATCTTGTAAGGAGGTCAAGGACAAGAGGAAAAGAACCAATATGTACAAAAATATTTATAAAAGAACATTTTTTTGTGAAAAAGAACTAGAAACAAAATAGATGTTCATCAGCTGGGGAATAGCTGCACTGATTTTGGCAGATGAATGTAATGGAATTTTATTTCCCATAAGAATTGAACCATATAATCACTAAAGTCTCTTTCAGCTAGAAATCTATAATTCTGGAACTCTCCATGACTTTCCCAAGTCACACACAACTAGTTTGTGTTAGAATTAGAACTCAAACCTAGGTCTTCAAGACTCTGTAATGCTATGTACATACATTATAATGGATCTGGAGTCAAAAGATCTGGATTCAAATCCTGACTCCAAAATTTATAGCCAAGTCATTTCTAAGGTCACATCACTTGTCTGAGTTATTTTCATAATCTGTAATAATAAAAACAATATTACATGTATTAACTTCCTCAAAGGTTTGTTGTAAGGAAGAGTTTTTTGGATCCTATGATGTTAAAGAAATTATTACTATAGCCATATTCACTATAGAAACAATAACAAGCATCCAAAAAAGATGAAAATTAATTCCAAAAATAAAATAAATTCAAAATTATTTCAGTGCCTACTGTGCATAGAACACTGTATTTATTTTTTTGTTGTTGTTTCAGGTCTTAGCTCCCTCTTCCTTTCTTCCCCTCAAAAAAACTCCTCCTCATTAGATACTGTTTTATTCATAAGGTACTCCTAAACCTGCTGATGGTGAGAAAGTGAGGGCATTAGATAGTTTATATTACTGTAATACAAAATAACAAATTCATATCATGTGGTCCTTTTCTGTATTAAAGACTCTTCATTTAAGATTTTTGCTATTTCCCTTGTATGAATTTCATATCGGTCAAGGACAGAAAAATAAATATGTTGAAATTATGCTCGGACATAGGTTTTGGAACAGTTAAGAAGAATTTTAAGACATCTATTCTGGCCCTGTACAAATAAGTCTCTTGAGTCAAATAAAAAATCCAAGGGGTGTTGGAAACAGACATAAATTCTAAACTGGTCCTTAAAATATGCTATAATGAAGAACCATTCATAACCAACTCACGGTGGGGGGGGGGGCAATACAACATATTGATTGGTCAGAAAGGCAAGGTTTCCAAGCAAAGTTTCAAAATCAATTTGTGAAGATAGGAAAAATCTTGGCAGTGATAGAACAATACACAGCATTTCAAATTTAAATGTTTTCTTCTCTTCCTGTCCTTGTCTCACTGCCTAGCCCACCAAGACCCAAAGTCTTCAAGTTGCCCCCTTGCCCTATTATATTATTTTTTATTTATTATATTTATTATTTTATGTGGAACATAATAACTTATTATCTTTATTGTCATTGTGTCATATTATATATAATAAGAGTAATTGCTTTATAGTTAAATGAAATAAAAGTCAATTCTCAAATGAAAAAAATCACAACTACCAGCAGGCTTTATTTTAAATGTACTACTTTACTAGTAATAAGAGAAATGATAGGAGGAATTGGTTTTTAAAACTAATATGATAAATCCAGGAATGAGTATCCAAAGTCCCCATCTGAATCTGTTCTTCAGTATTCCCCACTTTGCAAGATTGTTCCCTCAATCATTCCCAAAATTCTGCATTCAAAATTACTTTCCTTAGGGAATTTCCAAAGGGAATTTAAAAGAAGTTCTGCCAAGCTAATCCATATTATTAATGAATATCTTGCTCAGATTGAAATCCTGAGTAATATTCAAATCAATAAACATTTAATATGCACCTGACTTTCTTCAGGTTTCAACTAAAGCCCCACCTTCTGCAGGAAATTCTTCTCATACCTCCTAAATATTAGTGCCTTCCTCAGAAATTCTCTCCAATTTATACATTGCTTGCACATAATTGTTTTTATATTGCCTTCTCATTGGACTCTAAAATGTGGTGCAGTGGATAGAAAAATAGGTCTCATCTTTCTGAGTTCAAAAATGGCTTCAGATACTTAGCTGTATGACACGAGGCAAGTCACTTAAACCTGTTTGCCTCAATTTCCTTATCTGTAAAATGAATGGGAAATAGAAACAGCAAACCACTCCAGGATTTTTGCTTAAGAAAACCCCAAATGAGGTCACAAAGAGTTGAACATGCCTGGAAAACTTAAAAACAACATTAGACTCTAAACTCCTGGAGAGCAGGTATTGTTTTTGCGTTTCTTTGTATGCCTGCACTTCTCACAGTACCTGGAATTTATTTAGCCTACATTTGTGGAATTAACTTGACCTATAGTACAAGGCACCCTGCTAGACTCATGTTCCTTTGGGAAACCAGTACAAACTTGGGGAACATGATCCTCAAATAAACTTCCATGCCCCTTTTTTCTTCCTTACTACTTATTCCCTCATGGAGGCTGCTGTTGCTACCAATGCTGCTGTTCATTTCTCTCTCCCTGAGCTTCTACTAATCACAGCAATACTTTTTTTGTCTCTAAATTCTTCTGGGTTAGAGTAGGTCTTTTATGTGAATTCATTCACTTTTGCCTTGAAGCCTTTAGCTGGCTACACTTTTCCGGCAACAACCCCATATAAGGAATGTCACAAAACCCTCTCCTCATTTCAGTGTTTCAGGTACCTTCTACCAATGAGAAATAAAGTCTCAATTTCAATAATCCTGTCTTAATTTTTTTTAAAAATCCCTTCAAATTGAATGTTCCTTGAGTAGAAACCATGCTTTGGAATCTGTGTCTATTGAGAGTCCTGGTTGTTGTTTGTATTACAACTACATACATTACTTAATAAATTGTTTCATGGATACAATCCACTCAGTTACTTTTAATTTCCACTATAATAGTACACAATAAATTTAAATGTTAATATTCTTCTGTGTTTGTGTGTG
This sequence comes from Macrotis lagotis, assembly GCF_037893015.1. Lineage (NCBI taxonomy): Eukaryota > Metazoa > Chordata > Mammalia > Peramelemorphia > Peramelidae > Macrotis > Macrotis lagotis. The sequence continues at coordinate 216,706,846 of NC_133659.1, read as the reverse complement.
TGTGTGTGTGTGTGTGTGTGTGTGTGTGTGTGTGTGTTTGGAAAGCTCATGAAAAATATGAAGCATAGATCATGTATAAATAAATATGTATCCATATCCATATCCATATCCATATCTATATCCATATCAATACATATCTTCTAAGGCAAAAAATAAAATATAAATGTGAAAAATGAAAGGAAGAAAAGAAATGATGATGTTCATATTAGTGCTATAAAAGTTTGAACTAGCTCTCACTACCTGACCAGGATATTGTAATAGCACATTAGATTTGTATTTAGATGTAGTTTCAGAGAATTTTTAACTGAGAAGGGGATTCCTGCAAATAACTTGCACTGGAGCAGCAAATCCCCTAGAAGTTGCTCTGAAACCTGACTCATTCCTCTGTTTCTATGAGAAAAGATATCTAGAGGTATCCAGGACTGCATGAGAGGATGTTTCAGAAATTGGACAATTGTATGAAATGATAAATAAGTTAATCCCTTTCATCATCATGATCCTCCCCACAAACAATTCCTCCTCTTCCTAAATCCACAGTGACTAGAACCTTGAATCCTTTTTTTTCTGTCTCCTAACTTCAGTCTCTGCTCTACCACTAGCAATGACTTTGTTCATGGGACTCAGCCTATTCCTCTTTTTTCCTCTACTTCCTATGGTACAACAGTCTAGATCTGTTTGTGTTTTCTGCAGAGATGTTTCCTCTCATCACCATATTAGAGTGGCTATTTGTCAAAATTTCTTGAATTGTTTTCACAAACTCAAAATATTTCCAGAACCTATTGTGTACCACAGAAAATGCTTGCACTGCTACCCTTGAACAAATGCCTTATAGTCCCTTGCCCTCCAGGCATTTAGATTGTAAGGATCCAAAGAAATACTGGAGTCTTTCTGTGGATCAAAGATGGGGAATGAGAGAACTAACAAGGCACCCTGTTAGGTACTGGGGACACAAAAAAAGAAAAAGAACATTTCCTTTGTGCTCAAAGATACCCATTATACTCATGTGATTCAACGGGTACAGAAGTAGATACAAAATATGAACCAAGTTAAAAAAAATAATTCCAAGAGGCAAAGAAGTCAAATTTTAATCACCTACTAGTATTTGAAGATATGACATAAAAATGAGAGTATATGTGCAACACACTATACCACTGATTCACACATTCCTTGAAATAATTTCATCTCTGTGACTCAACTTCTCTCTATCAATGAGGCATGAACAAAGTTATATATTTGCTAATGTTGTTATCCTATTTGCAAACAGCTTTTTAAAATTTTTAAATAGTGAGTAAAAATATTAAAATATTCTCTGCCATATAGATTTCTGTAGAAAAGGAATTAATATTGAATTCTATTGCAAGTGAAAATTTATATTTGCCTTCAGTTTTAAAATCTCTCCTACTATAAAAGATGAATCATTCACTAGTATCAAATGCCAATCTCAAATGTAAACTAGGGACACATAAGGCTTTTTTAAAGGAAAGATTAAAATTCAAATTCTCATATTACATTTGTTCCCCCTGAGATTACTGTTGTATAGAAATGGCATCTAGTATTTCTTAAAAAATTTTATTGCTTAAGTAAGCAAAAATGCAACTCTACCCTTACAGAATTCTACTATCATCACAGGAAGAAAAAAAAACAATTTTTAATTAATGTTGAATCATTTTTATTTTAAACCTCTTCACACCTAAAAATTCACAAAACAGAACAGGATCTTTAGATCATAAGTTTTTTTTAAATGAAAGCAGAGTTTTAAATTTTTCTATTTTCTATCAGTAAATATGAAAATTTCCTTAAAGAACATTAAAATAAAAGTACATTAAACATTTTGAATGATTTTTAAAAAAATAATATTAAAATTGAAGTGAGTAGCTCCAATACTATTTTGTTTGACTGTATATCCCATCTCTCCATTCCCCTTTCCAATGCTTTCTTCTGGAAATTTCTTTTATTCTTTTTTTTTATCACTACAACTAGAGCTATCATCTTCCAACTGCCTCCCACCTCCTCAAAAAAAAGCCCCCTCTTATAAAAATATGCAAGAAAGAAACTGCATATATTAATCATGTCTGAAAATTTTCTGCACCATTCTTCATCTCTATTCCATCACCTTTTGTCAAGAGAAGAAGATACTCTTCATCATTAGACTTGTGCATTTTCCTTTGCAATATTGTAGTCATGGTATAAATTGTACTGATCCTGCTCTCTGAATCAGTCCATACAAGTTCTCCCAGTTTTCTCTGAATCCATAACTTTCAACATTTCTTATACAGCAATACTCCATCACATGAATGAACTTTACTCATGTCATTTTCTTACCACATATTTTATTCTGGCTTTCCCCAGTTAATAGGACCCCATTCTGTTTCCAAATCTTTGCTACAACAAAGAATATTGCTACAAATATTTTTATACAAATAAGAATTTCTTTCTTGGGTATCATTGGATTAGATGATAGGCACAATTTAGTGACATTTTGAGTTTACTTCCAAATTGCCTTCCAAAAAAACTGCATAAAATAACAAATCTACCAATGGTATATTACCATACCACAGACTTTCAATAACTGTCATTATCCATTTATCATTTTTGCATGTCAAGCTGTATTTCTGCCTTCAAAGAAAACTAGACTCTTGCTTCTTTATCATCCATTGAATGTCCAACCACTGCTGTGACCTTATCACCATGAAACCTTCAATAACACCCCTTTTCCCATAGGTGAGTACTTCTTTGTATCTTCATGTGTAGAGGGTCCCAGACCCATCTTCATTAATCTCCCAGTTCTGTTCTTAGCTTCAAAACAGTGTGCCCTTGTTAGCTTGCTTCATTCTGCCTCTCCTTCCCATTTGAGCTTCCTTCTGTGTGCTATCTTGACCTAATGGGATGGAAGCTCCTTAAGAGCAGAAACTGTCTTTCCTTTTACTCTCCTAGCACCTGGAACATACAAACACTTAAATGTTTGTTTTCCATCTTCCATCAAGTGGCTAAGTGACATATGGGAGTTGTTTTAATTAACATTAATCCTATTATTAGTACTATGGAAAATTTCTAGATTATTGAAAGTATGTCTTTCTTTTGAGAATGTTCAATTTATGTACTTTAAGTATTTTCCATTGGATAATGGTTCTTGCTCCTCTATATTTGTAAAATTTCCCTATGTATCTTGAAAATAAGATTTTTTTTGCTTTGTTTTGTTTGTCCTTTCTGCAAGACAATGTGGTTAAGTGACTTACCCAAAGTCACACAGCTAAGTAATTACTAAGTGTCTAAGGCCAGTTTTGAACTCAGGTCCTCCCGACTTCAGGGCAGGTGCTCTAGCCACTGTGCCACCTGGCTTTCCCAGAATATAAGATCTTTATCAGAAAGATTCTGCAAAGTTTTTCTCCAAAAATTAAATGGTTTTTCCAATTGTAACTGAATTTATTTTATTTAAACAATTTTTTCCATTTTCTATCATCCAAATTCTCTGTTTGATCAAGAATTCTTTCCTTTTGAGCAAAATGAGCAGAACCAGAAGAACATTATAACCATGGCAGCAACAGGGGGTTGATGATCAATCTTAATGGACTTGCTCATTCCATCAGTGCAACAATCAGGGCCAATTTGGGGGTATCTGTGATGGAGAATACCATCGGTATCCAGAGAAAGAATTGTGGAGTTTGAACAAAGACTCTTAACTTTAATAAAAAAAAAAAGTTATCCTATTATGTAATTTTGCTATCCTTTATATTTTATTTTTTTCTAAAGGATATGATTTCTCTCTCAATACATTTCCATTCAGCTTAGATCAATGTATAGCATGGAAACAATGTAAAGACTAACAGACTGTCTTCTGGGGTGGGGGGGAAGCGAGATTAGGGGAAAAATTGAAAAATTGAAAACTAAATAAATAAATAAATAAATAAATTTTCAAAAGAATTCTTTCTTTTCCAGTGGCTTGCCCAGGGTCACACATCTAGTATAGTTCAGAGACAGATTCTTGAAACCATGTGTTCTAGACTCTTAGGCCAGCTCTCTAATCCACTCTTCAATACAATCTCTCAAGGAATAATGACTATAAGGAATTCAGCAAAGTATGGGAAAGCTTAAATGAGGTGTTTCAGAATAAACAACCAGGAAAGAGTACATGTAGTTACAACATAAATGCACAAAATGACAAAAAAGTGAACACTCTAGGATTATATTAGAAAAGAGTGAATAAATAGACCCTTCCTCTTCTTTCTGCAGAGGTGAGAGGCATTCAGTGTGAAATATTGCAAATACTGTCAGGAAAAGTTAATGTGTTGGTTTGAATAGATTTTTTTCTTGTTTTCTTTTTTTAATCTTTATATAGGGTAGAGGACCAGGAAAGAGATAAGGAACATTCAGAAATTGGATTGAAAATTTTATAAATAAAATATTCCTAAAGTAATCCTAGCATTTGTAGGGCAGACAAAAGTTCACAATGGGGCTAGGAAAAAGCACTATCTTATGAAACAGTGCCACTCCCAAGATGTCAAATACATTCCCAAACAGAAATATTTCAGAGTTTTAATTATTAAAAAAAACCCAACTGATCTGACCAAGCAACTAAGATTGAGAAGCAAATAGAGTCTTAATGGAATTGTTCAGTAATTGGAAGAAGTATTTTTTTCACTAATTCTCCTTTACTAGCAGGATGTTTAAAACTCATGATATTGAATTTTCTTAAAATAAAAAAGCTTGATTGATAGAGAATAAGACTTTGTGATTCAGCAGAAGAGCATCTGATCTGTTTTCAGAGAATATGAACTTAATCCAAGCTAACCTCTTTGCAACTTCAAGTACATTATTTCTATGGAACTCATTGTTGTCATAACTAAAACAATGATAACTTAGATGATTTTTAACATTCTCTGTATCTCTAAAACTGTGATCATATGAACAAGAATAGAATTATGGAGGAAAAGTGAATTTTTTACATTTTCTGAGAGTACCTCCTAATTATTACTCCTGTTAATTTCCAGTCATATTTCTTGCCTAAGAAATGAAGCCTCTGTCACTGTCTTCTCAATTTTCAGTTACAATATTCTAAAACATATTTCTTTTTAAAAAGGAGGGGAAAAAATAAAAAATAAAAAAGGAGGGGAGAGTGATAGTTGGGAGGCAGGAATGAGAATCAGTAATGACAACAATAGGCTCTGTCCTGCATATATAGCTCAGAACTACAAAATGTAGTTCAGGTCTGCTTTAAGTTCATTTCAGATAGAAGTATGTCTACTTGGAGAGTCATGGTATAATTTATGAAATGGCAACATTATACATATTCACCATTTTTTGTTCTTTTTGACATTTGTACAAAAAATCAAAGAAGGATGATTTTTATAGGTTGTATCTTGGATGATGGTTATCATAAAACACATGAGAAAGAGAACAAATTGAAAGAAGATAGGCAGAGGATAGTGTTGGACTTTGGTCCAGAAATCCCATTGCTAAGGCATATACAAGAGGATAAAAGACAGAAAAATCCCCAAATTTATCCACAAATAATTTTGTGGTAGTAAAAATTAGAAACAAATTAAGTGTCCAAAATTTTAAGTAACAGCTTGTAAAGAGCAATATATGAACATAAGGCAATATTATTGTACCCATTATATTGGTTTACTTAGAAGATCCCAGAAATGCTACATTTTCTAACCCAGCAGTCATCTTTCCCCCTATTCTGCTTTCTGGGATGCTGAAAAATATAGGCCACTAGATCTTGTCATTTATATTGCCATCACATACAAAACACTTTTTTTTTATTTTTCCTTTGACAACATGTCACCAACATTGTCTACTAAATTTTACCTCCATTTAAGTACTTTTACATCTTAGCTTTATTTACAACATTATTGTTATTGACCATTGTGTTTTTGGTGATTCTGCCTTCCTCCTTTTGCAGTGTGATAACTTAGAGTCAAATTCCATTTCAGTCACTTAGTAGTTGTGTGATCTTTGGAAAGGTACTTGACTTCTCTGAATGTCACTTTCTTCATTTGTAAAATGAAGTTAAACTAGAAGCCCTTAAAGGACTCTTCAGCCACAAAATAATTGATCTTCATTTTATACAAGTCTTCCCAAATGTTTAGAATTGTATTTAGAATTGTGTTTAGAACTGTGTTTGGAATTGTGCTTATAAGTTGTTTTTTCACCAAAGAAAAAATACCAGACTTTTCTAGATAGGAAAGTTGTACATCTTATCACAATAGGTTGTAATTTGCCAAAAAATCAATCAAACAAAAAACAGAAGCCCAAAGTCCAAAGGCTCCTTCAGAAACACAATTTCTAATATTTAAAGGATATCTAGAATTTCAATAGTTATAACATATTGTCACAAAGGTCAATAGGTCTGAATAATTGAAAAACTGGCATATATACATACATATATATATATATATACTGCATAAGGACTAGATAAATATACTTTAAATATACCTTTAAAAGACACATAGATTGACTAGGTAAAATGACTGATGATGCTTTTAATAAATTAAAAGGACTACAATTGACTCCAATGTTAGTAAAATTAGCCCTAACCTCACCTTAATCATCTGTGGCAGATTAAAGGATTATTTTTCCTTGAAGAAAATGGATAAAATTACCCTCTAGGAGCTCTGGAACTTTGGCAGGGTTAATAAATATACTGGATAAATAATCAAAAAGAGCTAGAATCAGAGATTAAATATACTCCCTCAAATAATTACTGAGTAACTTTGGACAAGTCACTTAAACTCTCTTGGTTTCAGTTTCCTTCTCTTTAAATTAAAGAAGAATTCGATAGAAGATCATTAAGTTCCCTCCAAGTGGTAAATCTTTAATCTTGTGATTCAGTGTCATTATGAATATTTATGATCATACTGTAGTAATAGAGGGTTTTTGTCCACCTTTTGGGCTCCTCCCACAATGCCAGGTCCATCATCTGTCTTTTTTGGCTGATATTATGGTATGCTTCTAATAGCCTGTGGCTTCTTCCTTCCTTTTAGTTGGAAGCATGAGCTAGATGTTGATTGGAAAATAAGATAATTTGCTAAGAATTATGCTTGAGAAATTAATAAAGCTCTGAGAAAAAGCCTAAGATTCAGTACAGAGACTTATGATGACTTTTTAAAAAATTATTATTACTTACACCTTTATCATTTTAAGAGCTGTGAGACTTGATGAATGGAAAGTTTTAAACAGGAAGAATAGCTCTGATGTCCTACTAATGACATGTATTATATGATCTTGGATAAATCAGTTAACCTGTCAATGACTTAGGCAACTCTCTAAAAGAAAAATTAACGATGAATTGTAAATTGTCACAGTTGGAGAAGGCTTAACATACTAGGAGAGTTCTTTATACTGATAAAAGCACAGGTCTGCAATAAATTAAAAAATAAATTCATATCAGGCTGTCTTTGGTTTGTACAGGGGAAGGTATATTTTAAGCCTAGATTCTAGTTTCAGTATAAGAATATAGAAACTTATTTTAAAACCCATATCAAAAGCAAATGGGTTTGACTTCCAAATGAAAAGTTTTACTGCAAAATTCATAGAACAAAACTATATTTCTCAATGGAAAGAGCTATTTGGAATCAGAAGACACAGGATGCCAGCTCTACCACACTTAATCTGTGTGAACTCTCAACAGCTTGTTTTCTCATCTGTAAAGTCTGGGTCTTAGACTCTATATTTCTTTCAGTGCTAAATCCTAGGATCCTATAATCTTGGACCGAGTCTTTGTGTCCTCATTTGCAAAATGAAAGATTTGGACTGACCAAATGATATTTTACATAAAGTTCACTGTTATCACATGCACCTCCCATGGCTATTGTATGGAGTTCACTTTATTTACTGACACAATTTTGTTTCTCCTTTTTCATAAAATAATGTAACTGATTCCTATGAACCCAAATCCTGCCCCCCACCCCGAATAGGACAAAAAGTAACTGGCAGCATTTAAAAACTGATTTATCAATTATGCTAAGAAATTTCTGCTTCTCATACCATTTTTAGTACTTTATAATTCCTCTCTATCTTACAAGGTTGCTGTGGTATTCAGTTTATTTATTTATGTTTGAATTTTATAATTTTTCCCCTAATCTTGCTTCCCTCCCCCCACCCCCACCCCCACAGAAGGCAGTCTGTTAGTCTACAGTTTTCATACTATACACTGATCTAAGTAGAATGTGTTGAGAGAGAAATCATATCTTTTAGAAAAAAATAAAATATAAAGGATAGCAAAATTACATAACAGTCTTTAGTCTTTGTTCAAACTCCACAATTCTTTCTCAGGATACAGATGTATTCTCCATCCAAGATACCCCAAAATTGTCACTGATTGTTACATTGACAGAATGAGCAAGTCCATTAAGATTGGTCATTACCCCCATGTTGCTGTTACAGTGTATAATATTCTTCTGGTTCTGCTTATTTGCTGTGGTATTCAAATAAGGTAATGAATAAAAACTACTTATTAAATTGTAAAGTACTATATAAACATCAACTGCTACTGATGCTTGTTGCTGTTACTGTTGCTGTTGCTGTTACTTTCATAATTTGTTTCTAGGTTTCCTTAGACTGCTTATTGACTTTCAAATTTCAGAGAGTCCTTTATAGGTCTCCATTAGAATATCTTGAAGAAGTCCCATTGTTCAAACTTATAGTGCATATTTCCTTTAGGCTAGAATCATTGATTATGCTTCACCTAACTATAATTTAAAAGTTTGAATTTGAATATATGTCTTTGAATGTAATATTCTAAAATGCCAGAAAATTAAGGCCAGAAGGGATTTTGAAAATTATCTAAAATTATCTAGTTTGATGCCTTCATTTAACAAGAAGAAAATTGAGGCAGAGGGAAATTAAATGAATTGTCCAAGGTCCCAGAGGCAGCTAGCTGGCAAAGGTGGGGAAAGGAATGTATTGGATTAAGGATTAAGGATTAAGATGCCAGACCAGTTGTACTATCTCTGGCATCTTTTTCTAAGAAATCACCTCTTCCCTGGAGGATATTCTACTTGTTCTTGCTTTTGCTCATGCTATATGGCATACTCAGAAGGAACTCTTGCCTTCATCCAAAGAAGTATCCCCTCTCTTATCAATCTCTCTCATTTTTTTTCTTAAAGTTATTTTGTACATGATTTGTATTTATTTCTTTTTGAACACACTAACTCTCTAGTAGAAAATAAGTTCCCTGATGGCTCAAGGCTAGCCTTAATTTTTGTCATTGCATAGCCATTGATAAACACAATGCCTAGAATCTAGACACTTAATAAATGCTTCTTGCTAAATTCTCTAGTCTTTTCTCAATGCTGTGAAGAAGCTCAGTGGGAACTATTTTACATAACTCTTTAAGTCACAAATATATTCCATAATACTGATCCAAGACAAATTCAATAGAAGGAAACACAGTAACTGCAATGGGAATGAAATTAGAGACTACAAGGGACAGGTATAAAATTAAATAGTCCCTTAAGGTTATGCTTTGGGTATTTGGGAATAATGGAATTTTTTTAAAAAACTGAAAATTAAATCACTTTTGTGTTCTGAATATAGCCTAAACTATTTTAATCCTGTCTATTCCTGCAGGTTCCATTCCAAGTGTACCTGTAGGCAAGATGACTTTAGTTATGCTCAACTCACATAATAATGATTGTGGAAGGTACATGATATTCAAATTTGTCTGAGTTCCAAATTTTTCTGAAATAATGAAACAACTCTCTTTCCACTAGCTATGACTTTATATCCCATATGCTTGTCTTTAGCAAAGGTAGCTTACTTAAAGCTACCACAGGAAAGTCACAAATCTAATCTTCATCATTTTTGCTCAGTCATAATGTGTTTGCAAGACAAAATACAAAAAAAACTTTGTTTTCAAAGTCTTGGGGCACTCCTTGCTCGTAGGGCTGGAGGCAAAGGGTTACGAAGACAGGAAATGTGAATTTTTTGGCTTTCTGCCCCTATCCAATCCATTTACTCAACCCATAACCTACATCATTAATTATTCTATCTACTTACCTAAAATGAACCCCTAAATCATCTCTAAAATAAATTGTGGTTAGATAGCAATTCTATGAACTATTCTTTTAAAGCTTATGGCTACAAAAAAGGTTCATTTGATTCAATTTAACATTTATTAAGGACTTGCTCTGAGCCAAGTATATAAAGAATAACTACTACATGAATTATGGTCCCAAGCAACTAATAATCTAATAGTATTAAACTAGAAATCTGGGAAGAGATTGGGAGTACAGATATAGATTTGGAAAATATTTGAATATAGATGATTATTGAACTCAAGGGAATAGATAAAATCACCAAAGGAAAGAAGGTATAAAGAGAAAAAAGAGATTCTAGGCCAAAATCTAAGGGAATATAACACTTAGAGGAACCAGGAAAAAAAGACAGAGAATTGGTCATAGAATTAGAACAACAATGAGAGTACAAGTCACAGAAACCAAAAGAAGAAAATATCAAGAATGGAAGAATGACTACCATGGATCAAAGAATTACAGATTTAGACCTTGAAGAGAACTTGGACCATCTTTTCCAATTGCTTCATTTGTTGTTGCTGTCATTGAGTCATTTTCAGTAATTCCAACTCCGTGCCCCACCTACCTTGGGATTTTTCTGGCAAATATATTGGAGTGGTTTGCCATTTCCTTTTCCAACTCATTTAACAGATGAGGAAACTGAGGCAAAAAGGGTTAAGTGAATTGCCCAGTGTCACTCAGCAAATAAGTGTCTGAGGCCAAATTTGAACTTGGGAAGAGAATTCTTTCTGAATCCTATATCTGCTGTTCTATCTAGCTTCATTTTTCAGATGAGGAAATGTATCCCAAGATGTTGAGGAACTTGTCCAAGATCACAGACCTTGTAAGTAAAGGTCTACAATTTAAACTCAAAACAGACTCCAAATGGAGAATTCTATCCAATTTATAGTAGCATTGCTTTGGATACAAATAAAATTCAGTTTAAGCAGTTTGCTTTTATCACTTCTGGAAGGTATTTTGTTCTTGCCTCTGGAAAAGGCCTGCTGAAAGGATATAGGCATTTGGATTGCAAAATGTAGCAGGGAACAGGGATGAAGAATGAGGAAATAGGACATGATGAAATAACTTGTGCATAGTTTTGCCAAATTCCATTGAAGTTCAGCTACTGAGTCTCTTTAACCAAAGATTTTAATAGCAAATCAATTCCTGGATTTTCAATCTAGACTAAGTCAAGAAAATTCAGATTAACAATGATGTGTGCATAAAAAATTAACTATTGGGGCAGGTAGTTGGCACAGTGGATAAAGCATTAGCCCTGGAGTCAGGAGGAACTGAGTTCAAAATGACTTTAGACATTTAATAATTACCTAGCTGTGTGACCTTGGGTGAGTCACTTAACTCCATTAGCCTTGCCAAAAAAACCCCAAAAGAAATAATTTATTAAAAAATTAAGTATCCTCTTATCCACAATGTTTTGTATTTCATATGTGAGGAAAGCCCAGTGTATATGGACAACCAGTTAAAAAATAAGATTTTAGCTCAGCTAGCTCTTCAAAGTCAAGGCAGAGATTTAGGTTTAAGTGGGTATGTCCATCAATTTGAGAGGGTCTGCTGAAATGACCCTTTAAGTCCCTTTCACCTAGAATTCTATATATTCTATAATTCTAAAACTGATTCTAAGATTCAAAATTTAGGAAGTCTATTACTGTCTACAAAGTGAAGAAGCTTTACATTTTTAAAAATCTAAACTTGCAATTCCACCATTGTAGGGAATTCCAAAACTGGAAACCTCCACAAATACAAATATGAATCTCAAGTGTAACTCAGCTTCTCCTGTTTGTTTACAGAGGTAGGGGCTTTATAGGTGTGAAACATTACATGTAACATCAGATGATTTCAATATATAATCAGATTTCACACACACACACACACACAAACACACACTCTCCTCTTTTTCTTAAATATTATTTGTTATAAGATATGCCTCTCCTGAGGGAAAGGAAGGAGATATACAATTTTAACAGACCAAAATATATCAAGTAAAATCTATTTAAATAACTTGAAGACTTTGAGAGTTTCCTAAGAGGTAACTGAGGGACATTGGAGGATTAAGCAAATTGTCTTTGACTCTTAATGAGTATCAGAATCAAGAATCAAATCCAAGTTTCCTCTGGGAATACTAGAATTTTGCTTATGTGTGCATTTTTGGTAAGGTTAGATCTGCCCCTTGATCATCAAATTATTTTATATGGCTTTATTTCCCTTTGCACTAAATACTACAAATAAAGAAAATTCTAATATTCCCAAAATAAATCCTGAATAATTATGGCAAAATGAATCAATTACTATTATTCCCAGGAGAAACTCTGGGGGGGAGAGAAATAAACTGAAAAAAAATCTCATGATTATTAAGAATCTCTCAACATTGAACCTAGTTTGTATAAACTCAGACAAGTTACAGTTCTAGACCATAGGTTACACCTTTTTTTAAACAAAAGGTCTATTTTCATCATCATTTTTCTATTCTGAACCTAGGCTCCAGACTCATAAAGATTCCAATGAGTGTAGTCATAGAAATGTGAGTAAAGCTTCTATATCACCCTTGGAAACAAAACCAGAGACAAAGTTCATTCACAGCTTTCACCATATAACCAATGGAATTTTGGCACCCAAAGTAAGATAACCAGAAGGCACATTCAGATGGAGGAACATGTCCTGCCTTGTAACATGTTCTATTAGATGAGAAAGTTCATTCTTGCCTCTGTTTCAACTCAATGTGGTTTATTCTTTTGCAGAAACTCATCTGAATCTTTCAAAATCCAAAGTGCTAGAATAGGTAGGAAAGGAAATCACATTTTGCTCTTGGTCTGTCCCATGAGAGCTTTTTATTTCTGTAAGCAGGTGCAAACAAAGACTTCAGGGGTGAACTTATCTCTATACAAATAGACAAAAGCTTAAGTACTAAAAATAAACTCCAGCACAAGGAGACAACAAGAAAAAAGAAATCCTCTAAATTTATCACAAATAATCCTTTCCAGATGAATCAACTGAACTGTTGCCCTGGAGATAAGCCTAAGGTCTATGATACTCTTAACAGTGTACTCATTGTAGCTGCCAGCCTAGTAAGATTAAAATTCCTTTACATCTAAGAAATAATGAATTCTATGCTTGAAGACCCCAGCACTAAGAAAACTGTCAATCTTAATCACCTGTCCATGAGTCTCCTTTGAATATTTGCTAAAGTTTTTTTTTTTTATTTTGGTGCTAACTCAATTCCTTTCCCATGAGGATAACAGTATATCTTGGAAAAGCTTTCCCATATCCTAGATGATAGAAACCTGTTTCCATTTTACATTTTTATCTATATTAGAGGGTAAGCTCTTTGAAGGTAGGGTCAGTCAGATTTACAGGATTTAACACAGTGCTGGGCTTAATATATATGCTATTCATTCATTCATTCATTTGAAATTTCACTTTGGAGCTGATATAAAATGGATTAGTCATGTAATCAAAATTTATCTTTAGATTATTGGTTTTTTCTTTCTTTTCCTTTTTTTTTAATTTAGGTTATTGTTTTTTAAAAAAGTGTTCTTCTTGGAAATTTTGCTATATAGTATGGAAAATCCACAGAAAAGGAAACCTTTCTTGTCCTAATTTGGGGGTTATAGAATTACATCTTTCTGGCATGTTTTCTTAACACAACACTGGTGGCAGAAGTCAATTCTAATTTACTGCCCATGAGCAATGAGTAAGTTATTTAACCACCTTAGGACTCAGTTTCCTCATGTTAAAATGAGAATGCTAGTTTTTGATGGCTTCTGGAGTCCCTTTTCTTTTTATACCCAAGGTCACAAAGTAAGTTAATTGTTTTTCCTAATATTGAACTTGTGTGCAATTTAAGAGATCCTAAATTTAACAGAGACCTTGGTTCACCTGGTATTACTGTCCCTATGAACTGTATAAACTGTAAACTCTGACAATCCTTACTTCTCACTTGATTCACTAATTTCATTGATCAAATATTTATTAGGTGACTCTTACACAAGAGGCTATGCAAAATAATGGGGGAATGAGAAATTCAAGACAGATTTCAAGACAAGCTCAGTCTTTTCCCTCTTCCCCATGTCTACTTTATTTTTATTCAGGTGGAAAGACTAGAGCCCAAGACTTGGACTTGGAGACTTGAAGACCTCACTTCAAATTCTGCCTTTGTTACTGTGAGTCAGAGAGAGTTATTTAGCCTCACTTAACCTCAGTTTTTCCATCTATAAAATAAGAGCACCTACTTCACAAACTTGTTGTGAGGATAAAATAAAGAAATGTATTTATAGAGTACAAATCTTAAAGTGCTATATGAATGCTAACTATTCTTTTATTATGTTACAGTACTTTGAATATACTATTTATAATTATGTGAAAATTAAATTTATAATTATAGACCAATTCAGCAAATATTTATTAAGTCATTACAGTATGCAAAGTACTGTGAATATGAAGATAGATGGAACAGATCTTACTATGTGACAGGGGAAAGGAGAAATATAGTAGAATAATAATAATGATAATACTAAAAGAAATATGTAAATAAGAGTTCTAAACTGTTTTGAGAAATGTAAGCATGAAACAATCACTTTCACCAAGGATGGAGGTCTTAATTTGTTTTAGGTCTTAAAGAAAAGACTTCATCATATAGAGATTGGGGATGACAGGGAAGAAAACTCTCAAAAAGAGGGTAAGTCCCATTTTGGAAAAGAAATAGAAGGGAACAAAAAGAAGGAAGTGTGAGACCTGAGGACAAAGCATGGCCAAGATTGACTGGCATATAGAGTAAGAAGAAAATAATAAAAGATATAAAGTTGAATTGGAAGGCTAGAGACAGATTACAGGAAGGGAGGAGATAGAAAGATCTTGAATGTCAAGAAAACAAATTTATATTTTACTTGGGAACCAAGTATGAGCCACTGAAGGCTTTTGAATAAATGAATGACATGATCATAGAAATTGTTGAGAAGATTACTTAGGGTAGAATTGTGAAGGATGGATTCAAAAAGGGAAAATGAACATTGAGAAGAAATAAAGGCATAAATTAGATTGTTCATAGTGGATGTAGAAAGGAGTTGGATGAGAAACCAAAGGTTGAAAAAAACATTCATTCTAGATCCTTTCCCTTCATGGAAATTCAATAATTAGCTTATCCACTCATTAAAGTAATATATCTCTATCTCTATCTCTATCTCTATCTCTATCTCTATCTCTATCTCTATCTCTATCTCTACCTCTATATCTATATCTATATCTATATCTATATCTATATCATCAATTTATTCAATTTCATTTATATCATCATGCCCCAACCTGGGCCCTTTCTACTTTTTAGATCACTAACTATAGTCAAACCATACTAGATTTTGGCTATTCTTCAGATATGATCTCTATCTCCATGGATCATCTCATGCCTGGAATTCTCTCCTTGCTCATCTCTGCCTCTTAGAATCTCAGATTTCCTTTAAAACTCAGTTTAAGCAATCTACTTGAAGCCATTCCACATTGCCACCCTTTCATAGCTATATATTGCATATATTCTATATATATTTAAATGTTTTATATATATAGTATATATGTGCATGTATATATATATATATATATATAATGTGCATATCTGCATATATTCTGTAAGTATGTATGTGAGTATGTATATATGTTGCCTGCTCCATTAGAAAATAAGCTACCTGAGAGCAGGAATTGATTCATTTTGGTATAAATCACAGGACTTAGAATAACTATTGGCTCATAGTAGATAGTTATTAAATGCTTACTGACTGATTTATTACGAGAATTATAAAATTACATTATCATATTTATTTATATGTTTATATATTGTTTGTTATATTTATATATCTTTATAACTATTATAAAACTTATATATATATGTATATATATATATATGGGTTAATAGACAACTTACAAAAGCCCTTACATAGCCTTATTTAGGAATCAGTTTATGGATTAATGGCATAAAAATAATCTAAATAAAATTGTAAGTCATTACAGAATGTAAAATATACTTGTGCTCCCAAACAAAGATTCAATTAAGTGAGGCTTGGTTTTCTCCTCTATAGAATGAGCAGAAAATATGTCTTCTAAATCCTTGGGATCTCTAACATTCTATGATTCTGTGATAACTGATCAGTTACTTCCCAAAAGAGGGACAACTATGTAAATTGTAGTTCAGGGGCAGGTAGAAGAAGATGCAGATGAAGAAAGAAATATTTGGGGAGAAAGGAGAGCAAAAAATAAAGGGGAAGAGGGAAAAATAGAGGAGAAGAAAAAATGTGAAGAGGAGAAAAGATAGAAAAAAGGAGATGAGAGAGACACAGTAGTGCGCATGCATACACACACATACACATATACGAGAGAGAGAGAGAGAGAGAGAGAGAGAGACAGAGAGAGAGAGACAGACAGACAGGCAGGCAGGCAGACAGACAGAGACAGAGACAGAGACAGAGACAGAGACAAAGAATGAACTTTGCAAACCAAAAATGATTAATTTGGAGGCATAATGAATTCAATATTGTATTTATGAAGCCTCATCTATGTGTCTGGCACTAATCAAGACAAAAATGATATTAATAATGTTAGATCTGGGCTGAAATTAGTTTCAAGTGGAAATATGCCTTAATAGCCCATATGATTTAATGTAAACATAGTAATGAGATTAGATATTTTCTATCAAATACTTCACTTCTCATGGACAATTAGGAAGATGCTCAGTCAAAACCTTATCCAGGTTTGATTGGTTTAGCAAAGATAACATTAATCCAAATTATCCAGATTCACAAAAAACAAAAACAAAAAACCCCCAGTATATTATGAAAGTATATTATGTCCCACTGAAGTGGGACAAATATGTTGGGTACCAAATTAGGAAATCTTGTATTTAATAGCCACACTAATTCATAAGATGATCTTGAACAGATAAGGGGAAACAGCTTAAGTTTCTTGATTCCTTAAGTTTATGTCCTCTGTTCTTGGACAGCTAGGAACACAGTAGATGTGCCTATGACTTTAGACATTAACCACTCAAATGAAACTGATCTCTCTAAAGTTTTAAAAATCTCTTAACATATTTGTCCTTTCCTTAGTATTCTTTGCTGAATCTTCAGCTAGGTCACTCCCAATAATAGAGAGGACCCTATAGAGGTCTTTCCTAGGCACCCTTCTCTTTTCTCTCTATACTATTTCCCTTTGGGATCTAATCAGCTCCCATGGATTCAGTTAAAACTTGTACATTGATAATTCTCAAATCTACTTATCCAGCCCTTGTCTTTCTGCTGACCTCCAATCTTTCATCTCCTACTGTCTATCATACATCTCAAATTGAATGTCTCCTGATAAAATAGGGTTACTTGAGAAGACTACCTGTTCCTTATTGTCTCCCCAGACTTGATGGAGCCCCTATATCTGTGCAGGCTTCCTGCATGTGATAGCACTGTCTGTCTTCACAGAGCAGGTGTTCTTCACCTCCCTTTGTGTCTTGGACCCCTTAGAAATCTGATGAAGCATATAGTGTTTGCTAACCATATTAATAAAAGAAAACCATAAATTTCAGGCAGAGAGAAGCAAAAAACTTTTTTATATTCAAATTCAAGTGAAATTCATCCATAAACTCTTGCAGATAGACTTCAGCTTAAGAATTCCTTAATTAAGAACACTGTACTCACTACATATCTTTCCTGCACTGAGACATTAGATACCTTGAACCTTAGTAAAGAAAAACAATAAATGTACATTTAGTTTCTGAGAGCTTTTTTTGCTGTTCAGTCATTTCAGTTATATCAAACTCTATGTGATCCCATTTGGGTTTTCTTGGCAGAGATATGATAATGGTTTGCCATTTCCTTCTTCAGTTCATTTTACAGATGCGTTATAACTGAGGCAAATAGGGTCAAGTAACTTACCCTGAGTCATATAACTAGTAGGTATCTGAGACTAGATGTGCAATGGGGAACATGTCTTCCTGACTCCAGACTCAGCACTCTATCCACTATACCACCTAGCTGTCCCTGAGTGTTCCTTCACACTAGATTTAATTCTCTACTGAAATGTCAGGAAGGATATGGTATGATTGCTTCATTGTTCTGAAAAGCAGGAGTCAATAGAATAAGTCCCCCAAAATACCTTGATGAATCCATGTGAGCACTCAGTATCTAGTTGCACCGTAATTATAGATAGATCTTTCCCCCATAAATTGGACAAGAAATCAGATGAATCTTTAGTACCATTGTTCACCCACTTCCTACCTTCAGTTTCCACATCCTAACCTGATGACCTCTTAGACTGCAAATGTTTTCTTTCATCTTTTGGTTCCATTGCTAGACCAGAGCATCCAACAACTAGATGATCAAGGCACCATAGAATATCAGTTTACCATCTCCTAAGTCCTCATAGACATCACCTGCCTCTCCTGCAGAACAATCAAGATCCCAAGCATCCCCGGGCATTTGCTCCCAAAGAACCAACCTGTGGAGAAAGCAATCAACACAATTGACCACACATTTAGTTAAGATGATGGTACAAAATTGTGTGGAGCAGAGGTGGGGATCTTTTTTTCCCCTGTCAAGGGCTATTTGGATATTTATAATCTCATCCATGGGTCACACAAAATTATCGACTTAAAATTTTTAACTCTAAAAGTTCCTAGATTTATTGAATTTCATGTCCCTACTGCAGTTGCCTTGGCAGAGTCACATCAAATGGTTCTGTGAGTCTTATATAGCCTCCAGGCCAGATGTTTCTGCCTCTGTAATAAAGGATACTAACTACCACTTAAATTTCTTAAAAATAATTAGAAATTGAACAGCAAAGTGAAAAAGAAAGAGTTAAATATGTTCATCTAGTCCAAAATTACAAAACAAGATAACTAGAAGCTAGATGTGCTAACAAACATAAGGATTGCAGAAGGGCTGTTTGCACCAGGGAAGCCAGTCTAAATCTTTAAATCTATATATGCTAGAAAGAGGTCATACTAGGGAAAATATGAATGAACAGAAAAAATCCCTATAGATTAAGAGAAGTTGAGGTAAGGCCAGAAGGAGTACAAATTGGGTAATAAAGGGGGGAAATGACTTGGCCAAAAATATTACAAGAATAGATGGAGGTGGGGCAGCTAGGTGGCGCAGTGAATAGAGCACCGGCCTTGGAGTCAGGAGTATTTGGGTTCAAATCCGGTCTCAGACACTTAATAATTACCTACCTGTGTGGCCTTGGGCAAGCCACTTAACCCCATTACCTTGAAAAAAATCTAAAAAAAAAGAAGAATAGATGGAGGAAATAAAACAAGGTGAAAAATAAAATTAGAACTGAAATAAGAGCTGTGGAGAAAAAAACCCAGGAGAATAGATATCACAGAATAGAAGGTTTAAAAAAATACCTAAATAAGAGACACTCTGAAAAAGTAGAATTAGGTGATCAGAATTCAGTGATTCTCAGAGATATGAAGAAATAATAAAACAAAGTGAAAATATTTTAAAAAGTAGGAAAAATGAAATGAATTGATTATAAACATCAATTGACCTAGAAAGCCTGTCACAGAGAGCTTAAGAAGCATTAGCCTTCCTAAAAACCATGACCAAACAAAAAAATTGCAAAATGTATTTTAAGAAATCATTAAAGAAAACTGCCCGGTTCTATTCCTCTTGTGCACTCCAATTGTGAAAAATAACAAGTTTCTCCCCCACTTACCTAGTATTTTCCTTTCCTTTTCTTTCCTGTCTTAAAAACAACAAAATAGAACAATACTATACCTAGAAGGAAAAAATGAAAATAAAAAGAATACAATTATCACCTCAGGTGTCAAGGAGAACAACCTGTATTCAAAAAAGGATACAGTCAAAATTCAGAGCTTCCAAGACAGTGAAAAAAATACTAAAGGAGTCAGAAATAAAAAGTTCAATTAAAAACCACAGACTAAGCTTTAAAGTATCACCAGAGGTAAAATAAAGGAAAGAAATCAAGAAAATCTTGAAATATAATATTCTTAAAGATAAAAAACTTACAACCAAGAATCATTTACTGATTGAAACCTAATATAATCTTTGTTTTTACTTTGTTTTCATGTTGTACCTTGATCCAAATTGGGTGTGATGAGAGAGAAATCATATCCTCAAAGAGAACAGAATTCTCAGAGGTAACAAGATCAGACAATAAGATATCTGGTTTTTTTCTAAATTAAAGGGAATAGTCCTTGTACTTTGTTCAAACTCCACAGCTCCTTATCTGGATACAGATGGTACTCTCCTTTGCAGACAGCCCCAAATTGTTCCCAATTGTTGCACTGATGGAATGAGCGAGTCCTTTAAGGTTGAACATCACTCCCATGTTGCTGTTAGGGTGTATAGTGTTTTTCTGGTTCTGCTCATCTCACTCAGCATCAGTTCATGCAAATCCCTCCAGGTTTCCCTGAAATCCCATTCCTCCTGAAAACCTAATATAATCTTGAGGAAGAGGGGGGAAGGCCACATGAATTTTCAAAAGATTAGAAGACTTTCAAGAATTTCTGATGAAAAGAACATAACTGAGTAGAAACTACTCAGAATATATTTTCCCATTCCTTCCTATAGCTCCACTAATTTGAAAAACAAAATTTTTGTTAAAATATATAATCAAGCAAAACAAATAACCACAAAATGTTTATCTCATTCTTCATCTTGAGTTTACCCTCTCTGACAGGAGATGTGTCTATAGTATGCTTCATCAGTGGTCCTCTGGAATAGTGAGCTGTTGTATTTATTAACAAATATTCTTAAGTCTTTCTAAATTATTTGTCTTTGCAATATTGTTGTTATATAAATTATCCACCTGGGTTGATTAAAAACTTTAAAATTCAAATGCAGATTGTAAGAGAAATCTAGGAAGGCAAGTTCATTAGAGCAATTGCAACCAAATGACAGATTAAGCCAAATATGTTTCTATTTTTCATAACATTGTACAAAATATATAATGTTTCTATTTTTCAATGTGTTTATTTAGGTAAGGTTCCTATCAGATAAGGCAGCTAGGAGGCACAGTAGATAGAGAACTGGCCATAGAGTCAAGAGGATCTGCATTCACAACCAATCTCAGGCACTTGATACTTACTAGCCATGTGGCCTTAGGCAAGCCACATAACCCAACTGCCCCACCAAAAAAATTAAAGAAACCTCTCAGAAGAAGCTCAGGTACCATCTGCATAAAACCTTTTCTAATTCTGACCCTACATCCCAAAAACTAATGCTCTTTCTCCCAAACCTTCTTCCTTTTAACTACTTGTTTGTGTTTGTATTTATGTGCACACATGTACAAATACTTGTAATCCACTCCTGCAATTTTTTATTTACTTGATACAAATCAATTTTTAGTTTTTCATTTTGATTTTCTGTGTCTCTATACCACAAAACTTGTTTCTTGTGAACAAAGGATTTACCATGTCCATAATTGTACTACATATTATTGGATGGTTTAGTCTGTTTACAATTAAATTTATGAGTTACACTTATGCTTTTCTCTATTTATTTTTTTATTATTTGGGGACTTGCTTTTTTTAAAAAACGTTGGTGCTTTTCTCCTTTAAGTTAGTAATATTGTTCCTGAAATTGTTTCACTTTAACTATTATTAAGCACTAAAGTCCTATGGAGTTTTTTCCTGCTTCATGCTTCCTCCATGTGTTTATGTATCAGCTAGCCCTTTCAACACTTTTTTTCTGCTATACATAATTATTACAGGTAATAATTATGAGGAAATTTAGACCTTGATCATTTTTCCTTCCCAGAGGCCATGACAACACATCTCTAAGTTCATGTGTCCTCAAAAACTCTGGAGGTCAACTTAAACCAAGAAGGTAAAAGTGAGCCAGGATGTTGTCCACAGAGAGATATAAACACTCTCTTCTAAAAGGCAGTCATTTGTTGTGGCAATTTTCCCCATGTTAAACTTATAACAAAGTACTCATTTTCCATCACAAGTATACACTTCTTATTACAAAAAAGAAGTGTCTGCAGTAGGACACCCTCTCCCTGAAAGACAAGAGTCATCCAGTTTCAATCTCTCTCTTCTGCTATCTTTACCATTCACCTATATCTCCTTTATTTGCCAAGAAACTAGGAATCCCTATGACTTGATTGTTGGCCCAATGATTGGTAGGGTACAACAACCATTCTTCATTATCTTTCACTCCTTTCTCCTTATTATCCCTTTAATATACCCTCCAAATACACTGATTCACATTAGGGAAAGTGGTTATAAATTTGTCTAGGTCCTAGTGCTTCTATTTTTCTCCCCCACTTTCACTTTTCCTATTACTTTAATTTATGCTTTCATTAAGTTATTCTCCTTTATTTTTACTCCAAATTTAATGTTGCTCTCTCCTTCTCTCCTTGTTATAAAAAACCTTAAACATGAATGAAGTAACTGATTCTGCTACATATTCTTTACTTGAGGATCATTTTTATTTATGTTTATCATGTTTCTATTGGCTCAGATGTTGGTAAGTCAAGTATTCTGATCTCATGTCAGACACCAGTCAAAAAGGTAGCATCTTTTCTGCCTCCTTTCTTTCCATCCCACATGGCCTTGCATAGTGTCTATTGCTTGTTGTAGGGTGAGGAGAGAGAAGGAGGTATTCCCTTATAATCCCTGTAGTATGTAGTAATACTACAAGTAGTAATAAATAGCTACTCATTTCATTCATACAACCACCATGGGAAATAGTACTATTATTGTCACCTTTTTATAAATGAGGAAACTAAGATAAGTGGAGGTTGTGTCTGGTCCAGGGTCAGTAAATTTTGGATGCCAAGTTTGAACTCAAGACTCTGAGTTCAAGGGAGGAATAAGGAGGACCTCAGTCACTTAAAAATTACTTAGCTATATGACCTTGGGCAAGTCACTTAACCCTACTGCCTTACAAAAAGCAAAAAAAAGACTAATTCAAGCCAATTGCTCTCTCCCCTATAATGCCTAGCTAGAAGGATTACTAATTGAGGGCTTAAAAGATTAGTTCTCCAATTATTGATTCATAAAGATCAATGTTCATACTCTCTGGATTCAATTGTTCTAAGTATGACATATAATTGCTTTTAGGGGTAAGGTTAGATACAGTAAATAGTCTGGCAAAAATGTCTAATCCACCATCTAGCTAGTTTCATGACTCCATTATGAATTCTTATGCTGAGACTTCTGTCTCGTATTCTATATCAATCAAGTACTTTTCAATCATTTCAGTCTTTTCAGATACTCTGTGATCCCATTTGGGGTTTTCTTGGCAAAGATACTGGAATGGTATGCTTTTTCCTTCTCCTAATGATAATATTTGTCCATCATTCTTGAAGACCACAACATCAGGGAGATGATGCCATGACAAGCACATGAATTGGATTTGAATGAGGGGGGATGCTGTGATAGGTCACCAGCCCCACTTTCTCCTCCAGGGCCATCTAGATACATTGGCCAGATATGAACCAGGATGACTGGAGATGGTCCTGAATGTGGAGCAATCAGGATTAAGTAACTTGACAAAGGTCACACAGCTAATAAGCATCAGAAGCTGGATTCATCTCCTGTCCTCCTGATTCCAAGGCCAGTGCTCTATTCAGTGCTCCATCTAGACTAGATATGGACCACAGGATTAAATGTAAAGCATCTGAGACTGGATTTGAATTCATCTTTGTCCTTAGCTGCCTAATCATTAGTCATTTTCCATACCTAAACTACAAATGCTTCTTTGTGTTAGTTCTAATGCATGCCTGAAACAGAGATTAGAGATGATAAAATTCCAATCATTTCTGTGATATATTCACATGTATTCTTGGTTCAAGTTTGTTCAAATTGATTTACACTGAAAATACTGAATATTTCACTTAATATTTCCAATATTACTTGTTATTACCTGTTACAAAATACCTGTCTAAAAAATCAAAAATTCATGTTGTCATATTAATAAAATCAATGAATTATGTGATACAATATGTTTTATTTATAACAGTACAGAAATACCTCTGGAGAATGCAAGTCACTCTTTTTTAAAGCAAACATTGTCATTGATATGATGACTATCTGGTGAGGAAATCTTCCCCATATGATAAGGAATTTAATATGAAAAATTGTTTGAAATTTAAAAAATAAAAAACAACAATGAAAAGTTTCTGCTTTGACTGAGTTTAGATTCCATTTGAGAAAAGTACAGGCATACATATAAGTATATTCAAATCATCACAGAATTCTTTGTGTAGTTTTAAACTACTAATCTATTAAGTTTAAAATTTAGTGTAGACTTTTTCACCCATCCCATCAACTTTTGGCTGATGGCCTATGAGGCAGGGCTCTGATTTCTGAAACAGGGTCTGTCAAATAACAGCTAGCACTTACATAATACTTTAAGGTTGGCTTACTTCGCAATAAATCTGGGAGAAATTTGCTATTATTATTCCTATTTTATAGGTGAGGAAACAAGTTGAGAGATTAAGTATCAGGGCTAGGGAAGTGTTTAAAGTAGAACTTGGTCAAATCTTTCTAACTCCAACTCTTACATGGTCTCCATTGGGTCACCTACTTGCCTCCTAAAGTGAAGAAGAGTTGCACTTGTCTGCCATTTTTTATTTTGTGAATCACAAAGATTAAGCATGGAAGGATGTATTATGATCTGCATCATTGATATCATTATGTTATCTTTCTTCTCTACCCCCAAATCAAAACTTTTCTAAATCCTCCAATTTATTTATTTCTAAATAATTTATAAATTTTCAAATTACTAATGAGAATATTTTTTCCAGTCACTCAGATTTATAATATTGGTATCAGGCTTAACCTATTCACTCTCCCTCACTCCACACATTTAATTATTTTCTAAATCTTGTAGTTTCAGTCTCTATAGTATCTCCTCTACCTGTCCCCTATCCTAATTTGTCTTCCTGCCTCAAGTCTCTCCTCATTTCAATCTATCCTCAAGGAAGCTGTCAAAGTGAATTACTTATTCAGTAAACTCCAGTGATTCACAATCAACTCAAGAATCAAATAGTTCTCTTTATTCTTCTATAACCAAGCTCCCAAACTATGATAATTGCATCCTAAATGACTTTCCTGCTTCCAAATGCTTCCCTCTTTTGTGAATCTTCCACAAAACTCCTCAAATAACCTAATGTTACTTCTTAACTCTAAAGCCTCAAATAAGCACTGATAATAAATAAAATATAAATTCCTTAGCTAGGCATGTAAGGTCCTGCACAAAATAATTACTAGTCACCTTAATAGCATTATCTCCCTCTCCTCTTTAAGGGATTCCATGTTCCAACCAAATTAAACTACTTACTTGTTTCCTTAATTTTTTATTACCCTTTACTATATATATATATATATATATATATATATATATATATATATATATATATATATATATATATGCAAAAGTCATTCCTCAAAGAATGTGATCCCAAATCTCAACATCCTTCATGCCTAGAGTACACTCTGTTCACTAGAATGTTTTTTCCATTAAGACTAAAAAAATAAAATAAATAAAATAAGCAGAAACGTCATTGCCTTCATGAATTCCCCTAATGAACTCAAGTGACCCCCTTCTCTCTTTTAACACGTTATTGAGACTCTAGATCACTTCTTTTATCTTATAATTTGCATCACACTTTTCTGTATTTGTATTATTTCCCTACAACCCCCATTATATTGTGTGCTTTGAGGGTAATTTTGATTTTGCAGCTCTCTGAGAACATTCCACATAAATAGGAATTTAATGTTTATTATATTTAACCAAATAAATTGATCAAGCTTTTAGTAATCACTACCTATATGCCTAGACATAAAAACTCCTTACCTCCAAAGACTACAATCTAGTTAAAGGAAGCAACTTGCACAAACGTAGTTAGGTTCAAAACAGATACAAGATAATTGGGAGGAGAGAAAGTACCTACTTATGGTAAGAGGGAGAGGGTTCTGGATTAGGAAAGGTTTCATGCAGAGGGAAACATGGACTGAGTCTTAAAAAAAACCTCAGGGATTGTAAAATCTGATTTTCATAGAAACAAAGCAACAGACAAAAGGCAGTTTCAAAGTGAATTAACTATTTTCCTTAACCTGAACTTCAAGCTTTATGTTTAGGGATGGAGGATGGGGAGAATAGGACAAGTAGAAACATAAAACCAAAATTTTCCCCAACAGATGACCTAGAAAGACAATTTATTTGTTTTCACAACATCATAATTCACTTTATTATCAAAAGAAATAAAACCATTAAAAATCCACGCAATGTAACATCAAAACCTACAGGGATTTAGCTAACATCTCTCTAAAGGATTGAGTTTATAAAGCTTATAAAGCAGAAAGCTTTATAAAATATGACATTCCCAATTTTTAAGGGTTTTCAAATGCATCAGCAAACAGATGGGTCTTAAGTTCATTTTTAGATACAGACACAGTCTCTGAATAGAAAGTGGAAGTAACTTCCGCAATCAGGAACAGTTTCTTTCCAAATATTCTCTTACCAGAACTATGAAGCAGAGCCAGCTAAAATTATAATTTCATAAGGAATTCAAAGATTATAGCTAATGAAAGATACTCCTTATCAAAACCTTATAAATAGCAATAATACTTTCCCCCCAACTTGAATTTTGCTGCTGTAATCCTTATTTGTAGCTGTAGCTAAGAAAAACTAATCAGAAATCCATTACAAACAAGTGGAAGTCCACAGATTGGGAGGTAGCTAATGTGTGTTTGACTTCTACAAGGATGCCAAGGGAGATTGTCAGTTTACATTACAGAGATTGGGGTATGCCTTTATTGGAGCCTTTGGGCAGGAATTTGAGTAGAAGACAAAAAACTTAGCCTCAACCTGATCAAAGTCTTATATTAGATCATATCTGCCTCATCTGGCTCTGAGTTAACCTAGGGTCTGTCCTCCTTTGTGAATGCTCAAGATTACTATTCCCTCCCCTGTGTTCATTAGTTTAATGAGCAGAGTGGGGAAAACGTATGGAGGTACCAATTAGATTGTGACCCCAGTCAGTGATTGGCATGAAGTGGGAGGAACAAGCCTTTCAACTTGCATTCAAGACCCAGCTTCTTTGTGATTCATCACCCCCCTCCCTTCCTTTGACATAGGTGGTCCTTTTATTAAGATCTCTTAATAAAAGCCATTTTAATCACTCTGTATTAAGTATTTAAAAGTCATTTATAATAGCTGAATAAACACAATAACATGAACACAATGTAAAACTGCTGTTCTTTAAGAAATGATTGACTATGGTAAATGAAGAAGCCTGGAAAGACTAACTAGTTCAAAGTAAAGAGAGTAGAACCAAGAGAACAATAAACACAATAACAATAGAACAATAACAAAGAAAAGAGAAAGAATAACAGCTGCAATAACAAACAACTCTAAATTGAAGGTGATAAAATTAAAATTACCAAGCTTGACCCCAAAAAAGAGATTTCAAAAAAAAATTCCAAAGATAGTTGTTTGCAGAGGTACAAAATACACCACATAGTAAACTTTTTTGATATATTGATTGGTGTGCTGAAATTTTTTCCTTTCTTCCTCTTTTTTTAAATTCTTTGGGGTGATCCTTTAGGAGTAAGAGAATACGAGAATACAGGAAGAATTAGTCACTATAAAAATCAGAAAATACTCATAAAAATCTACTTTATAAAGAAAATCAGGAAGTATTGGAAAAATTTAAAATATAGCAAATACTTTTTAAAATGATTTTTATTGTAAATAATCCATAAATTTGGTAAAGTCAAATCACTTTGACCAAAATAATAGCAAGCACACTCAAACAATAAAAATGCAAATTCTTTCCAAATTATGTACCCAGGAAGAATTTTCCTTAGTTTCTGGGATCCACAGCTATTCTTCAGCTTTGCTTTTGTCACACTAGATTCCAGTGCTTTGGAATAAAGATTGACTCCACAAACCAGAGGTGGTCATAACCTTAAAAAAATGGAATATATAGAGAACTGAGTCAAATTTATAAGAAAATAAGTCATTCCCCAAATGATAAATGGTCAAAGGATGTGAACAGTCAGTTCTCAGATGAAAAAAATAAAAACTATAGTAATATGGAAAAAAACGTTCTAAATCATTATTAGAGAAATGCAAAGTAAAACAACTCTGAGGCATCACCTCATACCTTTTAGATTGCCAATGACAAGGAAAAAATGAATAATGCTGGAGAGGACGTGAGCAAACAAGGACACTAATATATTGCTAGCGGTATTATGAACCGATTCAATCTTTCTGGAGAGAAATATGGAGCTATGCCCATAGGGCAATTAAAAACTACCACTACTAGGTCTATATCCCAAAGAGAACATAATAAAAGGATTTATAGCAGCTCTTTTAGTAGTGGCAAAGAATTAGAAATTGAAGGGAAGTCCATCAATTGGGAAATGGCTGAACAAATTGTGGTACATGAATGTGATGAAGTACTATCGTTCTATAGGAAATCATGAGGGACAGGACTTCAGAAA
Source organism: Macrotis lagotis (assembly GCF_037893015.1). Lineage (NCBI taxonomy): Eukaryota > Metazoa > Chordata > Mammalia > Peramelemorphia > Peramelidae > Macrotis > Macrotis lagotis. Next base: position 216,678,358 of record NC_133659.1, on the reverse strand, counting down.
AGCCTGGAAAGAACTGATGCTGAATGAAACGAATAAAAGAAGAAAAACATTGTGCACTCCAAGCAATATTATATGATGATCAGCTATGAAAGATTTGCTCATCTCAGTAGTACAACAATCAGACAATTATTAAGGACCTGGGATGGAAAATATCTATATCTAGAGAACTACAGAGTCTGAAGGCAAACTAAAAACTACTAATTTCAATTTTTATATTTATTTTATGTATTATGTTTTTCCCCTCTCATGGTTTCCTCCCCTTTTTGATTTGATTCTTCTTTCACAACATGATTAATATGGATATATGTTTAACGTAGTTATGCATGTGTAACCTATGTTAGATTGCTTTCTGTCAGGAGGAGAAGAGAAGGGAGGGAAGAAGAAAAATTTGAAACGCAAAATCTTACAAAAATGATTGTTAAAAGCTATCTTTGTATGCAATTGGAAAAATAAACAAATAAAATATGAAAAACCCTTATTTTTGGAATAGTATTGTATTTTGTTTCAGTGTGATTCTTTAGTATAGGGAAGGAGTTTGATGTTTTAGGGGGAAAAAGGTCACATTTAGCAACCTCCTTAATAAATCTAAGGAATGATAAACATTTTATTTAGGAAAAAGACATACATAATGTACAAGTACATTTTGGTGGTGGTTTTTAGTACATCAGCCAAAGAATGCAGTCATGCTAATTATGGGATTTCCAGGGTATGTGGGTGGGAGGACAAAAACACCCTGCTTTAAAAACATTTCAAACTCAGCAATACCGATTCCCTTTTTTCTGTCTTTGCAGAAATTTCCTTAAGGTCAAAAACATTAAATATTTTGGGTGTTTTTTTTGGGGGGGGGATGTTTTTACAAACTATGAAGCATGGTGTTTCTTGCCAGAAAGCATATTAGAAGAAAACTGCACTTGTTCTCCCCAACACCATCACCATCATCAACATTATGGACTTCCAAAAACCTTAAAAATATAAGATCAAAAGCTGTTAATTTTATAATGTGTGAAAACACCTTGACAATAAAAATGCATTACTAAGAAACATTTAGTAGAAATAAAGGTGGAGAAAAAAAATGAAATACAATGGATTAAATTCCATTCCCCCAACATGAACCTATATATTTTATAAGTTGGAATCACAGCTTAGTGAGGTGAATGCAAAAGTAGAGAGGAGATGGGGAAGAGATATGAATGTTTGTTTTTTTTGTTTTTTGTTGTTTAGTTGAGTCTCATTCTTTGTAATGAAACCCATGAACCAGAGATTACCAAGTCTTGCTGTCCCCCACCATCTCTCAAAATCTGTTCAAATTCATGTAGATTGCTTCAATGACACTCTCTTTCCATCTCATCCTTTGCCATCATCATTTTATATTTCCTTCAATCTTTCCTAATATCAGGGTGTTGTCCAATGAATCCCATCTTCTTACTATATGGAAAATAAATTTAAGCTTTAGTTTCAGTATTCAGTCTTCAGTATTTCAGTATTCAGAATTAATCATCTTAAGTATTAAATGATTGGACACTCAAAAATCTGCATCACAATTCAAATGTCAATGTTTTAGCATTCAGCTTTCCTTGTGCTTCAGATCTCACAGCCATACATACATGTTATATCTCTACTAATGTCAAAGGTAAACAATTTCTATATTTTCGGAGCAAAAGCAGGAGAATGAAAGAGATAAAAGATACTAGCAATTGAGGGGAAGACTGAAAGAGAACGTCTAACCCTAATAGAGGATTCATACAATTCTATCTCCACTCTAGTTGCCTTGTCTGCTGCCAAGGAAGGAAAGGAGCACTAGTCTTTCCAGGTCAAATGTTCTATCATTTCTCGAGGTAACTGTTCTGCCTCTGAGAACTTCACTCCTATGACAAATGCTTCACACTCCATCTTTTTCCATCCTCCTCATCTCACATCACTCTGACATCTTTGTCCTATTCCCAAGGCAAAACGCTCCGACTACATGCAACCTTGTTACTATCCTTTTCATCTTTCCCAGTAGATTGTGAACATTATTATACCCACTCTTGTTCTGTACCTTCCTATCTACTGTTCCTTCCTTTGCAACCTGGTAATATTCAAATCTCTCTTCAATCCTTCAAAACAAAACAAAACAAAAAACTCTTGCTTTACTTGACCTTCACTAAGTTTTGTCCTATATAACCCTTCAGCTAAGCATTTGGACAAAAACATCTATATTAGTCACTTCCACATCTTCTCCTCAATGATCTTTAAACTGCCAAATCTAATGATCTTTTTTCAACCACTTTGCATCCATCTCAAGCCTTTGCAACCTTTTACATTATTGATCTCTTCTTATATTCTGTCCTAAGGACAGAGTTCATTCCAGAGATAGTGTTCATTCCAGTTCCCCTCCAAACCTATCTGACATCTCCTCAGGTCTCTCTGCTGGATTTCCATCCAGCACTGATCCATGCGTGTACCGCACCATACACCTCTCTCCCAGGGCCTCCTTTTAGACTATCTCATTTAATGATCTTGGCAGCTTCTGTTCAGCAATTAAAGCTTCATGCTGTGAATTTGTAATGGCTTATTTTGAACCCAAATAAGAAATTCAAGATGACATCCCCCCCCAAACCTAACCCAGAATCCCCCCATTTCATTACAGAACTAAAAGTACTGAGCCCACATATGTGTATGGAACACCAGATTTATGTTAGAAAATTTTTATGTTTGTTTAATTTTACTGAACTGCTTTTCTACCTTTTTATCCTTTGTAATTATAAGGAATGACTCTCAGAGAGTGGGGAAGAGAGGCAGATACTTTGGAAACTGAAGTTGATTTCAAAACAAAAGACAGCAATAAAAAATAAAACTGACAGCTGGTTCTTATGAAAAAATAATAAAATAGATAAACCTTTGGTTAATCTGATTTAAAAAAATAAAGATGAATACCAAATTAAAAATGAGAAGGGTGAAATGATAAGGAAATTAAAGAGATAATTCAAAGGTATTTTGTCCAACTGTTTGCAAATAAATTTCACAACCTGAATGAAATGGATGAACATTTGCATAAATACAAACTACTCAGATTAAAAGAAGAAAAAATGAAATACTTATATAACTGCATTTCAGCAAAAGAAATTGAAAAACATCATCAATAAACTAAGAAAAAGTCTACACGTCTAGATGGATTTGTGAACAATTAATTCCAATTCTAAACTACCTGAAAAAAAATAGAAGGAATTCTGCCAAATTCCTTTTATCACAGCAATTTGGTGTTGATACTTAAACCAGGAAGAGTAGAAGGTGCAAAGAAAATTATAGGCCAATCTCCTTATTGAACATTGATGCAAAAATATTAAATAAAATTTTAGAAAAGATATTATAGCAAGTTATCACTAGAAAAATGCACCATTATCAGGAAGAATTTATATCAGGTAGACAAGAATAATACAATATTAGGAAAACACTCAAATAAGTGAATATATCAATTACAAAATCAACAGGAATCATATGTTTATTTCAATAGATGCTTAAAAAGCCTTTGACAAAATGCAACATCCATTCCAATTAAAAACACTAGAGAGTATAGGAATGGAGGTTCCCTTAAAATGATAAATAATATCGATCTAAATCCATCAACAAATATATTAATGGAATAAACTAGGAGCATTTCCAATAAGATCAGGGATAAAACAAGGATGCCCATTATTGCTGATACTATTCAATACAATATTAGAAATGCTAGCTTTAGCAAAAAAGAGGTAAAAAATAAATAGAATGAATTAGGATTAACAATGAGGAAGTAAAACTTTCACTCTGCAGAACTGGAAAAAATCATCTAAAAAACTACTTGAAACAATTAACAAATTCAGCAAAGTAGCAGGATATAAAATAAACATGCATAAATCATCAGGATTTCTATATTTGAACAACAAATATAAATGGGCAAGAGATAGAAAAAGAAATACCATTTAAAGTAACTGCAGACAACATAAAATACTTGGGGATCCACCTCCCAAGAAAAACCCTGAAATTGTATGAACACAATTAAAAACACTTTTCACACAAATAAAGTCCCATCTAAACAAATGTAAAAACATCAATTGCTCATGGTTAGGTCAAGATAATATTAAAAAATGACAATTTTACCCAAATTAAATTATTTAGTTAGTGCCATACCAAATAACTATTTTACCAAGTTAGAAAAAAAAATAATAACAAAATTCATCTGGAGCAACAAAAGGTCAAGAATACCAAAAAAATTAAAGGAAGGTGATCTACCTGTACCAGATCTAAAACTATACTGTAAATCAGCAGTCATCCAAACTGCCTGGTACTGGTTAAGATATAATGTAATGGGGGTGGCTAGGTGGCATAGTGGATAAAGCACTGGCCTTGGAGTCAGGAGTACCTGAGTTCAAATCCGGTCTCAGACACTTAATAATTACCTAGCTGTGTGGCCTTGGGCAAGCCACTTAACCCCATCTGCCTTACAAAAAACAAAAAAGAAAAAAAAAGATATAATGTAATGGATCAGTGGATTAGGATAGGTTGAAAAGAAACAGTAGTAGATATTATACTAGTCTATTTTTTTTTTAACAAACCTAAAGACTTTACCTTCACCATTCAACAAAAACTGTTGGGAAAGCTGGAAAATAGTCTCACACTCTGTCAAAATAAGGTCAAAATGGTACAGGATTTAGACATAAAAAATGATACCATAGACCAATTAACAAATCAAGAATTACTCTATCTGTTAGATGTATAAGAAGGGGAGAAATTTATGACCAAAAAGGAAATAGAGTTCATTATAAACTGCAAAACAGATGACTTTGACTATATTACACGAAAAAGTTTGGCACTAATAAAAACAATGCTGCTTAGATTAGAAGGAAAACAGAAAGTTAGGAAAGAATTTTCACAGTTAGAGATTCTGATAAAGGTCTCATTTAAAAAAATATATAGAGAATTGAATCAAATTTATAAGATTATAATTAATTCACCAATTGATACATAGTCAAAAGATATAACAGGCAGTTTTCAAATGAAATTAAAACTGTATATAATCACATAAAAATGCTTCAAATACTGATTAGAGAAATGCAAATTAAAACAACTATGAGGTACCACCTCACACCTATCAGTTTGACTAAGATGACAAAAAGGGAAAAACCATAAAAGTTGGAGAGGTTGTGGGAGTACTAGAACATTAATGTACTGTTGGTGGAGTTGTGAACTAATCCATCCATTCTGGAGAGCATTATGGAACTATGCCCCAAAAGCAATAAAACTGATCATACATCAATACCAATAATAGGTCTATAATGTAGAATAAATCATAAAAATTGGAAAAAGTCTCACATGTTCCAAAAAATTTATAGCAACTTTTTGTAGTGTCAAAGCATTGGAACCTGAAGGGATGCCTATCAAGTGGGGAATGGTTGAACAGGTTATGGTATATGAATGTTATGGAGTACTATTGTTCTATAAGAAACCATGAAAAGTCAACTCTAGACAGAACAAAAAGATTTACAGGAATGGATGATGAGAGAAGGGAGCAACCTGCAGTTGATCAACTTTGATGGATGCAACTCTTTCTTATCAGTTCAAAAAGCTAGGGCAAACCTGGGAGACCTGTTATGGACAATGCCATTCATATCCAGAAGAAAATAAAACAAATTATAGAATGTGAATGAACTCTATGTTTACTTTTAAAAATTTTCTCTTATGCTTTTCCTTCTTATCCAAAGATTTTTATTCTTTTCTCTTAGTCCTAAATCCTCATACAGAAAATGACTATATGTAAAGATGTTCAATGGAAATGTTCATGCACAATGAAGGGAGTGGGGTAGGAAGGGAGGGTGAAAGTAAATTTTGTAACAAATATGTATGTGGATGAATGTTGAAAAACTTTTATAACATGTAATTGGAAAAATAAAACAAAACATTGATTACAACCTGGAAAAAAATTTTAATTTATAAAAAGAGGAGCTGAACCATGGACCTACATCTTCAACAGAGAAGCTATATTCCAAATATAGTAACTCTGCAAGTTAGGGAATACATTGTTCATTTCTTCTCATTCAGAATCAATATATGGTCTAGCCTGGATATTTAACCTAAATAAATGTTTTTAAACAGATATTTTATAGATTTTCACAGCTATTTTCAATTAGGTTTAGAGAAGAAAGTTAAGTTCATTTTGCCTTATATTTCAGGTAAGATTTGACATTGCCAGAAAAAAAGGGTCTAAGTAGTTCAAGTATAAGACATCTGACTCTTGCTTTCATGCAATTATATATTGATCTTAACTAAATAAAATTGCTACAGCACCTTTAATTTGATGGGTTTTTGCAATCATTAAACATATAGAATCACAATCAATATCAATCAAGTGAATACTCATGTCCATGTCAAGATTTTTTTAAAATACCCTAGAGTTTTAATCTCCTTAACTATTCATTTTTTTGGGTATTTTTTTTGCAAGTAAATGGGGTTAAAAGTGTCTTGTCCAAGGCCACACAGCTAGGTAATTAAGTGTCTAAAGTTGAATTTGAACTCAGGTACTCCTGACTCCAGGGCTGATGCTCTATCCACTGTGCCACCTAGCTTTCCCTTCACCATTCATGTTTAAGAATGAATAAGATTTATTTCAATATGTCATATATCACATATTTAGAGTTAAAATAGGACTTAAGGGTCACCTTATCCAATACCATCATTTTAAATGGAGGAAACTGAGACCAATCCAGGAGATTAAGTAACTTTCCCCAAATCACATAGGCATTCATTCAAAATCATGACTCATTAAAACTATCATTTCTAAAACTATATTATTATTATTATTATTGATAATATAAAACCTACATTAAAAAGGCAAGGTGCCCATATTAAAGAACAAAAATTAGGAATTCATACAAAAAAGCAAAAGGGCCTTTCTACATCTCTATACTCTGTGTACAGATATCAACATTGCAGACAAGGCTTGTCATCAATTATCTATCATTCTCGCATGTAACTCTGTAACCATGAATCTTTTTTTTTTAACTCCATGAATAAGAATCACAAGGAAATAGGATTTATTTTGTTCTCTATATTTCTGAGAAGTTGATTTAAATTATTTTTGGGTAGGGAAATATGTCTCCATTTGTATACTTATTTTCCTTTTATCATTTTAAATACAAGGTGCATAAACTGAATTATAGCAGTGTTTGATCAAGTAAATTAGAAGATGATTATAAAATACCCTCATCACATATTTATGGTATCCAAATCTAAGGAGAACCTGTTTAAAATATTTTTAGCTATGAGTCACTTCTTAGAAAGTACCAACAGATGAAGTATTTTTAGAAAATTAAACAAACACTGGGGGAGGGGCTGGAGTGAAGAGAAGGGGGAATTGAGTTCATCTATCTTTGATTTCATTTCACTGAATTAAAAAATCAGAGATATCTGAAATAAATAGGTATTTTACTCTCATTTGACAGATTAGAAGGTGAAAGAAGAAATAGACATGAGTGGGGTTCAAAATTCCTTGCTTCTTAAGATATATTCAAAACAGCTTTCTTACTGACATTCTTACTGGATTTCTTATCTTTGAATTAATCCTATAAAAGGAAATTGGACGTGTGACCATTATTTTATGTATCTCTATTTTAATAATCCATGTTTTTTACCTGCTGATAAAAATCAATAAATTGATTTGGAAATTAAATTTTTTATAAAACAGGTCACATTTGTGGCAAGGAAATGATTGAATTGACAATCTTAAATATTAATAATGTCTTAAGATTATTTATTGTTTCAGTCATACATAAAAACACATTTCTACAAGGAATTTTGCTGTGAAATAGAAAAAAGATTTTCAAAAAATATTTTTGACATTAAGAAGCATACATTCCCACATTTTTCCAAAGAATTCTTTAAAAACACATTGATTATCCCTTCTGCTCTTGACTCTATTCACCTTTCTCTTTCTATATTGATTATTTCATTCTTCCTTGTTGTTTCTGAAAGAATAGTGAATATCTCATACTAAGCACTTGATAGATGTTTTCTCATTCATTCAATACAAAAGCTAATTCCCTTTTTCCTTGCTCAAAGCCCATACATCCTATACTATGAATTCCTCATTCTCACACTTAATCCCATTCCTATCATTTGGAATCTTTCATTCTTTTGTTGTGTGTTCAGTCATTTCATTCTAACTCTTCATGAACTCATTTGGGGTTATCTTGGCAAAGATAGTAGAGTGCATTTCCTTCTCCAGTCACCAGAGATTACTCAAAAGGATACCAGGCCAAATATTTGTGCTCTCCAGACTGACAGTTTAATCCAGTGGTAGGGTTTACAGGGTGCCCAAGACCAACACTATCCACAATATTGGACTGAATGTTGTCATGGCCATAGCAGAGGATGGAACCTACCCCTGCTTATATTGTTAATATTGTTTTAAGGTAAAAATAAAGGTAAAGAAGCAAGACAAGGCAAGTACATGTATTGGGTGACTAAGAGACATACAGAAGCTAGAAACTGAAACAAAGAAGGGTAAAGCTACAATAGTAGTAGATGTATAATCTAGATCATGGAGGGGAAAGAATCAAATAGGCCTTAAAAGTACAGGAGGGGAAAGAAACCCAGTTAAGGCACAACATATCAATGAAGAATTGATGCTGGAGGAAAAAAAAAACTCTAAAAGGAGAGGAAAAAAAGACCGAGTTAAGAGAACTATAATAGGCAAACCAAAAAATACCCAAGGATCTTCTCACAACAAGTACAAGCATAGAATTGGCAAAAGAATGGCTTGGCTACAAGAAGTCAAAAGTAGATAGAAGAAAATAAATAAGCTATATAAACACAGAAATTAGAATTAAAATAAAAAAAAAGAAGATTAAAGAGAAAGGAGAATAAATGGCTAATAACAGACAGCATAACTTACTCAAGAAATGTAATTCTTGATAAGCAAAATGTAACGAGGATAAAGATTTTTGAATTGGTCATGTCTGAACAATTAAGATAGTGGAATTCATTATCTGTCCTCTGGAATCATGATTTGTCATTGTGTTAATCACAGATCTTAAGTCTTTCAATTAACAAGAGAAGTTAAGGAACTGAATAGAATTTTTAAAATGCCAGATATGACTGATATCTGGCTATTGTTGAATGGGAATTGATATAGATATTTCTGCCAATAAATCGTATTTTCACAAAAAGTGATTATTTACAAAGAAAAAAACTTCATAAATAAATATTGAAAAACAGAATTATCAAATGTATTATTTATTGACAAAATCATGCAAAGATAAATAACAAAAAGCATTTACAAAGATTTGAACAAATATTATCTCATTTGATCTTCACAGCAATCTTAAAAGGTTGAACTATTATCTTCATTAAAAATGAGGAAACAGAGACAATTCAAGGTTATATTTTTTCCAGAGTCACAGTAGTAAGTTTAGCAGTAAGCAAAGGAACCTAGTAGCAGAATGTTTCATAAACCCATAAAAATACTCTTTGACATAAACTGCCGGGAAAACTGAACAGAAATTTGACAGTAATTGGATTTATACCAAAACTTCATATCATATACCTATTAAAAATTCCAAATAAATATGATTCATAAATTTTTTAAATACGCTACAACATAAACAAATTAGAGGAAAAAAGAAGACATTACTTTTTTTTTTGCAAGGCAATGGGGTTAAGTGGCTTGACCATGGCCACACAGCTAGGTAATTATTGTGTCTGAGGTTGGATTTGAACTCAGGTACTCCTGACTCCAGGGCCGAGCTCTATCCACTGCACCACCTAGCCACCCCCAAGACATTACTTTTAAGATGTATGAAGAACAGAAGAGTTCATGATCAAATAAGGAAACAGAACCATATAAAATGTATGTATTTACTTACTTATTTGCATAAACAAATTTAACAATCAAGATAAGGGAAGATTAACTGGGGAAAAGTCTTTATGGCAAATTGCCCTGATGAAATTTCACATTTCTAAGATATAAGAAACTAAGAATAAAAACCAGAATACTCAAACAAAAAAAAAGGCATAGTTCTCCAAGGAAGAAATTTAAGCTATCTAGATATGTAGTCATTGAAACTACGGACCAAATCACTAACAAATTTTAAAAATGCAAATTAAAGTAACTTTGAATTTCTATCTCATACCTATCATATTGGTAAACTTGACAAAAATTGAAAATGATCAATATTGGAGGAGTTGAGAAAAAAAAGGGCAGTGATGCTCTATTGCTGGTAGAGGAGCAAATTATTTTCCTACCTAGAAAGCAGTTTTAGAAATATGCCCCGATGACCTCCATGAGTTTAATCTTTTTTTTTTTAGGTTTTTGCAAGGCAATGGGGTTAAGTGGCTTGCTCAAGGTCACACAGCTAGGTAATTATTAAGTGTCTAAGGTCAGATTTGAACTCAGGTCCCCCTGACTCCAGAGCCCGTGCTCTATCCACTGTGCCACCCAGCAGCCCCCAAGTTTAATCTTAATAAAGAATTCAAGTAAGCATGGGTGTTATCCTTTAGAGTTTGTCCTAATAAAGGACAAATGTCTCAAGAAAGAACAAACAGAATTAGATTAACATACATGTTTATTTAAAATTTCTTTGAGCTTGCTGATTACATAGGCATGCATGGGGCCCAGCTAGAAAACCAGACCCCTCAAACGGAGTTTTGGAAATGAATTCTTATAAAATTCCACTATTAGAAGGTGGAATCTGAAAAAATTGCTTCTGGCTTGTCCATTAAGGGAGCAGCCCTCAACTCCCTGATAAACTTTATGTCAGATACTCTAGAGATGAAGGGTTCCTAATCATAAATTCAAATTGGTCCAGAAGGAATGTCCCCTCCCAACTCAGGATCTTCTTACTTTATTAGTTAAGCTAATTTCCCCCAAAAGTATGTGAATCTTCTCCCTCTAGGATGTCGATGTTATCCAGTGATCCTAGATACAATGGGGAAATTCATATTTATTATTAGGGACATTAACAGTCCCTAAAGTCAACAGTATAAAACTTGAGACCAGGACGATGGTATCTGGTTCAAATAACAGGCTATCCCCGGACCTGATGAATGCTGATATAAGGATAGGAAGCTATGGGAATGTCACCAAAATTAAAACTTCTTAAAAAACCTTCATCTCCTTACTTGCTGTCCTTCATCAATAAACTAGTTGTAGAGAGTAATTATCTTTATAGGATCAGGTAAACTGATCTCTGCCATTTTATTGATCTGAAAAAGGTCAAAAATCAATTCTCATCTATAGCCTCCAATTGATTCAACTTAATTCTTGCTAAAGCAAATTATCTTCCCTCAGAAGATGGAATTTTGTAAATGAATTGCCTCCATTAAATTATATATTCATTGCCTTTTGTTCCGTTAATTTATTGCATTGTTGTTTAAATTTTGCTTGTGACAATTCAAGTTCCTTCCCCACCAAAGTCAAAGTCAAAATTATTCTCCAGGAAGTAAAGCACAATGGATAATAAAAAGAAATAAAACCAAAGCTTTCTTACTTCCTGCACACAGTTTCATTCATCTTCAGTTCAATTTTTCTTATCTCTTACAACTCTTCTAGGATTCAACTCAATTCTCAGAAACAAAAACAAAAACAAACCAAAAAAAAAAACAACAATCCAACTCTATTTCAAGAATCTTATTCCGATACCATAAGTACTTCTCTCTATACCTGGATAATTAACAAATCTATCAAATACTACTCTGTCTTCCAGGCATGGGTTTTAAAAAATCTATAGTTCAATTATTTTTTCCTCTAATAGTCTAATACATAAGGTAAATTTATTTACAATCAACTTGCCCAGGCCCACAGATCTCAATAAAAAGCAAATGTTTTTCCTGACCCATATCCCTGTTCCTTAAACATGTATCTTAACAGTTCGAAGAGGTCAGAAGAATTTTCTTTCTCTCTTTTTTAAGGTTTTTGCAAGGCAATGGGATTAAGTGACTTGCCTAAGATCACATAGCTAGGTAATTATTAAGTATCTGAGGCCAAATTTGAAGTCAGGTTCTTCTGACTCCAGGGCCAGTGCTCTATCCACTGCCCCACCTAGCTGCCCCAGAATTTTCTCTTTATATTTCTATACATTCAAGCAATCTCTTGATAAAGGGAACTAAAATTCTATTTCTGGACATGTTCCAAGTTTGCTTTACTTCCATATTACTTCCATAATACCCTTCTCCCACATGGGAAAAAAATAATTTAACCAAGTTTCCATTGCAAAACCACTCCTTTGTTATTCCAGGGCAGGCCAAAGGTAGGTCAGACAAATGATTCAACGTCAAAGATTAAAATACAACACTAGATCTAGAAAACAAAAATTACAAGTAAAAATATTATTGAGAATGAAAAGAATCAATATAAAACAACAAAAGATTAAGCTAAAACAATATGGAGTTTCTTCTGCAAAATCTGCACAACAAGGAAAGCATTCCCAAGAAAGCAGCAAAAGGTCAGATGAAGTTTCTGACTTCCCTGGAATAGATCTTTTATATCTCCCACAGAAAGGAAACTCTACACACCTTTAAAAGACCATCCCTGGTTATATTAAAACAGGTATTACTGTTACCAAGCTACAGAAAATCATTTTGACAAAATATAAATGTGCTAAAAATATTAGAAAGCATAAGAATAAATAAACCTTTGCTAATATGATAGATAATATCTTTCTAAAACAAAGAGCTAGAATTATTTGTAATGGAGGAATACTAGAGATTTATCCACAGATGCTTTATATCCATTAATATATGATTTGCCCTTATTATTTGATAGAATTCTAGAAATTAATGCAACAAGTAAAGAATAGAAAATTAAGGGAATATATATATATATATATATATATATGAGCAAAGAGGAAACAAAATTAATATTTTCTGTAACACCATGATTTACTATTGAAAAATACTTAAAAATTGAAAAAATGACTTCAATAAAGTACTAGGGTATAAAAACCCCACAAAATCATAAATCTTTAAAAATATTGACCAAAAAATAACAAATTCTCTTAAAAATAAAACATTTTTTAGAGAAATACAGAGTCAATTAAATGCAAAGATGTTTTCTGCCCATGTTTCACCAAGGAAACATAATAAAATATTGTATCTTACAAAATAAGTATATGTAAGAGGTAGCCCTCTTCCTTACCAAAGCACACTACTCTACATGCAAAAATAATCCCATTCCATCCCATTTTCTCTATAATTTTGCTCCCTCTTTTCTCCCTGCTCTCACTAATCTTCAATTGTATAGTATCTACTATTTCCCTACTGTCTACAAACATGCCCAGGTCTCCCCATCCTCACAATCCTCACTTGACTAGCTATTGTTCACCCCTAATATCAAAGGTCACTAGGTGTGCTGATGTCCAGGAGGTGAAGGATTCATATTTGTAAAGGTCTTGGAATAACTGATAAGGCATAAAGATCCTAGGTTTAGAAGGAGTCATCTCTTCTTGCATGTCCTCTTGGATATACCTCCTAGTAGGTATGTCTGATATCCAATCTCATCCTAAATTCAATGAAATTCAAATCCCACCTTCTGAGAGTGGATTGTATAAGGATCCAGTTCCAAACCTCCATCTTTGTGGAGGCAAGGGGTAGAGGATGGTGTCTGGTTCTCTAGTCAGAGCTCCCCCATACATACCTACATAATCAAGAAGCTTATAGAAATATTAATAAATGTGTATATTAACCTAATTCTATTTATTCTTCCTTGAAGTCAAACCCTGGAGGTAAACATCTGTCTCTTATTAGGACAAATTCTGAAGGTTAACACAGATTTAATATATTATTTTAATTAAGGTCAAACTCATGGAGTTCCTCACTACAGGCTGGTTTCTCTTCTTCTCTTTCAGGCTAAACTCCTTCAGAAGGTCCTCTACAGTAGATGTTTCTACCTCCTTTCCTCTAACACTCTTTTTAAAACTCTGCATTCTGTTTTCTGACTTCATCATCCAATGGAAACTGCTCTCTCCAAAGTTATTGATAATCATTAATTGTCAAATCTAATGGGTTTTTCCTCAATCCTCATATTTCTCGATCTTTCTGCACCCTTGGATGCCAATCAATCACTCTATTCTGGATATTTCTCTCTCTAGGTTTTTGACATTATAATGTTTGTCCTTCATTTTTGAAGAAAACCATAACATCAGATGCCATGACAAGCATATGAATTGGATTTGAGTGAGGGGGGATGCTGTGCTAGATCACCAGCCTCACTTTCTCCTCTGGGAGACCTTTGTGTCCAATGACCAGATATGAATCAGGATGACTGAAGATGACCCTCGATGTGAGTCAATCAAGGGTTAAATGAATTGGCCAAGGTCACACAGCTTCTAAGAGTTAAGTGTATGAGGCTGGATTCAAAATCCTGTCCTCCTGACTACAGTACCAGTGCTCTATCCACTGCACCACCTATCTGCCCAAGTTTTTAACATCACTTTTCTTCTGGTTTACCTCCTACCTATCTGGCTACTTCTCCTCAGCTTGCTGCATCCAGGTTACACCCACTAAAAAAGGGCAAAGGTCCTCCATGGCTCTGTCTTTAGCAGTTTTTCTTGTCACTCAATACTATTTCACTTGGTGATTTCATTAGGTCCAATGATTCCAACTGTCATTCCCACACAGATGGCTCAGATTTATTTGTTTAGCCCTAACAACTCTTTAGAACTCTACTCCCTGTCTCCAACTACCTATTAGATATTTCATCTGGATATCCAATAGATATCTTAATTCAGTATGTCCAAAAATGAAATCATTTTTTCCCTCAAAACTTTCCCCTCTTCCTAACTTCCCTAAACTGTCAAGGGAACCACCATTTTCATAGTCATGTGGGCTCACAACCTAGGTCTCATCTTCTATTCCTCATTCTCTCTCTCCAATCTGTTGCCACATTCTATCATTTCTAACTTTGCAACATGTCTTGTATAAGCGCATTTCTCTACTCAGAAAACACTACTCCCCCTGTGAATCACCTTACATGTAGAGTAGACTAGTGTTGTCACCCTTCTGACTGGTCTCCTTCCTCTTCTCTTCCTGAACTATACCAAATAACAGAAGAAAAGAGCCCAGAAGATGCAAAAAAAACTAAGAGAAGCAGGAAGAAGAAAAGTGAAAGAAATAAGTTAAATCTAATAGGAAAGAAAACCACCAGACTGCCACCTCATCATTCATTGAACTCCTGCTCTTAGCTTCTCCCCACTGTAACAGCCAGGGGGACAGTGGTCCAAGAAAACTCTCAGACTTCTCACTCTACACCCTACACATAAATCCAGTTGCCAGTTCTAGAGTAATCCCAGGGAGTGTGTCTAGGACTTAAGTCATTTGAAAAACAGGGAATTCCAAAGGAATGGGGCAGGCTGGTTACCATAAAAGCCAAAGTCATTCTATAGTAATATTCTCAACAGTAATCCTCACACTTTAAAAGAAACAGAGTCCCTCAATCCTAGAGGTCTGAGAGAAATGGGATCAGGGAAGGCAAAATAGCGCTGTCTTTTGAAAGAAAAAGACTGGCAGTAGGAAGCACATTATCAGTAAAGACAGCATAGAAAAATTGAAAAAGTAATTGGTAAAGTCCAGAGAGGGGAAGAAGCTGTTAAAGGAAGATAAATGAATTAAAATTAGAAGAAAATGAGAGCTCTACCCCACCAAAAAAAGAAACCCAAACCACTTTACTTTAAAAGATATCAAAAAAGATAATGTAAATACTATTTGACTTTCAGTGTAGAGAATCATGAAAAAGAGGCAGTCTATTGCACACTAACAGAAAATATACCCAGAAATGTGGATACTAAGAGGCAAAAGCCAAAATGGGAAAAAAAACAGGCAAATAAAAGAAAGAAACTTCCAGTTTAAGTCACCAGGAAACATTCAGAACAAAAATTAAAAAAAATAATCTTGAAAACAAAAACTAGTAAATGCTTCAAAGGATTTTCTCTGTGATAATAAAAAAATCAAAGATAAAAATCTATATAGTTTGTGGTTATATATACATACATACACACATGTATATATGCTGACAGTCAAATAATAGTAAAAGAATTCTCACCATTATTTGTAAAGAAACTAGAGGTGAACAGGTGAACATCACCAATTTATAAAATAACAGCTTGAACTAAAATAATTTTAGTTGGTAATAAATTACTAAAGAGTGAAATATTTATTTTCATGTAGCTGGGACTAAAGAAGGACATAAAGGGGAAAAGGAACAGTTTTTATTTGATTTTGTTTTTTTAAAATTCACATTGAGAGGGGTGGCTAGGTGGTCCAGTGGACAGAGCACCGGCCCTGGAGTCAGGAGTACCTGGGTTCAAATCGGCCTCAGACACTTAATAATTACCTAGCTGTGTGGCCTTGGCCAAGCCACTTAACACCATTGCCTTGCAAAAACCAAAAAAAAAACAAACCCCAAAACAACAAAAAACAAAGATCACAGGATACTGAAAAGTAAAAGGTCTAACTGGAAAGTAAGAAGGGAAAGTGAGTTGACATTTCAGTGGAGTGACCAATCACAAAACTGGAGGAAGGCATAAGGCATAAGGCATGCTCACTACTTTCATGGAGAAGAATGGCTGAAAGTACAGAAAGAGACACATTTGTGAATATGGTAAGTATGTGGGTTGTTTTGTTTGACTGTGTGTTTGCTACAAGAATTCTTAAATTTTCTCCTTTTTCTGGAAGATAAATTATTGATAATATTGCAATGAAAAAGGAAAAAAGAAACAAATAGGTTATTGAAGCATCTTTAAAAATGCACATAAGGGAACAGAAAGGAATTCAGATGGAAATACAGAAAAGCAGAACTTTGAAGTTAAATATTAAATTTATTATATACATAACAAAGAATTATGTTTTTACTTATCTTTTTCAGTTCTATTTGAATATAAATATGTGCTTTTTTGTTAAACTTAGAATTTTTTAAGTCTTTGGGGGAAATTGCATATTCTAATTATTCTCAATCAATGTTACTGGTAGTGAGATAAGGCAGAGAAATGAGTCTTAGTCGAGAAGTTTGGATGGGAGAACTCAAGTAACAATAATTATCAACTGAAAGAGAGAAATAATTAGGCTGTTTTTTTCCCCCCTTAGACTCTGGAATAGTGGTGAGAAAAGAATTCTGATCAAAGGAAGGTAAGCAACAATGTGGCTGGAGAGAGCAGAGTATAAACCTTCAAAACAGTTTCTTCAGGATGGGCTCAAGGATCTTGGAATTAATTACCTAGGGGGAAGGGAGAGGTGATTGAGACCCTGGAAGGGCAAACCATGTGAAGGTTGAATAAGGGTCATGAGTTGAAACATTTAAAAAATATAATCAAGGTGAAGGGAGGGGAACAAGATTGGATTCCCCAGACTGGAATTATAAATTATAGGATCATAGAATACTTATCACTGAAACTCATTTAAAAAACACAAGTGGAATTGGCAGTTAAAAGGCAGCATTGCATAGTGGATATACAGCTGAACTTGGAAACAGAAAGACCTGTGACATTTAGTAATTGTGTGATCCTAGGCAAAACACTTTGATCCTCAGTTTTCTCAACTTGTAAAATTGACCTAAAGATCTCTAGGTCCCTGGCCTGATTTCACATCCAACATTTATTCCATTTTTATACACTGCCTTCTAAATAGTCTCATTCCCTCCCTTTCAATCCTCCAAACATTTGCCACAATAATCTACTTGAAAAGCCACTGTAATCTCAATTTAAATAATCCCCTCTATAAAGTATTTTAAAGTATTTTTAAAGAAAGAATAGAATCTTGAAGAGAGACTTTCTTGTCTCAAAGATTGAGACAGAGGAAAAAATAAGATAACTTTTTTGAAACTATGAGTAAATTAACTGCCATGTAAAAAACCTTGAGAGAACTGAGCTCATCCATTATTCCTTGAAAAGTCCATTCTGAGCACAGACTTTACCTGCCATCCAGAAAGAACTGAATTGTTTTGCTACAGTTTCAGAATTGAAGAGTGGTTGGTAGTAGATAAGAAAAAATTTTGCACGTGACCTTTCTCACTGCTGATACAATGTTGAAACAGTGATTTATTTCTTTGGAATATCTATCTCTTTTCAACAATGCCAAACACTGATGTTTGTCTAAGCCTACATGATATGAGGATTTGGGACCTAAAGATAAAACATAGTTTATAGAAAAAAAGGTGAGTTGGTTTTGATAAAGTCAAGAATTAAATAATTCTATATTATCTTTATTCATAGTAATTTGTTTGGCAACACCCAAATATGTACATTGATTGCCTCTGAAACTGAAGTAGATAAATTAGTAAGGAAGAGAATCAAGTAGCAAGCTGAGGGTTTATTATGTCCCCAAGATGCCCTAAGAACATCTCAACTTGAATAGTACTATTTACAGGTGAGTTGGCAAATCCCTATTTCTTGCATGTGGAATGTAACAAAGAAGCCTATGTCCCACAATTTACACCATTATTCAGGCAATTCAGTTACTTTAAGTTTTGCCCAACTCTGTGTGATACCATTTTGAGTTTTCTTAACAAAGGTCCTGGAGTAATTTGTCATTTTCTTCTTCAGCTCATTTTACAGATGATAACTGAGACAAAAAGGGTTAAGTGACTTGCTCACTTAAGCATGATAATAAGTAAGGCCAGATTTAAACTCAGGAAATTGAGTCTTCCTAATTCCATGTACCATTGCCCTAGCAGTTGTATATCAAACTCTCCAAATCAGTATTTGCATTAACCATTTCCTTTGTACATATATCTCTACTCTCCCATTAAACACTCATTTCCGTTTTCAAGATACACTGCAAAACTCACCTAAATGAAAGAAACCTTAACTTAATACCTCAGTCCATTCTGATTAAACCATAGTTCCAACCCTCTAAGCAACTTAAACTTCTGGTCTCTGTTGTTTTGTACTTGCTCATTATGTTTCCTTAATATTGTTGGGGCTTTCTGGTTTTAAAATAGTTTTATCTTTTGTAGTCTCTCAGTGGCAGATCAACTAATTATCCCTAGTTCTTTTTATCTTCATTCTCTTCCTCTCACACTGAAGAGTCCAGTAAGGATAAGCAAGCAGTATACCAAATTGTTTATACTTCAGACATATTTGGAAGAAAAGAATATACAGTTATCAATGAAGCTGATATCTTTAGGTTATTTGTCATAAATAACCAAAGAATGAATAATTATTTGTCAGAAAGTCAGATATAGAAGAGTAAGCATTTTTTTTTAAATGTGCATGCTTCATGACCATAAAGAGTATTACAACCTTAATAACCCCTTAATGAAGCATCAAGAAATTATGTGTTTTAAGCAGTCAAGAGGTGGGGGGGAAGTCATCTGACAAGCTACTTCCAAAAAAAAAAGGTAGAAAAAATACCATGAAAAAGGTAATTTTTGTGGCTACCTCCCTCCACAGCTTCATCTCTTACCCTTCCTGGCTTCCTTAAAATCTTGGCTAAAATTCTACCTTCTTCAAGAAGCTTTCCCGGGGGGAGGCTAGGTGATGCAGTGGATAGAGTACTGCCCTGGAGTCAGGAGTACCTGAGTTCAAATCTGACCTCAGACACTTATAATTACCTAACTGTGTGGCCTTGGGCAAGCCACTTAATCCCATTTGCCTTGGAAAAAAAAAAAAACTAAAAAAAAAGCTTTCCCCAATATTTCCTTAATGCTGGTGTCTTCCCACTGTTTATTATTTCCAATTTATCCATTTATATCATGTTTGTACATAGTTGTTTGCATGTAGGATCCTTCATTAGACTTTGTGATCTAATAAAAGCAGGGACTGGTTTTATTTGTTTGTTTTGTCTTTATATCCCTAGCTTTCACCACACTGCTTAATACATAAAAGGTGCTTATTAAATGTTTATTGAGTGACCTACTGGCTCTATACATCTGAACTAAGAAAGAAACAAAAATATTCTCAGGCTTAGTCTATTTGCAAGTATTTGCTAGAAGATCAGTTAGTCACTTCTGGGAAAGTTACTTACTTGTGGGAAAAAGCCAGAGGAAATGAGAGTACTTTTGTTGAAAAAGGAGAAAGAAATTGAAAGAATTTGGACTTGTGAAGGTCAGAGATGTAAGATAGGAAGAAAAAAAACTGGGAAACACTCAGGAAAATTTGAAGAAAAAACTCTGAGAAGGAATAAGATTAAACACAATTAAGGAATAAGAGACCTGAAGAAGATTTAAGGTGAGGAGCTTAAGGAGAAGAAAAAATAAGGTGTTACAAATTAATGAGAAAAGCAAAATGGGACAGTGGGTTATAAAGTAAGACAAGTTGGCCGTGGACAGAGCACTGGTCTTGGATTCAGGACAAGAGTTTGAATCCAGCTTCAGACATTTCCCACTTACTGTGTGACCTTGGATAAGTCACTTAACCCTGACTGCCTTGTACCCAGGGCTATCTCTAGTCATCCTGATGATTCGGATCTAGCCACTGTTCCCAGTTGGCTCCAGAACAGAAAGTGAGGCTGTTAGCTTAGCACACCACTCCCTCACTCAAATCTAATTCATGTGCTTGTCATATTATTACCTCCCTGATGTTGTGATCTTCTTCAAAAATTAAGGACAAATATTATTATTATTAAGGCAAGTTGGTAAACCAGGAAGTTGGTGCTGGGAGAGAAAATGTAACTGTGGAGATACTGAAACTGAGGAATGGAAGCTGGGTATATCAGTTATATTATTAAGAGATGATAACATGGGGTGGCTAGGTGGCACAGTGGAAAAAAAGCATCGGCCCTGGAGTCAGGAGTACCTGGGTTCAAATCTGATCTCAGATACTTAATAATTACCTAGCTGTGTGGCCTTGGGCAAGCCACTTAACCCTATTTGCCTTGCAAAAACTTAAAAAAAGTGGGGAGGTGATGTCTATGGGAAACAGGGTCAAAAAATTAAGTTACAAGCAAGGGGCCTGCATGAGTGAATGCACTGAATTAGAAGGAAATAAGACTGTAACTCATCTGGAGTCAATCCTGCTACAAACTCACACTCATGCACTTTTATTTATACTCCGAGTATCTACTCGGGGTAACGATCAAGGCTGGAGAACCTTAAGTCTTCCAACATGTGAGAAAATTGAGGGCAAACATTGCTGTTCAGATTCAGTCAGCAATGAAGAATCAGTCAGGGACTGCATAAGAAAAATGACAACAAATTTCAAGTTTAAGAAAATTGAGCAAATTGAGCAAAAATCCATCATGAACATGGATAAATTCACACTAAGTACACTAAAATTAATAGGGAGGATGAGTATTAAGAGCTCAAAAAAAGTTTACAGAACTCTCTTCATAAATACTTTAGGCAAAGGAAAGTAAAGTAATACTTGAAGTAAAACAATCCCAGAAGGGTAACGATTAACATTAAGAAACTCTAGAATAATTCAAAATGGAATAAAAAGCCATTATCTAAAAATTTTATTAAGAATAAGAATATGTCAGAATGTATAGCTCTTGTTACAAAATGAAGTTCAATTACTTAATTATTAAAATTTTGAGTACATCATGAGTTTCTACAAAGAAAAATAAATGAACAGAAACAATGAAGTGGAAGAAAATCAATCTAACAGAAGAGAAGCCAAAAGAAACTGTTGAAGAACACATGCTGTCTTAAAAACCCAGTCACTGATCCTGAAGAGAGGATTCACAATAACATCCTAAACATTCTTTGTCTCTCTCAGAAGAATATGATACATCAAAATACATGAGTACAGGAAATAATAAAAGAAAATTACTCAGAACTTTTGAATACACAAAAAATCAAGTGAAAAAATCAATAGTCTCCAAGTAAGAAGAAAGAAGCCTAATGGTTCAAACATAGTATTTACATTTAACATTTCAAAAGACAACAATGGTTATATGAATTTGCAATAGAATTATTTCAAGCTTTTAAAGAATGATAGCTACATTACAAATTATTCTTACAAACTAAGAAAGAAATCAACCTATACAAATTCTTTTATAAAATAAATATAGTCTAAGATCTAAATTGAGAAAACAAAGTAAAGAAAGAGAACTATAGAATAATATTATTCATGAATATCGACTTTCAATTCTAAAATAAGATCCTGGTAAAAAAGGTTACAAGCAAATTTATCCAAAATTCATTCAATAAGATCAAGTTGCATTCATACCAAGAATATTAGGATTCTACATTAGGGAAACAATTAACATAATTAATCATATTAAAAACAAACATCCAAAACAACATGATAAAAGAAATCAAAATGCACATGGATCTAAGTCCATTCAAGAGCAAGAGATTCAATGCATTATGAATAAAATAACACAGAATAATAATTGATATTGAAAGTAATAAATTGGGTGTCTAGGTGGCGTAGTGGATAAAGCACGGGCCTTGGAGTCCAGAGTACCTGGGTTCAAATCCTGTCTCAGACACTTAATAATTACCTAGCTGTGGGCCCTTGGGCAAGCCACTTAAACTCATTTGCCTTGCAAAAACCTAAAAAAAAAGTAATAAATTAACATGCATTTATTAAATGCTGACTCTGAGTTAGGCACTGGGGATATAATTATAAACAAAGAAACAATCACTACTTTTAAAGAGCTTTCAGTCTAAAGAGTCAGGAAGTAGCAGGAATGGGAGGAGAAAGACATCATAAGTATGCCTACATAAACTTGAATATAATGAAGCTTTAGATCCATCTTGAAGATGGTGAGGGACTCTGTAAGGTAAGGTGAGAAGGAAGTGTATTCCAGGAATGGGAGATAGCTAATTAAAAAAAAAAACCAGATATGAAGTGGTCTGTGTGAAAAATAGAGTAAAGGTCCACTTGGAAGGATTGAAGAGTACAGGATGGGGAGTAAAACATAATGATAAATAAAGATAGTTCAGGATCAAATTATAAAAGGTTTTAAAAGCTAAATAAGAGTCAGAATAATGACCTTGAGTCATTAAGAAAAGGTCAAATTGTAGTCAGTATATTGCAAGAAAATTTGCAAAATATTTTGGAAAGATTTTTATCTGAAATAGTTTAATTTTTTTAAACAGTTTTATTGCTTAAAGGGTTTTGCAAATGTTAAAATATTGATATAATTTGTCTGTACAGAATGATGCACTGCCAGATGGTTACAGAGGATAAAGGTTCAACTATTCCCAGTGTAATTTAATTATTATCCTGATGAGTTAGGATTAGGGACTTCTACAGGGAGCAATGAAATGCAGATCATTTCCCTTTAGGCAAAGAAAAACATGGATGAACTTTTAGTATCCTTTAATATCTGATCAAGAAGCTTGTCTGTTCATATGTTTCATCAAAAAAAAAAAAAGAAAAATAGAACTCCCAAAGGTCAATGAGAATCAGAGGGCTAAGAACTCAGTTACAGTTGTTGTCCTTCTTGTTTGAAAGAGGACCAAAATGACATCAATTTGTTGAGGTCAAGGTACAGTGTCTCTAACTGGCTGATCAAATCAATATGAGCTTGGAAGGCTCTGCCAGGGATCAGGCACAAATTTCCACATGAACATTTGGAGTAGAGAAGTCTCTCAATTTGCTCATCTGATATTTTGTTGGAGCTACTGCAATCCTGCTTTGCTCATAGAACATAGTGTTTTGTCTTGTTTTTTTGATGGAGATATGTCATGCTTGGCAGTACTGTGCCAGTGCCTCCCCTATCATACAATCAATCAAGTTCTTCAGAGAGACCTTGAGAGTGTCCTTGTATCACTTCTTCTGCTATCTATGTGAGTGCCTACCTTGCATGAGTTCTCCATAAAATTGACTTTCAAGCAAACCTAAGTTTAGTATTCAAACAATGTGACCAATCCATGAGACTAGTTGAATTTCAAAGAAACATCTATTGCAGTTACTTCTATCAAGTTTCTAATAAGGGAACTGAAACTGTGATCTTGAAAAATGCACTCCCATCTTCTACTCCTTTGAGGATAGCACTCCAATGAGTGCTAGATTCTGTTGAGTATGAAATAATTGGGGAGGGGGAGAATGAAGAGGTACTATTAGTGTTACCAGCTTGAAGGTCCCTAGAACTCTCTTAGAGAAAATATCTACTCCCTTATTATCTACCTATGCATATTTTAAATTTTGTCCATCCCAACAGAGATGATGTGTAGAGGATAAAAGCTCTTCACAAAATGAACATTGGTTATTTAGAACAGATAACTTTAAGTGGTAATATGGATTTGAAACTACATTAAAACCAGATGGATAACCATGAGACTGGGAAAAGATGAAAAGAAATGAATCATGAAAAGAAAGAACCACAAAATGAATTCATTTCCTTATTACTGTCCAGGAGAACCACATCAACTATATCAACCACTAACATATATGAAGTACATTTAATCTACAGAGGAGATAATATTCATATAGGGCAAGAATCGGCAATAGACCCTAAGGAACTTCAGTAGAGTTGAGTACACCGTTATTTTTCTTTCTATCCAAAAAACCAAAACAAAACAAAAACCAGTAAATAAATGAATATAGTTAGGTGGAAAAAAATAAGCATTCTGAAAACTTCTCATTAGTGACACAGAAACTATGAATGTTCAAGTGCATACAATTAAAGCTGATCATGATTTCATTAGAAGCCTGGGGCCAAAAACCCCTCTTCTACAAGCATTTTCTCTGTATGAATACAATTAAATTTTCACTTCTCCTTGGGTCTTTAAATTTCTATTCTTGGGTCTGTTTAAATTTCTGTTACTAAAGAACTTTAATAATGAAAAAGAATTAAACCATGCTGTTAAGAATGACACGTTGAACTGCACTTTCTCAATATCCTGACTTCTGGCAAAAGTTGAAAAATATATGGGTGGGTAGGCAGAGATGGATTGTTTATTGCATCAATTAGGAATTGAGCTAAACAAATATTTATTGAACTTCTACTATGTGCCAGGCTCTTTGTAAGGTGATAGGTATCCATAGACTTTAAAAAAAATACCTGCCCTCAAGGAGCATTTTATTGAGGAAAAATATGAACATAAATAAATACAAAATATTTTGCTTGATTTCATCAATCTAGCAATTCCTGATGTTGAAATGTATAGAATCATAGAGTTGGAGAAGTTAACACTGGAGAAGTTAAGTGACTTGTCCAAGGTCCCAACAGTTAATATGTGTTTGAAGCAAACCCTGAATTTGTGATCCTGAATTCAAGTTCTGGTCTCTAAGCCATTACAAAATATTTGTTCTTCGAATACAAAATTTGTACAAAGTAAATGAAAAAGGCATGGAGGTGGGGGGAATGAGGGAATCATTGATCACAAAATAGGGTTGGGATTTCAACTAATTCTTAATGGTCACTAAGGATTCCAAGAGGCAGAAGTGAGGAAGAATATTCCAACGTATACAAAGAACAAGAGTAGAATGTTAAGTACAGGAACAAGTAACTCAGTTTGATGGGAATAAGCCCAAAAGGAAGAAACGGGAAATTGGGCCAGAAGGGTAATGAAGGGAAAATACACTCCCATGAGATTACAATTCCAAAATAATATTGAAGATCTCACAAAGAAGTCACAAGTACTTACAGAATGCAGAGAAAAGCAATCTATTAGCAGAAAAACAGTTAATATGCTTGTAATGAAAACTGCTATTTGATTTTTGTTTGGTTTTTTTGTTTTTTTTTCCCTATAATTTTGCAAGGGTTAAGTGACTTGGTCATACAGCTAGGTAATTATTAAATGTCTGAGGCTGGATTTGAACTCAGGCCCTCCTGACTCCAGTGCCTGTGTTATATCCACTGTGCTACCTAGCTGCCCCCCAAAACCAATATTTGACAAAATATAAATAAATAGGTAAAAAAATAAAAAAATTTAATCAAAACATGAAAGATATTATTTTCATGGATTGTAAACCATCTTGTACATAAGTAAGGCTATGGTTAACAACCAAAACATTAATCTGAGAAAAGCCTCATTTTGGGGGCAGGACCATTTGTCTCTGATTAAGAGATATCTAAAAAAGAGAATGTAATTTTATTTGGTAGAGATGAACAACAAATGCATTACAATCATGCAGGAGAGTACAAAGGTCCCCAGATGGGAAGTGGGGTGGCATGTGTGAGAAACAGAGTGATGGCCAGTTTGGCTAGACCAAAAGTGGGGTGGGGAGTAATGTATAATAAAGCTAGAAAGTTTGGATCCATGTAATAAAGGCCCTCAAAAGTTAAAACATATCTAATGATAGAGGTCATAGGGAGTCAGTAGAGTTTGCTAAGTGGGATAGAAATATTGTCAGACCTCTGCTTAAAGAAATATAGCATCTATATGACGCATGGACTGGAATGAGGGGAAATACAAGGGGATCAATTAGGTGGTTAATTATTAGAACAACAGATGCAAAAAGTGATGATACTCTGAACTAAGGTGATACCTATGTACATAGATAGAATGATCAGACAGGGGAATACTGGGGAGATAGAAACAGCAAGCTTTGGCAATTGATTGTAAACAAATTAATGAATTGTAATATATTTAATATTATAATGAGAAGCAATATTGTATAGAAAGTTGACTTCAGAGAACTTGAATTCAAAATTTGCCAGTATTACTACCTATGTGATGAAGTCACTCAGTCTCTCCAGGTCTCAGTTTCTTCTTTTTTAATATTGAGGGGTTGAGTTAGAATTTGGGGATTCTTAATATGAGAATTTAACCTTTCCAAATTTTTAATTATTTTAATATGATAGGTCTTCTTTTTAATACTAAATATTTTATTTCATTAAGGATTTCACAATTAAATGTAGAAAAATTTAATACTCATTTTTTAAAATTTGAATTCC
Source organism: Macrotis lagotis (assembly GCF_037893015.1). NCBI lineage: Eukaryota > Metazoa > Chordata > Mammalia > Peramelemorphia > Peramelidae > Macrotis > Macrotis lagotis. Next base: position 216,651,625 of record NC_133659.1, on the reverse strand, counting down.
AAATTCTCCTCCTCCTTGCTGGTTTCTCTCCCCTCCTTGAGAAGGCAAACAATTTAATATTAATTATATATTTGAAGTCATACAGAGCACTTTCTATGTTAGCCATGTTACAAAAGAAAACAAACCAAAAAAGAAAAAGAAAAATAACAATTCACTCAGGGTTCATCAATTCTGTCTTTTGATGTGGAGAACATTTTTTGGGGTCCTTTGGAGCTAAGTCTTTCACAGTTGATCAATATTGCTATTACTATGAACATTGTTCTCTTGGTTCTGCTAACTTTTCTTTGAATGAGTTCAAATAAGATTTCTAGGTGTTTCTGAAACCATCTTATCATTCCTTATAGAATAATAGTATTCCATCACAATCACATACCACAGCTTATTCACAATTCTCCAATCAATGAGTATCCCTTAATTTCCAATTTTTGACACCTCAAAAATAGAGATATTATGCATATTTTTGCACAAATAAGTTCTTGCTTCTTTTATCTTTTTGAAATACAGACCTAGTAATGGTATTGAAAAATCAAAAGGTATGGTCAGTTTTATACTCTTTGGGCATAATGCCAAATTGTTCTGCAGAATAATTAGATTGGTTTACAACTCCACCAACTTTGTTTTAGTGGCCCTATTTTTCCACATCCCCTCCAGCATTTGTCATTTTCCCTTTCTGTCAAATTAGTTAATGTGATAGGTATGAGATGGTATCTCAGGACTGTTTTAATTTGCATTTCTCTTGTCAGTAGTGATTTACAGCTTTTTTATGTGACAATTGATATCTTTTGATTTCTTCTTTCAAAAATTGCCTATTTATATTCTCTAACTGTGAAGGGGGACTTTTATTTTTTACTTCATTTCTATAAAATTGGCTAAGTTCTTTGTATATTTGAGAAATATTTTTTCCCCCAGTTTCCTGTTCATCTGCTAATTTTGGTTGCATTGTTTGTTTAAATGTATTTCACATTTATTTCATGTAATCAGAATTATCTGTTTTACTTTCCAAAAGCCTTTCTATCACTTGTTGCGTCATATACTTTTTTCTCATCCATATCTGACACATTTTTTCCTATGACTCTAATTTTCTAATGATATCATCCTTTATGTTTAAAACATATGTCTATTTTTATCTTCTTACAAATAATATGCGGGTCTTTACCTAGCTTCTGTTGAACTTTCTAATTTTCCCAGTAATTGTTGTCAAATGCTGTGTTCTTCACTCCAAACTTTGGATCTTTGTGTTTATCATCACTTAGATAGCTATGGTCATTTATTATTTTGTATGTATATCTAATCTATTCCAATCATCTACCACTCTTTTTCTTGGTCAGTTGACATTGTTTTGATGATTACTGACTTGTAATATAGCTTGAAATCTGGTACTACTTGGCCACCTTCCTTCATATTTTTTCATTTCATTGATTCCCTTGATATCTTGTCATTTTGTTCTTATAGATTAACATTATTTCCTTTTCTAGCACTAAAAATATTTCTTTGGTAGTTGACATGGCACTGATAAAGTAAATTAGTTTAAGTCAAATTGTCATTTTCATTAAATTGGCTATTTATCCAGTTATTTAGATCTGACTTAATTTGTGTGAAAAGTTTTGTAATTGTGTTCATATAGTCCCTGGTTCTGTCATAGCAAGAAGACTCCCAAGTATTTTATATTGTCTGAAGTTTGGAATTTCTTTTTCTATCTCTTCCTGCTGGGTTTTGTTGTTAGTATATAGAGAAGCTGGTATTTTTTTGTGGATTTATTGAATATACTGCAAATTTGCTAAAATTGTTCATTGTTTCAAATAGTTTTTTTTAGGTGACTCTCAAAGATTCTACAAGTATGCCATCATGTCATTCCTAATTACTTATAATTATTCTTTCAAATTTCTTTTTTTCTTATTGCATAGTGAGCTCTGTCATGAGATTATGAATTCATTATACAAAATAGGATAAATATAAAACATAAGACATGGTTGATATGGGGATATTTTTTCTTCATTCTTCATATTTGTTTTTCTTTTTTCTGTATTGGAAAATAAGGTAAGATGCAAAAGTAAGTAGAGGCATAGTATCAAAACAGAAAGAAGAGAAGATGCTTGAGATATCTTTTGTTCATTGGGCTTGGGTCAACCTCTCTTTTCAAATATGGAAGTATAGTACCATGAGACTATTAGTATTAATAATGGAAATGGAAGTGTCATCCTTCTCTGTTTCTAAATTAATCTAGTTTTCCCATCTCAGGTGAGCAAACATTATCATATTGGTCCCTAACTTAGTTTAAACACCATACTGATTTTAACCCCCACTTCAACTCAGAACTCCCAAGCTCAAGTAAGCCCTACCACTTTGTTTCCTTGGTAGTAGCAAGGATTATAGGCATGAGTCACCATGTTCAACTGAGTCATCTTTTTAAAAAAATACAAATGAAATAGAAGGAAAAAAGAGAGAATTACTGTCAAATAGGACTTTGGAAATTGCAGGCAAAAATTGTTGGTATATATGAAGAGATTTTAAAATATATTTGGAGATTTGTATGAGGGTCCTCTACTTTTAAAAAAAATCCTCATTTTCTTTGATTTTAAATATAGAATTTTTAAAAAAAGATTTTAAAAATTAGATGAATTAACTGAGCTCTTAAGGTCCCTTCTATTTATCTAAATCTGTGATCCTGTGAGTTGCATGCCAGATACTGAAAACAGCTGGAACAAATTTCCTTATTCTTTCTCTAACACCTTCACTTTTAAAGTCAATCTTTGACCTTTGCCAGAAAAAAAGCCTAGGAATCATTTTCAAATTACCCTTGATACAAATACACCAAGGGTGTGTGTTTGCCTTTCCATTTTCTGACCTCTGCAATGGTGTCCCTTAATGAATTAATCTTAGTCATCAAGACGTTATGATCGACCTTTGGGCCAACAGTTAGTCATAACAATTTGAGCAAGTATCTGTAAATTGGCCCTTTCATACAACCATTCTCAATTCTTTATAGATCACTGTGATAATTACCAAAGGCATTCAATTGGAGAAATAGGATTTATTTGGCAACTCAATAAGAGCAATTTACAAATTAGGAATAAATTGTCCTTTGAAAAGGAAAGTCCACAGGAAATCCTTTCAATCATGGTTCTTTCCAAATAAGTATTGACTCTACTTCATGTCAAATTATAGTTTCAATTATGGAGGGCTTTTAAAAATGTGTTTATAGGCAAATATTTGGCTTCCAAATTTCTAGAAATCAAAAGTACATGAAATGCAAAAGATTTTGGAAAAAAAGTCGATATTACATTATATAGAATTCAATTATTTTGCGGGTAGTATAATTAATTTCTAGACATGTATAGCAAGAAGATCTTATGGGTGGCGGATGCTAAACCCCAAAAGCCTGAGGGATTATGAGGAGAGGGATGAAAGACATGGGGGGAATGCTGGTGGGGAGATAAGTCAAGAGAGAGTCTATGCTCCTTTGCCATCCCTACACTGGAGCATGGGTTCCTTCATCTTTTCTTGAGTGACAACTTTCCAACTTTACCTCCTCCCCCTACATACCTGGGGATCAAACCCACCTGATAATTCCATTCACTTCTTTCAGCATTTTTTTTAAGCACTTGTTATGGATCCAAAGGTAAAGAAAATATAGAAAACTGGGCTTTCACTTTGTTCATGTTCCAGCTTTGGGGGCTAGTAGTGGGAGAATTATCATTCAACTTCTCTGGCCTAAAGTTTCTTCAATTGCAAAATGAAGGACTTGGTTTAATTAGGCTTCAATGTTCCCTTAAGATCTAAATCTAAATTGTACAGATGTACAATAAATCAAACATTTATTAAGAGCTTTGTATCTTACCATCTACTATCTACAGTGGATACAGAGTGAGAACAGTTGTACCCTCTAGAAGCTTACTACCTAGCTGAGGGAGAAAATATTTACATGCATACATACTTACATAAATGCATACATAGGATAGAGAGAGAAGAAAGAAAGAAAGAAAGAAAGACAGAAAGAAGGAAGGAAGGAAGGAAGGAAGGAAGGAAGGAAGGAAGGAAGGAAGGAAGGAAGAAAGGAAAGAAAGAGAATACAAAGTGATTATGGGAGGAAGGTCTCATATAAGTGTTGCTTAAAGCTGACCATAGAAGATAAACAAAGATTCAGAGAAGGAGATGACTAGTTAATTCATTAAAGGCAAAGGGAACAGCCAGTGCAAAGTTACCTAGACTGGAAAAAAAAAGGAAAAGAAAAGAAAATTGTTGAGGATTTAGATTCTGAGCTATGCCTGTCCTGTCCTAGAATGTTGATAGCATCACTACCTGTTCCAGAAATTTCCTTCAATGCCTATCTGCTCTTTTTTTTTCTCCTCTTCCACCCTACCTTCTCTACTAGTTCACCCTTAAGGTCTAAAAGAACTCAGATCTCCAAATGCTAATTACCTTTTCCTTGACCTTAACATTTTCTAATATCATCCTTTCTCTTTTATCTCATTTACTGTTAAATTTCTAAAAAGTAATCTAGACTTGCAGCTTCCACTACCTTACCAAGGCATACATGTCATAGTTGTACAATCTAGCTTGAGGTCTTAAACTCTATTAAAATTGTCCTTTCTCCAAAGTTATTACTGAAATAACTTGTTAATCCTGTGACCTTTTTTCTCACTACTCATCTCCCTTAGCTTTTGTTTATTTTTTTTTAAGGTTTTTGCAAGGCAATGGGGTTAAGTGATTTGTCCAAGATCACAGAGCTTGGTAATTATTAAGTGTATGAGGTCAAATTTGAACTCAGGTCCTCCTGATTCCAGGGCTCTATCCACTGCACCACCTAGCTGCCCCTCCCTTAGCTTTTCAATAGGCTTTTGCCCTAACAATGACCACCACTACCATTTCCTTCTGATAATCTCTTTCATTGCCTTCTATGAAAAAAAAAATATTTTTTCTCTTAGTGTAAATCTAACCAATTTCAGGAGACTTCCTCATTCTGTTCATTAGGTTGGGTATCCCCTAAAGCTCTATATGCCATTTTCTCTTTTTTCCCACAAATCCTCTCAGTGATCTCATCCATTCCATTAACTTAAATTATCACCTCTACAAAAATTATTCTCATATGTCTCTATATAGATCCAGTTTCTTTCCTAAGCTTCAGCTTCAGAATATCTCCATGTGGATAACTTGCTGTTACTTTGAATACAATATATATTTAAAAAAAAAAACTTAAACTTAAACACTATTTATAATTTTAACCTTGCTCCTCCCTCCTAATTTTCATAATTGTCAGTGGCACCACTATTTTCACAGTCATAGAATCTCAAAAACCTAGAAGTTATCACTAACTCTTCCCTCTTTCTTTGCCATATAAATAATCTGAAAATGTCAGCTCTTATGAAACCTGGAATGCCTTCC